>NW_008239309.1:1304126-1307424 GCF_000691975.1 Corvus brachyrhynchos | reverse complement strand
TGGCACCAGCTGAGTCCCCACAACACTCTAGGGAAATCCTGAGCCCCCGTAGCCCAGCACACAAGTGGATCTTCACTGCTTTGGGCAGATAGAGATGGTTTTGGAACCTCGGTTTTAACCTGCACCCTTCCCGATGCAGAGCCTCACACCCAGCTGGAGGCTTGGAGAGTTGTACGAGCGGCTGAACGAGATAATAGCAAATAAAACTCCATGGGCTTATTCCTACAACCCCCCACAATACAGACTAATCAACGTCTCGTCTCTCGCTCTGGGATGAGCTGCAAGACATGTGGTGCTCGGGCTGACACACCACTTCTCTCTCATCAGTTTTTTAAATTTTCTTTTGAAATTCTAGACACTTATTAAAGCATTTTGAAATAATCAAAATATTTGCTGATGAGTATTTATTTTGACAAGGGTTTTGGTTTGGCTTTCGACTTTCCGTTCAACTATATAGACTGCAGTATTAATTTACTATAAAACCAAATGTGGTTGAGATTATTCTGCCTCGATGCTGAATTTCAGTCATTGGGGAGAAGTTTTTCTAGTAGATGAGATGAACAGTCACAAATACATCTCACTCCACTTTCCAGCGTGCTTTGCCATGTGTTCTTCAGAGCCAAAGGAAGCTGAGCACTGATCAACAAGAAAAATATCCCGCAAACAGATATGTACCGTCGTCGTATCCAGAAAACAGGGGCATTCATGCAGTCCTGTGGTGTCTCTGTCCTCACCGTGTTTAAAGCACCTGAGCGGGCGCTGCACGTCGAAGATCAGAAGAAGCCACGAACTGGGACGGTGTTAGTCCCAGTAATCCGGATTACTCCACCCCAGAGGAGTTCCGGAAGGTGCCCTTTCACTTCTGGGCCCTTGGACCCCAACTCGGGGAAGGAATCCCCAGCTGGGACAATCTCCACCCACCAAGGCTTTTTTTTTTTCCCCCAGGCCTAAGCACTCTTTTCTGTTGCTTAATGCATCGTCGGCGATAAAATCACAAGTAAGGGGCCAGAGCCAGAAGCAGAAGCAATACAAATGCAACTGCCTGGAGAAGACTGTGCCCAGTCTCCTGCTACCTGGCAGACTGGATCACGGCCGTCCTTCCAAGAATAATAAGCATGTGCACTATTTCCCTTGTTTCTTTTTCACTTGCAGGGAAGAGTAGCAGTGGTCATCTGGTGTCTGCTGGTGCCGTCTCATTACGAGGTTGGGGTCGGGCTCCTCTCAGTGGATCCAGCTCCCTCCAAGAGACCGAGCTCAGCACCAAGAGAGCCTCATGTTTGTTTTCCTGTCCTTTCATGACATCTGCAGTAGTTTACCTTCCCCTGCAGAGCTGGGGCTTTTTTACCTTAAGATTTTGGTGGTTTTGTTGGTCAGTTAGTCTGTGGGCATTGTTTGTTGCTTGTTGTTTTACAGCCTTGCACGTACTTTTCTCATTATGATTTTTATTAATGATGAAGGAATTGGTCGAGACAAAAACTGTGAGCTTTTATGCTGGCACTCGTTGCCCTCACTGTTACCCGTACTGACAGAAGATACTTACCGTCATTTTGAGACGGGCAGCAGCTCCGTGGCTTGACTCGCTTCTGAGACCAACCTAACACGTCAATAAAAAACTCTGACACTGAACATCGAATGTCCTTAGGCCAAGGTGTGCAGGGGGAAAGTGTCAACTATTTTAGAACAGGATATCCCTCACAGTTAACTCTTGCAGAGTCAACACACACATACATACAGATATTTTGAAAATTTACTGGGGAAAAAAATTTGCTCCCTGGTTCCCCTGTTGGAACCTTTTACGAAATGTTATTTCCTTGAGGAGTGTTGGGGGGTGAGGCAGGGGGAGTCGTATCCCCGGATTAGCACTGTCTATTAACCTGAGAAGCCCTTCTCTACTTTGGTGTTTAATGTTCTGAAGCCCTGTCCTCCCCAAGGGGAAGCAGAGAGCTTCCTTCAAACATTGCTCCTCATCCTGAGCAGGCCTGTTCTGACCCCTTCAGCCAGGCACAGCACACATGGGGAGACGACATTGTCATTTCAAGCCACTAAAATCCTTTTTATTGCTCTAATGACCTACAAGCTATTTCCTTTCCCCAAAGGATCCAGTAAGACCTATTCTGTTTGAAGCAGTTGCTGCACATTCTGATCGCAGGCCAAGTAAGAGTCCTGCCAGAGGAAGTTAAACAATGACTTTCACATAAATGTGTGTATTCTGGGCTTGAAATGTGCTCCTGGTCAGAAACTCAGGCATTCCTCGCGCGGCAGCTCTGCTCCCGGGCATCTCTGCTTCTTTTGGAGCAAGGGACTATCACTGTCACTTCGGTCAGTAATGCCAAACCAGGAAAATGAGCCTGCAGTGGCTCATGAATAATCGCCATAGTTTAATGACATCTGACTTGCAGACCTGTTATATCCAACAGCCCAGTCGGTCTTTTCAAAAACAAGAAGCATGGCATAATTATGTGCAGATATCAGGCTGGCTTTCCAGTAATAGGGAAAGCTCAGCCACCTTCAAGCTAGCACTGGCACAGTCGCAGCAGCAGCGGGGGGGGAATTGTGTGGACGGGGAAGGTGAACCCCCACTGAAGGGACAGGCAAATGGTAAAGACAGCTTCTTCGTGCTGCTGCAGAGTGGGTGCTAGGTCAGGGGAGCTCCCCAGCCACAATGCAGGGAGGCCCGGCGCACCCCTCACGCCGATGCAGGGGTGCCGTGGGCGCAGCCACCCACACGCCAAGAGCGAGGGAACAGGGGCGCGAAACAACTCAACGTTGAGAACAGTAATTCTGTGGCTGCACGGGCAGGCTCCCTGCGAATCTGGAGGGGAACACTCATGCACTTTAGAGTGGAGACAGACTGCCAGGGCTGGGAGATCCTCTGCCCGTGCTGAGACGAGAACACTGGGAGTGTGGCTCACATGGAAGGGCCGTAGCGGCAGGGATACCCAGATACCCGGGCTTTCGGAACAGTTCAACAACACCGAAATGTCGAGTGGGAGCATCCGCACGGTGACCGTCCCACTCGGATGCTCTGCTCCCTGGCCAACAAGGCTGAAGAAAAAACAAAGAAATAGCAACAAAACAAAAAATCTGCACAACCCAAAGCAGCTATACAAAAAAATGCACCAAAAGCCCCTGCCAAATAACCACCTCCCGCCAGATTAGGAAATTAGGATTTCACAGGACACAGGGCAGGCAAGCATCAGTGTCCAGGCACAGGCCGGGGACTGAGGCAACCTCCCTGAGCCACTCCAAAGCCGTCACCCCCGGGGCTCCTACTTGCCGGCTGGGGGTGCGCCGGGAC
>NW_008239309.1:1302819-1304097 GCF_000691975.1 Corvus brachyrhynchos | reverse complement strand
CAGAGTATTGCCGGGGCGGACCATCGCTGGCTCCATTCCCTTGGCTGGAATGTGAGGCACGCATGGGGCCGGTGGACACGCGTGGGAGCAGATGGTGCGCTCCCGCCGCACTGCCAGCACCAGGCCCACTTGCCGTGGTTTCTGCATGTCTCAGGCCGAACGGCATTACAAAATGCAGTACTTCGGGCCAGTAATATCTCTCAGCTCGATGCAGAGTAGGCTTCCCCCTTTAGAAGCTCTCCCCGTGTAAAGAGGTATTTGGGTTGTCTCCGAAATAATAAATCCTAACAGCAGACAATAAAATTTACTATCACAGGAGTAACAGAAGCCTAAAATATTCTGAACATATTCCTTGAACAAATAACATAATCCCTGGCACACTAGAACACATGGTTTGCTTCAAACATGTTTCATTTTGTCATCGCATTGAGTGTACAGTATTTCTCTTTGGGTGCAAGAGTGATTGATATCTTTGGAAGAATTGTTTGCAAGAACATGAAAGTTGCCAAAGCAAACACGTTGGAGGGAAGTGTGCAGAAGGGGGAGTAGAAGTATTTGGAGTAGATCTGGGTTTGGGGAGTTCACACAGAGGTGAGACAGTTAGAAGTAGAACAAATAAAAACATTCTGCACACTTCATCTAAATAAATTATATACAAAAATTGCCCTTTTGTAACCGGCAACAGCGCAGTTACCACGCTTCCCTCATGCCCCTATAGAATGTGGGCTGGACGCCAACTTTCTTCAGCTAATGATTTGTAACTTTTGCTCCACTTGAATGAGTCTATTAATATTTAGATCTCTCTAATTCTGCTCCATACAAGCTGTCAGCATTGTTAAACAAAATAATCTGTTTACCTTCTGTTGCACTTATCCAGCAGTGGCTTGCGTGGCTCCATGATGTACGTTAATATGTTTTTCTTACGCTCCACTGCCCCAGCCAAAGGCAAAACTTCGCATATTCTGTTCTTTGTTTTTAAAAAATAATATTTGACAAAACTCATTAGATAGCGCAAACTTTGGGGTGTTAATTTAATAACTTCCATTCCTGAAGGACAAATATTTATCTTAATTCTCTTTTTATCTCTTTCTGCCATCAACATCTGGGGATAGCATCTGACAGGTTGAGACGGCCAGATCACAAGGGTACTTTGGCGGGAGATGGTGAAGAGTGCGTGTTTTCAGACACGCAGATCGCTGTCCCTCTGAAATTTCCCCTAGTAAAGCCCCTGACCCTTTGCACCCCACCATCACCGCGGCAGCGGCCCCCCGGGCCCTC
>NW_008239309.1:1301956-1302645 GCF_000691975.1 Corvus brachyrhynchos | reverse complement strand
CTCCCACCACTTGCCTTCTTGACCAGCCTGAGGTGAATGGTGAAAGGAAAAACTGCACAAAAGATATCCGAGGCAAAAGCACAGCCTGGACTGGAAGGAGTAGAGGAGTAGATCAGTGTCAGGGCACAGGTTTCAGCTAAACCTCTCATCCCAGAGCTCTGCCTCTCTGCTGCTTGAAGAAATTCCACAAGTGAATTTATTAAAAAACAAACATGTAAAAAGAATAAGGAAAAAGAGAGAAAATCCCGGTGCTAGCAAAGAAACTTGCTGTATAACGCCCACAAAGAAAATAATGTGAAACATGTAAAATGTAGACAAACAGCTCAGCCACCTGCTGATTGCGATGGACTATCAGGCACACAGCGGCAGCTGCCCTGGGTCTGGACATGAAGGTCTATCCTCACCTGCTTGTTTTCCAAAAGAGAGAGGTCACCAGCATTAGCGTCTATCCTTGGGCTCGAGAAATGCAGATGCTGGTCCTGGGAAGATTCTGCACTCTAAAATTAAGAAACTCTCAAACTCGGTAAAACTCAGCAAACTCTCAACTACCTGTCATGCAGTTCTTTGATCCTTGAAGTCCGGCACTCTTCCTGACTGTATGTTGGGCACCTCTTTTCATGATGAAATTCACTAGAGGCTGTGCGTGCTGGAGGGTGTAGGCAGGGGCGTAGCCCATGAGAGTAGCAAGC
>NW_008239309.1:1300902-1301457 GCF_000691975.1 Corvus brachyrhynchos | reverse complement strand
AGGGTACAGCGTGCGCAGCCCCCCGCCTGGCGGAGGAAGAGCGCGGCAGATCCGGGACGCTGCTGGAGCTACCCCGCTTCCCACCTGCCGGCTCATCCAGGTCTCGAGTCAGCCCTTCTCCCGCTGGTAACGCAGCCTGACTGCCGGGACGAAGAGGAGCAGATCCTCTCAATCTCTCCTGTTGCCCCCCTCTGCAGAGGGTTTCCGGATAAGGTGACTCTGGAGGCTTGAAAGAAAGGGAAGATGTCAATTGGATATCTGTGCATGCCACTCTCGTAGGTCTTTCTCTCAGGAGATCCCACCCGCCAGAGTCTCAGAGGGGCTTGTCCTTGGGCAGTACGGGGAAAACGGGATGGGGATATGTTTCTCTGGTAGACTGGACAGTTTATCCAGAACGCCCACCGCATCGTTGTCAACAAGAACAACACCACCACCATAATAAAAAAATTAAATCCGAACTTCATTCTCCTTCGCCGATACTTGTTGCGCTGCAATCACCAAAGGCCCCGGGGTGAAACCCGCACCGCCAATCCCCTACCGAGCCGATGGTAACAA
>NW_008239309.1:1299492-1300255 GCF_000691975.1 Corvus brachyrhynchos | reverse complement strand
GGCGGGCGCCGGCCGTTCGTCTTCCCCGAGCTCCTGACTGGCTTGCAGCAGGCAGCGGAGAAGGAGCTGCCCAACCTAAACTTATCCCGACCGCTGAAAAAAAATCCAGGAAGAAGAGCCTGGGCCTGCCGTCAGGAAAACCGGTTCCGAACATACGCTTGGGGAGGAAGACTTTGGCCTAGCTCCATTTCTCTGCCCCCCGTTTTTATAGCTGCGTTATCTTCTTCTCTCCTTTTTTCCCCCTCTCTTTCTCTTTTGGAGGTGGGGGCAGGGTGGTGGGGAAAGAAGAAATTCTGCTGAACAGAGAAGCCAAGCCCGGGAAGGAGTTCCTTTTGACTGCTCAGGGTGATCTATCCAGGCCCTCTAATTAGAGAGGGATCCAGGGTGGCATTAGTTTCCAAACATTTTAATCGAGCTTTAAGCAGAGCTCTTTTCAATGGCAGGAGATAAATGTAGCAACTGTTACCCGTCCTCCTGAATGGCCACCTCCCATGGCGGGCATTCAGCTTTCCTTTCAGAAGCCCTAAGCAGTTTAGTCTGTGGGCCCAGCAACACTCCACATGTCTTCTAATTAGTCTAATTAGAAAGGTGGATTGATAGATACAAGGAAGACACAGTTAAGTTAGGAAGATGCTCAATGCTACCAGTCTGTGCTAGGGAGCCGCTTGTTCTCAGTGTGAGGGAAAAAAGAGATAAAGGGAAAAAAACCGAGAAAAAGAAAAAAAACAAGGGGGGAGGGGGCGGTAAGGGAGGGAGAAACAAG
>NW_008239309.1:1298423-1299124 GCF_000691975.1 Corvus brachyrhynchos | reverse complement strand
GGTTCTCGAGTCGTCTCGGGCCACGGTGGGGAACGGGACTGCGCGTGCTGTATTCTACTCTATGTTCTGAGCAGGTGTGTACACCTGTGGGCTTTCTCTTTCTTCTGCCTGGCCGGTACAAAAGGCAGCAAGAGAAGCTTGGGAAATGCCCCCACCTCTCATCCTGTGGCAACTGAGCTCCCACTTCTCTCCCTACCGCTCTCTTTGCTCCTTCTTCCCCTACCTGCCTTTCTCTGCACTTGCTCGATTTCTGGCAGATTGAGATTACAGACCAAATAATGAACAATTTCAAATTCAACACTTATCTCGGGAAAAGTGTGTGTGTGTGTGTGTGTGTGTCTGTGATTACAATCCAGCCTGTCAAAGTCCCTAATCAAACTGCTGGCGAAAGGGGATTCGTAGACAAAAGGAAACAATGGAAGTCTCGTTAGATCATTTTTCTGGACATTGTTTATGGTCTGGAAGGGATCAATCGTTTCAAAATGTTACGAGTAAAAATGATCCTGTGTGGAATGCAGCTAATCCTTTTAAGTTCCTGTCAACTGTTTCCACTCAAAGAATCCGATTTTCCAAATCAAAGGTGCAGAACTCAATTGCCGAGGGATTTATAGGGTCGGCAGCGGGCTCCCCTCACCCCACACGCCCCCGCGCGCCCCACGGTGGGTGCCGACGGCAGGGCAGGGCCGGGGCGGCCGCTGGTC
>NW_008239309.1:1296663-1297931 GCF_000691975.1 Corvus brachyrhynchos | reverse complement strand
GTTTGAGCACCCGGAAGAGAGACATCGGGAGGCAAGCCGTGCTGAAAGCGATCTAAAGAGGTTAATTTTCAGAGAAGGGCCGCCCTTTGGCTTCTCATACAGAAGCAAGAAGTAGAGAGGAAGAGGTCTGCGGTTTGGTGCTAGCGAGGCCGCCGGCTGGCGATCGCTTGCGGGACAGTGTGAGGATACACACTTGAGTGTGCTGCCTCATAGGCAAAGCCGTCTGCACGGAGAAAGATTTCCAGGAAGGAGGGAAGGATGTTTGACAGAGGCCACCGAGCAGCCCCAGACGGCATTTTGTGCAATCAGAAGAAGGCTGGAATGAAAGTATAAATTGCTTTTTCCATGGTCCGCAATTTCCCATCCCATCCACTTTCGAGCAAAGTCACCTGATATATCTGTCCCTCCTCGCTCGGCACTGGACATCTTCTTTCCTTTTTGTTTCTCATCAATGGTTCTTTTAATCGTCTATTTATTAGAAGAGGCTGTCCTCCTCTACCCCTTCCCTTGTGCAGCCGACAGGTGGAATTTCACTGTATACAGTTATATTGGAAAGCTATCTGTTTCGTCTTGTTGTTGCTGAATAAGCAGACGTGACAGTGTTTATTTTACGAAAGGAAAACCCAGGGAATTCACCTCATTAATCTTGATTTTGTGTATTTAATTTATTTCGTGTATACAGGTGTGCATGTACTCTCCTGCAATGAAAGCAGAGAAGCAGTCCTATGACCACTGCGGTACGAAGAGACATTCACGGGTTTTAAAAGGACTAGCCAAAACCTGGCCATTAGCAGGAGCGACCACCGCAGTGCTACAGTTGTGCGGGCACTGGATGGTGATACCACCGCGTGTGGGACACACTCCTGAACGTTCACACGTGTTTCGATACACTCATATGCTTTTCTATCGCATGCAGGGGACAGAAATACCTTCGGATTGACTGTAGATAAGGCTTTCCCGGTCTTAAAAAACGAATTAATGCAACAAATGAATTATCTAATTATCCTTTTGCTTCTTACATAAATTTCGTAATTTATCATCTAAATATGGGGGCCCGCAGAATTCTGCATGCCGTTTTGCTGCATCAGCGAAAGGGAAACAGAATCAATTCAACAGGTCTCTTGTGGCTTGGAGGAAGGGCAAGTTTAATTATTTTGATTAGAAAAATAAAAAAACCACAATCACAAATCCTTCTGAATTCAACTCAGCGGTAGAATTCTGAAATTGATGAGACACCGCGCTTTAAAAAAAAAAAAAAAAAAAACAAA
>NW_008239309.1:1295784-1296363 GCF_000691975.1 Corvus brachyrhynchos | reverse complement strand
GGCGAGCCGAGCCGGGCGGCTGGGAAGGGGCCGGCTTGTTTCCAGGGCCGGTCTCCAGCAGTACACCTCCAGGAGGGGACGGGTGGCGGGAAACAAGAGTTCTTCCGCAAGTGAAAAAGAAGGAGCAAGAGGTTTACCGACTTGGAAGTCTCGTTCATTTCTCCGTCTCTCCCCAAAATCGAGGGGCACCTGTCTGCGCAATGAGGGATAGAGCGTGGTTTTTGCCGCAGCATGGATCCAGCAGCAGCTTGTTACCTTCTGAAGTGCCATTTGCCTGCACACACGTACACACACTTCTGAGTGAATGTCTCCTACACATCTTAGTCGTGCTTTGCAGCGCAGGAAGGGGCAGCAAACAGACACCAGACGTCGGCTGCTCGACGTGACTCTCACGGTGAGGGTTGCAAAGAAGAAAGGACTTTTGGGGAAGAGTGGAGAGGCCTTGCAGTCATCTGCAGCAGGTTACTGGGGGCCTGGGGGTAAGGGACGGTGGAAGCGGAAGCCGAGCGGAAGCCTACCTGGTCATGATGCACCCAGCTGCAGACACAGGGGCGCCGGGCCCCCGCCCTGGCCCGGGTC
>NW_008239309.1:1295227-1295721 GCF_000691975.1 Corvus brachyrhynchos | reverse complement strand
AAGCTGAAAAGCCGATCTGCATTGGTTAGCAAGTTCGAGAACAGAGAGGGTTTGGCCACGATCGTAATTTCCATTATTTCTGTCAGATACAATATTATCAGAGACTACATCCGTACTTACTCTAAGTACTAAAGGAAAGTATTACATACGGAGTGGCGTCTCCGGGCCATGCCAAGGGACAGTTAAATCAGATCCACTTTCCCACAGAACCCCGCAACAGGCCTCAGTTTCGACGGGGGCGAGCGTGCGCTCTGCCCTCGCCACAAGCGCTGCAAGAAAGGGAGCAGCTGAGAGCAGGTGAGAGCCTCGCCCCTCTCTTTCGTCTTCCGGATTTGGGGATGGGGCCCGTCCTGGGTATTTGAAACCATCCTGCAAGCACGGGATGTGCACCCCGCTGCCCCCTGGAGTGCTTCTCAATACAAACCAGACCGAAGGTGTGGTCCGAAGGAGCTGCGGGTGGGGAAGGTTTGGGTTCAGAGCAGCTTCAAGGCCAG
>NW_008239309.1:1291573-1295093 GCF_000691975.1 Corvus brachyrhynchos | reverse complement strand
CGGGAAGGGCGCAGTGTGTGGACGTGAAAACTAATCATCTTTGAAACCGGGGAGGGAAGGGGAAACCTCTTCTACAGGAAATGTGGGAAGGGACCTAACACAGTCCTGCTTAAGAGAAGCGTTATACAAGATACTTGAAAAGAAATAATTTTTTAAAAACCTAATTAAAAATATATAAATCACCCATCAGAAACAAAGAAATACGTGGAAGGAAACGTTTCTGGATAGAGACACTGTGTGTGGCATAAAAGACGATTGAATACATAAGGGCTTCATTAAATTCCCAATAGATAACATTTGGCTAAATCTACCCCTAGATTAAAACTCCACATAATAGCACCATAAACTAAAAAGTTTCTTTTTGTGTGGTCCTTCAGGATGAACTGATTGAAACATTAGCCCCCTCATAGAGCAATCCCCTCCCAATTCAGATCCAGTAATTTGTCTCTCAGCCCAACGGGGGTATGATGAGCAAGGAGACGGGTTAATGAATCCACACTTTGTCTCTGGGAGGAGAAGGAGGCGACACTATACTGCATGTTCTACCAGATTGTTTATTAGGGCCCAGACTGTTTTGGAAGAATTGTTTGTCCGGGCTCGGTCCTTGCGAGGACTACACTCTTAGCTTCTCTGTTAGTCTTGAAAGCCGCGGAGAGCACGGCGGGCTATTAGCATGCGAATGGGGCGCTGTGGCCGGCGGTACTGCGAGCTCATCAAAGGGCTGTGGGGCCGGCGCCTTTTCTGGCGGCACCTGCTCCGGGGCAGCTGAGGGGAAACAGGGACCCTCAGGACCGGGGCCGAGGCAAGGCGGCTTCCCCGCCGACTCGAGGAGAAGAGGCAAAAGGGTCCTCCACCACCACCCCAGACCTATTCCCCAACCACCTTTTCCTTAAAGAAAAAAAAAAAAGAAATCTATACCTCCTACTGCAATTTGCCCCCGTCAGCTTCCCTACCAACTCCCAAGGGAAGGCCTTGTCCGCACGGGATGCAGGCAACCGGCGAAAAGCTTGGAAGGAGCAAGTGGCCAAGCACTTTGCTTGCCGTATACCTCTGAGGAGACCTGAGGGACGGGAGATGGGCACACTCAGACTCCAGCCTGGACCGGGCTGGGCTCTGCGCAGGGGAGGTCGCCGGGCTCCCCAGGGTCTACAGCGGAGAAGCCAAGAGAAGCAAACACAGGGTGCGTCGCCGGAACCTAACCCTTCTCATGAAACCGCTCGTGGAGAGCGCTAGGACTCGAGCAGACAGAACCCAGACTGAGGGCCAGCAGCATCCCTCCTTGGGGAGCCTCGCACCGCCGCATGGCCACAGCTGCCTTCTCCCCCGCAAAACCTTTCCCTGCTTGATTTTGTCTGCCTCTTCGAGGGGGGCCTCTGCTGAGCTCGGCACTCCACGCTGCACCGGCCCGTCGGCCCGGCGCATCGCTGGGCCAGTCCCGGCGAAAGTGAATTGATCGGTCTTTCGTGAAAAAGACGCGCTCTCCCCGGAGGATATGTACACGGTGCCTCTGGGGTATTTTCCCTTTTGTTTTAGGAATTAGAACGGACTTTACTTCTTTTTCTGCTAAGGAACCCTGGAGGTTCCAGAGAGGCCTCCCAGCTCCAGACTGCAAATGGAGTCCAGCAGAGATCTTATGTCCAGTCTTTCTGCTTTTTTGAAACCCACTATTTTAACACAGCATTGCTACAAACAAAACGGAGAAGCACCACTTTTCTATCTACGAGAATATTTTAAACCAAGGCGACGAAGTACTTCTACATGTAAAATCCCTCCTCACTTCAAAGAGCACTAAAAGGCATCCCTCCCTTTAATTTTTTTTTATTATTATAAAAATTCACATAACTGATCCCCGAGTCTCCTAAATTGTTATAAATACAGTCGTAGTTGAAAAGCGCTTTCCTGGTTTGAAAAACGCGTGTTCCTAGCCCACAACAAGCATTCACACGCCTACTCTTAAAACATGCGATTCTCTTTTCCATGTCTAAGCTCCGAATATTTGAGGCCGGCTTTTTGGTTAAAAAATTCTTTTAGTCTATAAAATAGATATCTATGGACTTTACGCTGTTTAAAAACGAGTGTTTGGAATCAGAAAAGCTGCTTTCATGGTTTGTTTTGTACATTTAAATATCCTTACTTCAACAGCTTATACATTTAATCAACTCGTCACACGAGGATATTACAAAGCTCATTTTATATTTTATGTATTGAAAAGTAGAAACACATGCCACTATTATCGTCACAGAAACATAAGTGTCTAGAACAAATCTCTCTTAAGTTCAATACATGCTCTATATTAGTAGTATTTTGCTTTGGGCCTTTTGGAAACCAAACTATGATGCAGTTGTGATTTAAAACACACCCAAAAGTATAAAAATAGTTTTAAACCGGCTTTTTAATCAATCTCCTGATTGGTGCCTTACAGAACTGGGCTTTACTCCCTCCAGAGAGACCTATTTCTATTTATCCCCTCTATCGTCCCTGCTGGTTTTTGTAGGTTTTTGTTTTGTTGGGGTTTTTTTTGTTGGTGTTGTGGTTTTGTTGTTGTTATTTGATTGTTTGGTTTGTTTTGGGTTTTTTTTGTCTTTCATTATCTGCTAGGGTTAACAATGCATTGACTGCAAAGATCATATTTTGATTTTCTTCTTTGCGGTCAAATCTGCACATAATAAATTTCAAGTTAGAATATTCCTTGACTATTCCTTGACTATTGTGCTATTAATCCCGAAGAAAAAATTATCAGTGTCCCAAAGAAAAGAGAAGTGCTAAAGAGGGAAGGATCCAACGCCAATTGTTTGGCTGGGCTCCTTTGGTTTTTGGGTTTGGTTTTGATTTTTTTTTTTTTTTTTTGAAAATTAAAAATTTTATTTTTGAAAATGTGTAAAAATTTTACATTAAAATGTTACAATAATACTTGCCAGTAATTTTTAAACAATATTCCTTGTAAAGAATACGCATGAAGTACAAAATAAAAAACTCCGTAAGTCTATTATAATACAAAACACAGGTTAAAATAAGAAATGATAATCTTGACTTTCTTCTGTGTAAACACGTTAATCTTTTCTTTTATAAAAGTACATTAAACAAGTGTACTAAATGAAAAAGTATTGCTCTGCTGTCCTCCCTCAAGCCTTTTTTTTTCTCCTGTACATTACGGTTTTCAAGCTCCTAGACCTGAGAATCTCTGAACTTCTACGGTTTAGAGAAATTATTTATCACCATTTTTGTTTCTTTTTAAGGAGTAGCGAGTAACTTTCCGATGTAGTGACCGTCTGCCCGTGCAGTATCTAGATCTACACCTGGCTTTGCACTAGTGCAGGTCCCGGGAGGTCCGTCGCTCGCGGCGGACGCCCCTCGAGCCCCGTCACAATTATCCCCACCCCCCACAAAGGCCGCCCAGCCCCGGCGGGCAGCGTCCGCTGGGCGTCCGAGCAGCGGAGAAAGGAGATACCCCAGATCCTACCTTCGGAAAGACTCCCAAACACTTAACAGTTAGAGATCCGTGCCGCGAAGCCGGAGGTGG
>NW_008239309.1:1282536-1289685 GCF_000691975.1 Corvus brachyrhynchos | reverse complement strand
AAAAAAAAAAAAAAGTGCAAGTCTGTCGCAAAGAGCAGGAGCATCTTCCCAGAAACCGTTCGGAAGGTCTAGGAGCTTCGCATCTTCCTGGGCTGCCCTCAGAGACGGGGTGCTGCTTGCCGTGGAAAGGAAGGGGGGAAAAAATCAGATCGGAGAGGGAGATGGTGAGTTAATAAACTTCAGACTTCTGTCCGCGGAATGGTTTAGAGACATCCTTTCCTTCCTCTCCCCCGTCACCCTCCAGAGTTTAATTTACTTAAGAATGAAATAAAATATCTCTCCATGTCGACCTCACAAGCTCTCAAAGAACAGCCTCCAAAACACACCGCTATTCTCAGTTTAATTGTAAGGCTATTGTTATTAGAGAGAAGCAGCTCCCTCCATTATGAGAAACACTAACAGAGAATTAGAATCTCTTTCGTACGCAAAGGAAGTAAATTCACTGTCCTTTAGAACGGGTCTTTCGCTTTAAGTAGGAGCAACACCCCTGAGAAAGAGACAGAGGGTTGCTTGCAAATTTAGTGGCACTGTTTCCCTTTACAGGTGATCTATGCGACGACAGAAGACCGGGGCCCCCTTCATGTAAGGCAGGGGGAAAAAAAGGCAACAAAAACTCCAGGAAAGAATCCAAACAAAATAAAACCCCCACAAATTTGGACAGAAATGCAATTACCACGGTCTTAAAAAGAAAGGCTTTGAAAAATCCCATCGTTCCCAGTTCTGGCAGGATAAACCACACTCAGGATCCGACTGGGATAGGAGCAAGGGAGCATTTCGTTCTTCGGCAGAAATCGTCGTGAGAAGGGCAGACTGATACATAAAGTCTTATTGATCACATCCCTCTTTTCAAACAACTCACACACCCAATTTCTTGAAATACGTTTTCAATATATTGTCCTAACCCAAAGCTACAAGCCACCCTGTTTCAAACCCAGCTCCATCGATTTACAACATAATCCTTTCTACTATTTCCATATAATCCTATTTACATTTTGCTCACTACTAAGGAGCCTGCAAGACAATACCACCAAAAGCTACAAAACAGGAAAAAAAAAAAAGAAAAAAAGACGATGGAAAAACCCCCCAAACCTCTAGATCCAGCAACTGACTACTTTTTTTTTTTTCTTTAGATAAAGAGACATCACTCGAGATTTACAGTTCATACAGTTAATAAAATCTCTCTTCAAATTAGTTTTGAGGTCCTGGGGCAAGCTACTAAAAGAAAGTTAGACAGGATTTTTCGTCTTCAAGGGGTTTCTCCTCTTTGCAAAGAGTTAGTGTTTTAGCTTTCTGCTTCCTTTTTTCCCCCTTTTATTATTTTTTTCTCCCAACCTGAACGTTAAAAACCGCCTTAAAAGAAAAAAATCATGCTCTTAACTATGAAGAACAGTGAAGTTTAAAAATGCACGGGGAAGAACCACTGTAGCGACAAACCAAAAGAGCCGGGTCTGCCCTCGATCCTCTGCAAGGAGGACGCACGGGTGTTTCACTGCGCGTGTGACACCGGCGGCTCTTCGATAGCACCGAGTTCCCGGGAGTCTCGGCTGGGGTGCGGCTCTTTTCTAGACGTGGCCACGTCGGGGTGGCCATGGGGAGTGATGGTGGGGACCCCTCTGGAAGGCTTGGGCAACACTGCAAGCTCTCGTCTGTCGATGCGGGGTATGCATGCTGTGTTTGTGGGCTGCTGAGATTTCTTTCGGGGGGTCAGTTGAGTCAGCCTCCAGTGCGGGCAGTTAAGACCTGATGTTACTTCAGTCCCTGGAGATCGCGACGTGTCTTTGAGTATCTTCTGATCGTTCCCGTCCCCAATCCGGCAGGTGCCATTTCAAAAGGGCAAGAAAGACAAGGAGGAAGGCGAGCAGAGGCGGCACAGCCGCGAGTGGCATTTCCCTTGGCAAGACCCGGCCAGCGGCGCGACCGGCACGGAGCGCCGGCTGTGGGACGCCGTGTGCCCGCGCAGGGGGCCCGGCGTGGCCTCCCTGCCCAAAGCAGTCCCGGAGAAAGGCAGGGTCGGGCAGGAATCCCCCGCTCAGCGACTGCGCGGGACCCCGAGACCCTAAAGAAAAGCAGAGTTCTGGAAGGGGCCTAAGAACAGTCCCCTTCGCGGAATGGCTGGAACTTCCTCGACCACCTTACCACATCCATTCCGGGCCTCTCTGCCCACACACCCTACCACCAAACTACCACCCTGGGCCCAGGATCTCGGGGGCTGCCTTCAAGAGTTTCCTGCTGGTTGTGAATGATCTGATATATCATGCACCTAAAAACACAGTAGCACAAAAGCAAGATGAGAAATACAGTTACCCAGCTAGGGTTTATCCATTTTTTATTGTTTGGGCATATTAATATTAGTAATGAATTTTAAACTAATATTAATTATAATTTTTAGTTATATATTATACACACAATTTCTTCATGCATATAAAGAACATCCACATTTTATCAGTGCAGCCCAGGATCAAAGCACTCTGGCAATCTATCCAAACAGTCCTGATGGCTCCTGCTGTTCAACCACACCCCTCCCTAGTGGCAAGGCTGGGTCCCCTCTGCCGATGTTTCCTGCAGGGCAGTAAGGACAGGAACATCTCCTTCAAGCCCTGTTCCTCACGTCCAAACCTGAGAAAGGTCTGGGTATTTGGGCAGCTCTCTGCTGCCCGAGGTGGCCAGAGCAGGAGCATTCTGGTTGATGTGGCGTGTCCAGGGATACTGGGCAGAAGTCAAACTGCGTGAACCTGCCATCACTTTCCCTTGATGTTTTCTTTATTCTGGGGGACAGTGTCCCTTGGGGTCCCACAGGCCACATATCCTTCTACAGTGAGGAAGCCTGTGCCCAGCAAGGCAGACAATATTGGGACAGGGAATAGATGAGCCTACATATCTTCCCTCATCCTTTATTCAAAATTGAAGATTACCCTGGGCACTAATTAGGGCATTTTCAAGCAGCCACACTGGCACACTGGCAGAAGTGCTATGAGTTTTCTGGAGCTGCAGAACTGGACTTTCTGTTAATGTATAGAACCATTTATTGAATGATTTACATTTTCTGCGAATGTAGTGTCTTGGGTCAAACACTGGACTGAATTCTGAGCTGCTTGTGTCATGGAATGAATAAATCCTCCAGCAATGACCTTGCAAAAGGATAGTGGTGTCCATGACAGAGACAATAACAGTGACAGCTGTAGTCTTCTTTGCCCTGTATAACAGTGACTGCCATTTTATCTCCACTTTTTTGGGGGTTTATCCTCCTCTACCCTCGCCATGTAGTTTTGCAGAAAGTAACACCTCCTTTAAGCCTTCTGTGGAGGTTGAGATTACAATGTCTGTGTGACCACAATGCATTGGAGAGGGTTGGCAGGAGACACCGGAAAAACTGAAGAAAAATCTGGGCTTCCAGCCATGCCTACTGCAGAAAAAGGATTTACCATCCTTGGAGGAGATTTCCCCTCTACCCTCATCAAACATACTTTTCTTCTTGACCAAGTTGGTTTGGTTTATTTGTTTGATGAGTTGGATTTTGTTGGGGTTTTGTTTTGTTTGTTGGTTAGGTTGGTTCGGGATTTTTTTCCCCCTAGTTCTATAATCCTTGCAGGGCATGTACATTTGTTCTGACAAATGTAAGTTACTTCCTTTAAGGCCCTTTGGGCTTTTCATTTCTGTAAAATGTGATTTAATGTTCTCACGATGTTCTGATCTTAAGGAGCATTTTTATCAGGTTAGACCAAGACACATCTAGCAGCGTAAACTGACTTCAACATCAGCTAAGACCAGATGTTTAGGGAAGAATATAGGAACAAAACAAGTGTGTAAAATCGATTTCTATCTGCCAGAAACCTGGGTTTCAAGCTGTTTGTTTGTTTGTTTTAAAGCAGAGATAATATCTGAATTTAATAGCCTGTGAGAGAATTTATTCCGTGAATTTGTCCAGTCATTTTTTGAAATCAAGTACATTAGTACCACTAAATATATTCAGTGGTGAAATACTCCTGGGATCTATCTATCTATCAGTGGTAAGAAGTGTCTCTTTTCATTTGCTTTAAGCAAGTCACCTGCTCATTTAAATGTGATGTGCTCTCATTTTTGTACTAGAACAGACAAGGAACAAGTGTGGTTAAATATTTTTTCCCTGCTGTTCATGGCTTTGTAAGTTCTAACACAAATTCTTTCACTTGCCACCTTTTTTACATACTGAGGAGTTCTCCTTCAGAATCACTGGACTATCACGGAAGATAAACGTCAGTATTTCTGACAATCTTTGTCATTTCCTCCACCTTTTTCTTTGTTCATCTCACTCCTATTATTTTCCTAGTAGTCCTTCAAAACAGCATGAGATACTTAAATTTGCTTTTCCAGTTTTAATTTCAACTTAAAATTTCTACTCTTTTAAGCCAGTAGCCATTTCCAATGCTGGTGGAAGAATATCAGAGTCACAAAATGAAGCACTGGCTTCCAGAGCTGATATAGCAGAGTACTTTTCATATGAACAAATCATGTTTGTTTAGGTTACTTTTAATTTCATAACTTCATCAAATACTGAAACCCTTTCTAATATTTTCCACATAAGCCCTAAATTTTTGTTGTAGACAAGCTTTAGCAAACTAGGAGGGAGATCCCATAATTAGTGTCTCAAATATTTGAGATATTTTCCATTTCATTCTGCAGAGATGGAAGTAGGAGTACGAAGGAGTACAAACTCATTCATATATGCAGTGACTATTGGCAGGTATACTCTTTTTTCGCTTAGAAATCCTTGGGGATAAGCTATATCGTGATCAAAGAAAAAGAAGATAAATCTAGAACTTAGTGGGTAATAGGTTCCTGCCAGGACTTGAGCAGAAATAACAGCTAGCTGTTGCAGGAAGAAGACCCTTGCCTTGTCCAGCCTTCCTGCCTCTTGCCACCTGTGCTCACATCTTACCTCCTGCTGAGCACCAGCTGGACCAGGAGGTCTAGAAAACCAAAGAAGTCAGATCCAGAATGAATAAGAATTTTGCAGCTGCCAAGGCATTAGTCAAAGGAAGCATGATGGCACCTACACTTCTAAAGTGGGCCAAATTTAGTCCTGATTCATCCTGGGCAAAATGTGATACATTACACATTTACATGTTGATGTTGCATCATGTTGTCTCAATAGTGTTTTGACTTGTAAGTGTCAATTTTTTAAAGACAATACAAAGACCATGGTCTTAGCAGAGGTCGAAACATTTCTGTGATCATGGCTTGAAGGATTCAAGTCCTCTTGAATTCTGCTGTCTTAGGTTACAGTGTAAGGTAATTATGTAAGGTAATTACCAGAAGTATGTATTCTATCACCATCTTCATAAAAAAGACGGTTTTTCTTGTTAAAACCAGGTGGGGCAGTGTTCTTTATCTCTTCCATGGCACATCCCTGATAACTCCCTCCAGGGGACATCTTCTGCTAATGAGCGATCAAGTCTCACTGCATGACTCATAGAATTACATCTCCCATTGTGTTCCAGGGGGAGGAACCAAGCATTCCTACCTGGATGTAATCTGAGGTTTGGAACACCGTGGGAGCACTATTCACTGGATTCCCAGAGGAGAAGAGCTCCATAATCACCACTGGACCTCCAGAAAAGGACCAGACTTTACTACAGGATCACTGGTTTGACAGAGTGACATTTATCACTCCAACAGGACTGCAGCCACCATTGAATTGGACTGCTATGACCACCCTGCCCGGCAGGGTGTCAGGTCATATCCTGACTCTGTCAGTTTAAGCCAGAGTTTCTGTATCATTGCCTTTATCTTAATTTTCCTATTAAATTGTAATTCTGACTTGGGATCTCCCACTGGTTTGCTTTCAAACTAGCACATCTGTGTATAGGATGCCTATAGGAATAATCCGTTTGTCTGTCTCTTGTCATCTGTGCATAAATTTAAGGTTTAAATCACCTTTTCCACACACAGTCAGTAAGGAATATGGTGGCTTCTACTTCTTACTTATTTTCTACAAGGTATTTGTTATTCACCAAGATTAACAGGCAAGCCTTTCTTGGTGAGATTTTACCAGTCTTATTAACAAGAACTCCCAAATATCCTGCAAAGCCTGCTTGAACCATGTACAGTGAAGGCAGGGGATTCTTTAAGTAGCACTGCTCCAACTACTCTCCAGCAGGACTCTGCAGGGTGTTAGAGAGGCAGCCCAGAGGTCGTAAAAGCCCAGGTATCTTGGGTTGCTGAGTTTAAAAGCCACAGGCATGGTGAGAAAAGGACACTCTTTGCTGGGCAGCAGTCTCTCTTCCTTGGCACTGAAGTCTATTACCGATCACTCCCTACAACTCAGAGGCAGATGAAAACAGCATCAGACTTAAGTTCAAACTTTCTGGGCTCCTGTTCAGTGCTTAAAAATTTCACATCCCTTAAAAAGTTAATTCTTCAATGAGTCTTATGTCTAGATATCTGGAGATGATTCCTTTTCGATTCATCTATTTTTAGTCTTCTACCTCATAATGCTGCTATTTTCCTCCATTAAATTACTAACACTTAGGGGTATTTTTTGTAATTCCTTAGTGCTTTTCCCCTTATGTTCCGCTGTTAAATACAGCATTCTTCTGAACAAATGTTTCCAAATGAAATTTTGATTATCAGATTTCCTTCGCTGCCTAAGGCTACTTTTTTTCCCCTTGCTGTCACTGATAATCAGGACATATATTACTTCACTATAGCCTGATCACTTATGTTTATGACCTGTGATAAGTTCCCTCAATATGATACTAACACCTCTCCTCAACAAGCCCTGTTATTAATTATGCAGCACTGGCCATGACTTTTAGAAGAGCTTTTCCACTGGCATTTTGACAGCAAATGTCATTCTTTTGCCCTTAAACTTCCATATAATTTAGGAAACAATTTTTCCAAGTAACCATTTTAATGATCTTCCTCCACTCTTATGCAGCTTCTGTGTAGATAATGAACTTTCCTTTAGCAATGTATGCTCTTTGATGGTTTTGACGTCATGACTTCCACCCTTTTTCAGAACTGAAAAGCTGCTTACTGAGCTCAGAGTCCCTTTCAGTGGTACAGCCCTTGGATCTGCTTCATTTCTCAGCAGAAGTTCTTCAGGTAAAAGTAAATCCAGCTTTAGGTTTATGTTCCCCATTATGCAACTACAAAAAAAAAAAAAAAACA
>NW_008239309.1:1279081-1282498 GCF_000691975.1 Corvus brachyrhynchos | reverse complement strand
TAAAATGCTTTTTCTCAGATGTTAAGTTTGTTTTTTGAAGGTCTGCTGCTTGATCTACAAAATGTAACCAAATCTTAGAGTCCCTTGAACTGCCACTCTTGAACCACTTTAGCTGAGTCCTGATACAACTCAGTGATGTGGTTTTCATCATAGTTTGTCTTCAAAAATCTCATATGAGGGCATATGAGATCATATCTCTAGACCAGCTAATCCTAAAATGACAGCTGGATCAGCATTTTCTACAGTTTCTATCTTGGAATAAGCTTTCTGTGATTCATTTTCACTTCAGTATTTCAGTCTATTAAAATATTTTGCTTGTTTGTAATCACCATTTGGCCTAGAAATTCCAAAATATTTCATAAATATTGATGGAAGACTGTGATAAATCTGAAATGGATCGATTTTTACTTTCAATAGCTTGCAGTGACTCAGGTTTGTTTTGTGTTTTTCATCTTGGCTCTCTTCACTTCTGCTAGTTTCATCCTGCAATAAATTTATAAGCTTTCTTTTTAGCTCCTAAGAAACTCTATCCTCCCCAAACTATCCGCAAATACTCCCTTCTCCTAAATCTGCTTTCCCCCCAACTTCTGAATTATATACTGGGTTTACTAGTTCAGATAAAGTAATATGGGCTTCCCTGCCATCTTTTCTCCACAAACTGATTGACTGTTCAAATTTTGCAGATACAGTGGATCAAATATTTGGAGGTCCTCCACCATCTTTTACAGTTTGATCATCCTCTGATTTTCATCTGTAATTCACCTGGTGGGAGGCACAGAGGCCACTGCTCTTCAATAGCACCTTTTGAATTATCACCTCCCTGAGAATTTCTATCACCACCAGATGGAGTCATCTCGGAATTATCATTAATTTTCACTAATTACAAAAGCCTTGATTTTAAAAGGATCAAAATCTTTTGTACAAATTAACACTCAGCTCTGGTGTAGTGAAAAGACAACACAAGAGCAAAGAAAATTTACAGACACATAAAAACTATTGCTCTGGCAAAACCTTTGCTCTGGGGATTACTAACAAGGGAGACAATGTTAATTAATAAAGAAGGATAAATTAATTATTAACATAGTCTTACAGAAACAAGACCAAAGAGAATAGTTTACTGAGGATATTCCAGACAAGAACCGGTATAAAAGGCATTAAAATACAGGATGAGATGGCAAGGTCAGTAGTATTTCTACTGGTGCCAGTAGGCTCATTGGGTTCAGTTGTGGTAGTGAGTGGGACCGTGGAGCAGCAAGGCTTCTTCTCTCTTTCGTCACTCTGTGAGCACGTGAAGCACTGATGAGAATGCCAGGCTTCTTCCCCCGTAAATCTGCTCCTGTCCTCTGCTGTGCAACACAGGTCCTGCAAAGACCGCTTTGCCTTCTGTTGGAGCCAAGACATGAGCGTTTCCAATAGCTGTGAGATTAGTCATCAGAGTAAACTCAAACACATTGGCAAACTTGTGGGAGACTGAAATTGACGGCTGTGAATGATCTCTGCCTCAGAAACGCAGGCTGAGGAACAGGGTTTATATATACTCAAAGGCAGCAGCAACTGTGTGGGTTAGGGCCTGGGAGGTGTGTGTTTGGCTCTCAGAATAGCATTCGAATAACACAAAGACTGGCAATACATAAAAAAGCGCACATTAAGGCCTGAGTGATGGAAAACACAGCTACAGGGGAACATCTCTGAGGGATCCAGCGAGGGCACACAGAGGGTATCCAGTGACCAGCAGCAAGCAGCCACAGGTGGGTAGCTTATAAATTGCAATAACGTAACAGAGGAGGAAAAGCCACAGTGAAAAACATGCAAGGCGGAAGCAAAGCGAAAGAGAACAAAGACTGACACACAGGTGGGTGATAACAGAAAAACCTCAGTAGTCTGGCTGGGCAGGGGCAGCTGGGGGCATTGGTTCACCTAAGGGTCCCCACCACAGAGCTCTGCACTGGCTGGCTGGGAGGAAGGCGGCGAGTTGCTGGGGACAGCAGGGAGCAGCACAGCCATGGGCTTTGAGAGGGGGTCTGCATTGCACAAGGGAGAAAGAAACACAATGCTTACGTGTTTTCTAGCATGGAAAAGAATAAATACATAATTAGTGAGGCCACACCTTTAGTACCATGTCCAGTTCTGGACTCCTCAGTACTAGGAACTACTGGAGAGGGTCCAGCTGCACAAAGGCAATTGCTGAGGTATCTCTCTTATGAGAGACTGAGGGAGCTGGGCCTGCTTAGTCTAGAGAAGACTAAGAAAGGATCTTGTCAATACATATAAATATCTCAAAGGCAGGTGTGAAGAGGATGGTGCCAGACTCTTGTCAGTCGTGCACAGTGACAGGATGGGGAACAATGGCCATAAGCTAAAACACAAGAAATTCTACCTCAACATGAGGGATAACTTCTTTATGTTTACAGTGGCCGAGCACTGGACCAGGCTGCCCAGTGAGGTTGTGGAGTGTCCCTCTCTGGAGCCATTCCAAACCCACCTGTATATATTCCTGTGTCACCTGCTCTGGGTGACCTTGCCTTAGCAGGGGTGGTAGACTGGATGATCTCCAGAGGTCCCTTCCAGCCCCAGTGGTTCTGTGATTCTGTGATGCCAGACCATGGATGTCATACCTGTGGCAGGGAACTTCTCTGGCAAGGCTGCAGGTGGCAGTGTGGGAAGAGAGCAGCAAAGTGAGTAATGCATGGTAATGCGAGGCATGGTGAGGGGAGGCATGGTGATGAGTTCTGGGTCCTGCCCTTTGTCCACAACAACCCCAGGCAGTGCCACAGGCTGGGGCAGAGTGGCTGCAAAGCTGTCCACAGGAAAAGGACCTGGGGGTGCTGGTGCCAGCAGCTGAACATGAGCCAGGGTGTGCCCAGGTGGCCAAGAAGGCCAATGGCATCCTGGCCTGTACCAGCAACAGTGTGGCCAGCAGGACCAGGGCAGGGATTGTCCCCCTGTACTCAGCACTGGTGAGGGCACACCTCCAGTGCTGTGTCCAGTCCTGGGTCCCCCACTACAAGGAGGACACTGAGGTGCTGGCAGAAGACCAGCGGTGGCCAACAAAGCTGGTGAAGGGTCTGGAGCACAAGTCCTATGAGGAGCAGCTGAGGGAGCTGGGTGGGCTCCACCTGGAGGAGACTGACGGGTGACCTCATCACTTTCTCCAACTACCTGAAAGGAGGTTGCAGCAAGGGGAGGGTCGGCAACCAGTCAACAGGACGAGGGAACATACTCCTAAGCTGCACCAGAAGAGCTTTAGGTTCGACATCAAGAGGAATTTCTTCACAGAAAGGGTGACAGATACTGGAATGGGCTGCCGAGGGAGATGCTAGAGTCACTATCCCAGAAGTCGTCTAAGGAAAAACTGGCCGTGGCACTAGGTGCCACGGTGTAGTTGACGCGGTGGCGCTCGGGAGCCCCAATGGCGCC
>NW_008239309.1:1247756-1278462 GCF_000691975.1 Corvus brachyrhynchos | reverse complement strand
ATTTCCAGCCGTTTCTCTTTGTGGATGTTATGTTAGAGCAGCCTTAATATTCTATATTAAGGCAAATGGGAATCTCATCTTTTGCAAGGTCAAGTGCAAGGTGCTGCACCTGGGTCAGGGCAACCCCTGGTATCAACACAGGCTGGGGGATGAACAGATCAGAGCAGAAAGACTTGGGGGTGCTGGTGGGTGAGAGGCTGGACATGACCCAGCCATGGGCACTCACAGCCCAGAGTGCCAAATGTGTCCTGGGCTGCATCCAAAGCAGCGTGGGCAGCAGGGCCAGGGAGGAGCCCTGCCCCTCTGCTGTGGTGAGACCCCACCTGCAGTGCTGCATCCAGCTCTGGGGTCCCAGCACGGGAAGGACATGGACATGCTGGAGCAAGTCCAGAGAAGGGACAGTGAGTTGATTAGAGGGCTGGAGTTTCTCTCCTGTCAGAAGAGTCTGAGGGAATTGGGACTGGTCAGCTTGCAAAAGAGGAGGTGTTGGGGTAATGTAACTATGGTCTCCTAGTACATGAAGGGAGCCTACAGGAAAGATGCATCAAGACTATTTACAAGAGCATGTAGTGACAGGACAAGGGAGAATGGGTTTAACTTGAAAGTAGGTTTGGATTGGATATTAGGAAAAATTCTTTACTGTGGGACTGGTCAGGCACTGGAACAGATTGCCCAGAGTAGCTGTGGATGCCACATCCGTGGGAGTGCTGCGTTGGATGTGACTCCGAGTAACCTGGTCTAGTTGAAGGTATCCCTGCCCGTGGCAGGAGGGTTGGAACTAGATGATCTTTGTAGTCCCCTTCTAGCCATTCCATGAAAATTGTATGGGCTGTTTTAGATGTATGGGATTTGAAGTGAGTAGACCTTACAGCGAGTGAGGTTGGGTATAGTTTTCATAACAGATCATCGAGAGTTGTTACAGACTTATCAGAAATACTTAGGGTGCTAAAGGCAGTTTTTTTGCCTTTCTGCACGAAGCTGGAAATTCTATGCTTGTCAGACTTACGTAATTGTAGACTAATATAATCAGAACAATTTTTGTTTTGCTGCATCTGAATATATGTAGTTGTGTGTTTACTTATGATCTGAGAAAAGTATGTTTAATATAGTCATATGGCAGTAAACATTTTAATTACAGTGTCAGTCTTAATTCAGGAACTTATTAGGAATCTTTTGTACCTGGGGGAGTATACACAATGTTCTAGAATACAAATTACTTAACAGAACTCTTCCAGACAGAGTTTCCAGGAGCTTTCATTTCTGTGCTGATTTTTAAATTTTTTTTTTGCCAGTTGCTGGAGATTCAGGCAGCCTTAAAACAGGGTTTATATAGTAATTACTGCCTCAGTGATTTTTGTATATTCTTTGTTAATGGTTAATTAGAGAACTCCTGTATTATATTGCTGATTGTATGCATGTTGACCAGTGTGTGTTTATTGACTATAAAGGCTTTTAATGTTAATCATATAAGATTATAGCTCTTGCAGTTTACTGGTCAATACAAGGCTTTTAAAGGCATTAAGCAAAGCTTGGAATGGTCATTTAGTTTTAAAATTGGCCTGTGAAATACTTGGAATGCTTGAACCTGCCTTACTTTATAACGGAAAATTATTCCTGGGATTCTTTATGGCATTGTTGCCATGTAAGTTGAGACGGGTGTGGAGGAGGTACATATTCCTCCATATCCCTTGATTCAAGACGTCATATTTTGAAATTTACTGAGAGTTCTTTTTTCCAGAGTGACTTAGCATATACCTTACCTAGCTCAAATCATGAGTAGACAAGGCACTAAAATGAGGCATTTCTACTATATTTAGTAGTTTCCAAACCACTGTGTATACTTACCTGACAGTAACAGGGTGTGAATATCAAGCTTTCTAGACAAAAACCTAAATGTTTGGGCTGTAGTCTTTCAAGTGTTAGTTTCATACAAATTTGTCACTAATGTTCCTCATTGTTGGTAACAGAATTATGTTAGAGTTGTTAGTGTCCAGCCAGCTTTCAAACTTCTGACAGTAAACTGAAAAGGAATTGCAGCTATTTATATGGCTGGGCAGCAACGCCTTCTCTTATTATTAGCATGTGGTAGATGAGCAGCTGGAGTGGGAGGACTTAGATTAGTAGTTACATTATGTCAAAAAGTAGCTTAGTTTCACTTCTTCATGTATACATTTTATGTCAGATTTTCGTGAACCCTTATGGCTGAGCAAGGAAGTATAGAATGACATTTTCTACTTTTTCATAGAAACAGATATGTTCTAATGTGGGACATTTACTTCCCTGGAGAAGTCTAGAGCTCTGGGTCTGTAGGGCAACTTAACCTTTGCTTATTTGGTTTCTAAACAGGGTTGGTCTGGAACACTACATAGAAGTATTTTAATAAATGTGTATATGAAATATTTTGGAAAAGTAGTCATTCTTCAAATATGTAAGTCCATCAGAGGAGAGATGGGTATTTAGAATAAAAATGTAGTATTTTGACTTTTCTCATATTCATTTGTTAATGATGTGTTCATAGCTTTATGGCCTCTGACTGTTACCAGAGTTTGGCTGTAATTTAAGAAAGATGATCTAAGGAAAAACTAGTAACTTTTGGAAATTGCTTAAAACTGTTCGTTCTTCAGGTTTGCGTCTTGTGATAACTTGGGATAACAAGGGTAAATTTGCAACTTTCCTTTTCTAAGATGCTGCAGTAAACCATGAAATTGTGGAATAAATGTTTTCTGATGCATTGCTTCCTGAAACACATGCAAATCTTGCCTTAGTGCGAGAGAAAGACAGCCGCAGTGCAGTTGGGTGGCAGGGTTGCATGCACTGAAACACAGGAGCAGAACTTTATATGTTAAGTTGATTTGTAGATACCGTAAAGTAGTTATACAGCTGTTAGGATTAGAGTTTGGGGAACTACATACGTTTTAACTTGTAATTTTTTTTTTTTTTTTTTTTTGCAAAGGGTACTGCCCGCAGAAAGAAGAAGGTTGTTCACAGAACAGCTACAGCAGATGATAAAAAACTTCAGTTTTCGTTGAAGAAATTGGGAGTCAACAATATTTCTGGAATTGAAGAGGTAATTGTTTCAAAGAAAAAAAATTCTATCTATAAATAGAAAATGTATTAAAATCTATTTTCTGCTAAGTAATGTCTGTAAATTATCAATAGTTCTTCATGGAGTTTTAAGAACTTTGATTTCTTGTTAAGTTGAAAAATCCTGCTAAACTGCTTCAAATGCTGGATTTTTTTTTTTCTTGCAGGTAAACATGTTTACCAATCAAGGAACAGTCATTCACTTCAATAACCCAAAAGTTCAGGCATCTCTGGCTGCTAACACTTTCACTATCACTGGCCATGCTGAGACAAAGCAGCTGACAGAAATGCTGCCTAGCATCCTAAACCAGCTTGGAGCTGACAGTCTGACTAGCCTCAGGAGATTGGCAGAAGCCCTACCCAAGCAATGTAAGTTGAAACTTGAATGTGTTTCATGCTGGCAGCTGACATGAGGCTTATTTGTGTAGCAGCAGTGACATTCCGTGCACTCTTGTTGTCTGCAAGCACGTTATAAAATGCTTATAAAGAAATCAAACTCTCTAAAATCAATTTTATTTGTAGCTCAAATCCAATGGTAATTATGACTCAGTAAAGCAAAGTTACGTGTTAGCATATCTTGTAGCTGGGGTAGCACTGGAAAACTGTAGCCAGACTTGATTTTCTGGTAGTTTTCTTCTTGATGTGGCTTCCATATTTTGACATACTTTGTTCATTAAAGCTAGGTGGATTAATAACTCTGTAAGAGTTAGGTTTTAAAGAAAGATAAGCTTGGAGTACATCTCTTTTGACACTTTGAATGGAAACATAAGTGATGGGGAAAGGAACTTAACAGATATCTATCTTGCAATTGCTTTTCTCCCTCACAGGTGTGGTGAAGGTATTTCTCACATTGGCTTTTTGATAATTAGGAAGGAATTACAGGGTATTTATAAGGAAGTACATTATGATTTCAGGATGTGTAGAACAGTGTAGAGAATAGGGCTGACATGAGCATTAAGCTAGATGCACCAACTTCCTATTCCATACTTAAAGTAGTAAAAAAACTCGAACATTTGTTCCTTCTAAAACTGGTAAAAGTAGAGGAGGGACTTAAATTTGTAGTGTTTGAAAAAGGTGCTGCTGCTACAGGATGAGAATTAGGAGTGAAAGGCTTGTTGGCACTGGGAACATTCCTTTTGTCTTGTGTGTACAGTCTTCCTACTTTCTGAAGTATCTTAAGGCCATTCCTTTCAAGGGACAGCTTAAACATGGAAAAAATGAGACAATAGCATTGTGTCCAGTTTTCAGCAGTTCTAACTTGATTGTTAATTTTTTTTCTTCCTCTCCTTTGTTGCCAACAAAACAGCCTCTATTTACATTTCTAAAGTTGGTGATACTCTCCTGTCAACTTTGCAATGAAAAAATTTTTGCTAGAAGTAGTCTTCAAGATGTGGGGTAAATTATTCTTTATCATGGTCATCAAATCCTTTCTTCGAATGTCACCTGTGTGACTTCATTTTGATAGTAGAAGGGCTTGAAAGAAAAAAGTACTTGAAGGATTTAGAATGACTGCTGAAGTTCTGTCCTGTTATAACAATGTGGTTATATTCTAAATTAAATTGTGCAGTTTTAGAAAGAGGGAAGCTTGTTTGAAGTGATTGCTTTTTATGATCTAGTAAATGGCTATTTCTTTCTATTAAGAGTGGATGCCAGACTAGTTGCACAAAACTTTTTATTCAGCATTGTCAGCTAGATTTGGAAGCCTAACATCAGTGAGTGGAGGAGCACCTGTGATGATTGCAGGTGCTAAAGTAAACTTGGACTGCTCTTGGGAATGAGAGAGAATGCAGGTAGTATAAGAGGAGATAACATGGTTTGCTTTTAAAATGTCACTTTTAACATTAAGATGCACTTAAGATTTAACAACTTTCTGCTGCTTATAAAAAAAAATAAAGGTTAGTGATGTCCTTGTCCCAAGCCTTTTCGAAAGAAAGTTTATGCATTTCTGAGTTCTGGTTCTCTAGAAGTTAATGTACAGGTGTAAATAAGAGCCCATCTTTTTTCCTCGTGCTTTTTTTTAAAAACCGAGAGGGATTAATTAGAATAAAATTGAGGTAGTAGAGAGTATGAGACAGCTTACCGTTGACAATACAGCTAAGAATAGTTGCAGAGGAGTGGCACAGGCACCCAGCCGCGTGCGTAGCATTATACTGCAGGTGCTCACTGGTCTGCTGCAGTGGAGAGGGTTAAGTCTCACTACCTCTGTCAAATACAATGGGAATGGTTAAAGAAATTACTGAGTCAGCAAACATGTGGACTAGGACACTAGGTCACCTCAGCCACTAAGGAGTGTAGAGCTGTGTGTCCAGTTCCATATTCTGACTGTGCCAGGGAACAGTAATACCTTTTAAGTACTTCTTCTAGTTGTGTGTCTGCTTGCAACTTCACAATTACAGCTTGGCTTTCTTTGGATATGTAGGATAATAAGATCCTTTGTATTCCTTAAAAACTGATGATGTAAGATATGTAAATTCAGGAGCCATGTGGTAGTCCGTAAACTAACCTACTTTCAGGAAAAACTGGTAAAATCAATCCCTTGTATTTGGAAACTATTATCATGCAGGGCACTCAGTATACCTAGATAGAAGATGTTGACTAGTAAGCTGTTTAGCATGCATCTTCTAATTTCGCTGCTAGGCTGTTGGAGCATTATCAGTAACAAAGGGAATGTGAACTTCCTACATTAGCTAAAGATTTTTATTCACAGAATTGGATAAAGCATTGCAGCTTAGCTCAGAATCTTTGATAATGTTTTCAAAAACACAAAGCTAAACAGCAAATCAAAATGCCTATGGTGAGCTTGAATGAAGCTTTTGATATACTTGCTCTTGCAGCTGTGGACGGAAAAGCACCACTTGCTACTGGTGAAGACGATGATGATGAAGTTCCAGGTAAGAACAAACGTGGTGGAGGAAAAGGAAGTGAATTTTGTGGAGAGATCTTACACATAGCACAAGATCAGGCCAGGGATGATAAGAGCGTTGTCTAGTTGCTGTCACAGGATTTCTGTGGGCAGATGATTTCATTAATTTCAGATACCATGAGAGACTTAGCAGTCTGAGCTAGCATTTTGGTTCTATGCTGAAGTAACAGCTATGACTGAGATCAGTGTTTAATATTCCATAAGAAATGACATTGTCAGAATCACTTGCCCAGTTGTGGTTATAATGAAGTTAAATGCTTTTAGGATTCTTTATCTTAGGATAATGCTTTTTAATGAACCATCCAGAATATCCTTGGTTGAGCAAGGAGGATGAACCTTGAAGCTCTTAAAAATTATTTGGTCTCTATTTTACAAGCTGAAAGTTTTTATGGTGTAAAAACTTGATATGAAGTAGAACTTTGGAAGAAAATTCAAACCCAAAATATTTGGCAAAGGGGAAGTGGGTCAAACTTTAATTCCAACAATCTTCTTTTTCTAGATCTTGTTGAAAACTTCGATGAAGCTTCAAAGAATGAGGCAAACTGAACTGTCACCTCCTGAATAAAATTAAAACTTGAAAAAGCTACATGGAGCTGCTATTTTATATTGTGACTGCCTTGATTTTATTTCCTGATGAGATCTCAAGATCTGTGATATTTGGAAACTTGTTGAATCTGCAGCTCGTTAGTTACTGCTTGTACACAATATTATTTTTGTGGCCCAATTGAACAAACCTATGCTTTGAAATAAGTCAGATTGCTAACAAATTTCTGCCTAGACACATTTTTTCAGTAACTTGTATACAAGCAAACACTCATCTTTAATGAACTTTGGCATACAATAAAAATATAAAACAAAGTTTCTGGTGTGACTTTTTGTCAGAATATCAGGGACAAAAATGGCCGTAAATATTAAACAATTTTAAAAGGTTTTGCTTTTCTGCAGAGCATCTTCCTTTTGCTGTGTTAAAAAGCTGGCTCCTGAGAAAAAACTTTCTGTCCATAATGAAACGGTTTGGACTTTAATTGGTGAATTTTTGGTGTTTGCAGGTTAGAGCTAGGGAGGCTGTAAGTCACTTTGTAACCTACTGAATTTAAGCAGTAGAATTGTATTTTAGCAACAGTTGCTGGTGTCTTAATAAAACAAAACTTGCAAGTTGAGGAAGAATTTTTACTTGCCAGCTGCTTGCTGCTGTTCTTCATGGCCTTGGGGAGCTACATGTGAATGTTAAATTTTTATCTTCCGTATATTTGCAGGGCATAGCTGTTCAATGAGTTAAACAATAGTTTACTGTTTTAATTTTACTTACCTAAAACCATCAGTTATGTGGGGAAGTGGAGGATAGAGGGAGAAGCCTTAATAGAATTGATAGTGGCTCTTAATTAAATCTGTATTTACCAGCTTCAGATCTATTAACTAATGATTTGAATGTTTCAGGAATATGGTCTTTTTATTGCTTTTTGGGCTTTTTGTTATGTTTCAGAGAAAAAGATAACTTTCTAGGGCACAAGAAAGACTTTTTAAATTCCGTTCTGACCTCAGCTAGAGTTTCCAGGGGTGAGAGCTAAATTTTATGTTTGTGAATCATTGATATTAATGATAGATCAGAACACTTGCAAAACAGAAGGTAAGCTAGGGATAGAAGAGCACTCAGCTACCAGCCTTCTAAGGTTGTTTCTGGAGCGCATACTTCAGGAAGTGTAGATTCACTGTGACTTGTCGAGGAAAAAATTCAGGGTAAGACTTTGCTATAGCCATAGAAAACTCTCCGTGTGCCTGGGAAAGGGTGGGTCTGTGTCTGACTTGCCAAGCCTGTTTATCATGGTGTATCTCATTGCTCTTTGGAAACAGTTGAGGAACTTGTTCAAGCCCTAAAACTCCTGTGGTTTGAGGTAAGACAGCAGACTAATGTGAGCATGACATGGCTGAAGTCAGGAGCAAGAACTCTGAGTAATGATCTCGGAGCACTTGTCCTTGATTTACAAGTACTTTATTAGTAAACTATACTTGTAGCATTGAATTAGCTAAAGTGCATTCATTGAATTGTGGGAATAAGGCCATGTGGATAAGGCTATGTGAATTTGACTTCTGAAATGAGGATGGCAAATGTAATTGCTGTGTATAAGGTAAAAACTAAGTTCTGCAGAGTAGTTTGCCAAACTTCTGTGACCTGTTGAATCAATAAATGGCATGCTGGATTTTTATCAATGTTTTACCTATTCTGTGATTCAGATATGCTAGTCCTCATAAATACTTGCTTTTAGCCATTGTAGCCCTTGCTAATGAAATACTTTCTGTCTTGTGAAGTAACTTAGTGCCTTGCTCAGACGTTCTAGACAGTGTTAGCCTTTTCCCCTCTAACAGACATACATTTGGTGCTTAAAAAATAAAATCCTTACTAAAGCAGTGTCTTTGAAGTGCAAAGTAAGGCTAATCTAGTGATACACAGCCATGTGACACATGCCTGTGGAATGCTGTGTGCAAGGTATGCTCGAAGTACACTCCCAGTCAGGAAATACTAGCATAATCTGCATCTCCAGACTCAGACTGAGGATAAACGTATGAGCAAAATATGTTCTTGACTATAGCAGAGTCTAAATGCAAGTGAAGTACCTATCTTGTAAGGTTGCAGTAGTCTTCATCTTTAACTTAGTTCAGTCCTGGACTAATGCTGTGATTATTTTTCTCTTGGTAAGGAGTTTGGTATGGTTTTCCTAGTCTGTCATTAATTACTACAAACTGAGAATAGTTGTGCTGATTGTTTCTTGTCAGGTTGAACTTCTGGGTACCCATATGAAAGGGACCGAGTACTGAAGAGCTGGCCAGAGTAGCGACCCATGCACCGATACGATTTGAGCATCGTTCTCCGCTTTATTAACTATGCAAGCTGATATCTACTTTGCAAAGATTCACACCCAGTCCCTCTAGACAGCCTCTAATCCGCGGGGGAGCCGACCAGTGTATTGCTTTGCCAAGGACTTTCAGGGGTGCCCGCAGCCAGGTGACTTTCAGGCTTGCCTGCAGCCAGGGGCCAGTTCAGGGGTTTTTCCTCAGCAACCCGGGGTTGTCCAATTTTTCCAGGGGTATCATATGCCCCTGTTCCACAAGGAATGCCTCTACACCTATACTTATAATTATGCCATTACGAATTTGTATCTGTAGTTTTACTCAGGGAAAATGGCACTGTATCTCCTTTCCCAGTATTTTGGACAATGGAGAAATGTAAACAGATGCCTGTGTTTCTGCTGAGCTTTTTATTTTTAAAAAGCTTAGGCCATGTTCAGGTTTTGTCACATTAAGCTCTGAAATAGCTTGACTCAATGCAGCGGTGGGTTCTAGTGAGACTTTTTCATAATGTTTGGAACAGATTTTTGGAAATATTTTCATAATTGTTAATCTTATGCTTTAAGGGCTTTGCAATGTTTTAAAATTAATATGTTCTAATATAAAAACCCAAACAACAGAACCCTTTTGGGAGGTGGTGAAGCTGTGTGGTTTATTAAGCTAGTGGTATACATATGAAAAGCTTCTAACTGTGGTTTTAGAGTAATACTGGTTTTAAAGCTCTAGAAGCCACCTTGCATTATTACATGTTTGTTCTTGTTATTAAAGTCTTGTGAGTCTGTGGTTGTGTCTCTTAGGAAAAATAAGAAAAAAAACCGGTGAGAATTTCACATAATTTATAGTACACGTTTAACATACATGACAAAGGAAGAACATTTGGTTTAAAATGTTCACAGCTCAATACTTCAAATGCAAAATCAATGCTTGTGTATCTTATTATATTGATTTGCCTGGAGTGTGGGGGGAGTTCAGTGTAGTTGCCACCTCTGACATTTTGTGCTGGTACTGTGTTTTGTGGATGAAACATCTTAGAGACACTTTACTTTTCCTCAAGTTGTCTACTGTATCTGCTGAAAACCTAAATGTTGTGTAATGGTACAGTTGCAGTAACAAGCTGTTCTCTCCTTTAAATGTGAGAATAGATCTGAACAAGTTAGGAAACTGGAGTGTTAATATTCAACAGAGATGCAGGGAAGTCCATGTTGATGATGACTAGATTAAAGCCTTAAGTGACTGGCAAGATGGTGGTATATGTAAAGAGGAGAGATTTCTAAGCTAGGTATTTTAAAATATTATTAAGTACTCAGCATGTCTTGCACTCAACTAATACATGCAGTGTGGCTTCTAATTTTTCTGAGCTGTTCTTTCTTCTATCATTTCAGCCACATCTAGCAATCTCTGAGAGTTGCTGAAAATGTTTTCTACTGGATATGATAGTTGAAAGTTCCTGACCAGTAACAGAGATTGGACTCTGTGAGGAAGTCTTATTTTACAAGAAAAAGGACAGCTGCAGCTGAGCCAAGCTTGCTTAGCTTAGGTGAACTGTCTGTAGCATGAGGGAGTACCATGATTAGTTTGACTGTGAGTTGAACTCAGTTGCTTTAAAAATGGATGAAGAGTTGGTGCATATGGAAGCTCTGAGAATCAGGAGTATAACTGTTTCTGTGTGTTCTAATTGACTTTAACCTGTAGTTTCTTGGTAACATGGTACTTACAGTCTCATCATGAAAGTTTTAATTGCTCTGTTAATATTCTGCCTTCATGCACAGATTATCATTAGCAAATAATGTTACTGAATAGAAGGAAGACATCTTATGTAATACTGTTACTGTACTGTCTTGCTGTAATCTGGGTTTTTTGTAAGAGATTTAACAGATGTAATTTATATTGCCTATACATTGCACTGAAGGTATTCTGGTAGTGAAAAAAAAGCCATTCTAACAATGTTTGTGTAGTGCAGAGATTAGTAATACTTTAACAGGTGAGTTACAGCCCAACATTTTGCATTGCTAAGTGAATCCAAACAAAGCAGAACAATTGTTGAACAATTAGTGTTATAATGGTATAGGCACTAATGATTGTAGCCTATGTCTATAACTTCTTACATGGGTGGAAGGCAGAATTCCTACGGTATCTTACTGGTATTCTGATTGGTTGAAGGTCAGTTTGATCATGCAAAAGCTTTTGGTTTCAATAACCAAGATTTGCAACATGTGTCACACAGGGATTTAATGTGCACTGCAGGATACTGGCTGATAAACGAAGTATCTGCTGCACTTGAAATCCTTATTCTGCAATTCTATTGAACAGTGCCTTTATTTTTTTCTGGAAAAATGTAGTAATGGGTTGAATCCTACTCCAAATTTTTAGGACCCACCTGAAGTTAACAGGTGTTAACATTCTCTGTGTAAGTTGTATCTGAGTTAAGTCTATAAGGCTTATGCTGGAGTCTCAAAAATTTCAGCCCTGCACACCTGATCAGTATCCTGCTTCACAACCAACATATAACTTGTGGCAAGTGTTTGCACCTGGATGTTATCACTGAGTTTAAAATGATGCAATAGGATCAGGCAAGGTTTGAAGTTCTTGAAAGTATCAACTGAAACAGAGGGAGCTGTGGGTTTAAGCTGCAGCTCTGGGGATTGTGACTAGTCCTGCTATTCTTTCCTGTTATTTCCAGTAATTGCATCAGGCAAATGTAGATGTAACTGAGCATGACTGGACAGTCAGATCTCTGAACAGCAGCATCTCGTGAGCTGCTGTTTTGTGATGGATTTCTAATAACTGTGTATACACAAGACTACTGCCACCTTTAAGAACACAGCTGAGATGCAGAAGGGCTTCTTGCCCTCTTGTGACTGTAAAAAGAAAGATAAGACGGTTGGATGCCAAAATCTATGCCAGCTATGTGATATTGGTGTTTGACATGACATCTGTGGTATTACACAGAGACTGTGACTGGTAGTCACAATAGAGTAGAATGGTGTTAAAATGTATGTGGTGACAAATACCTTCCTTGTCTCTTCAGTATTGTTGCCTCTGCAGAACTACGAGGAATTAAAAGTGATAATGCCTCATTAGAGCCACGTAGGTGAGTAACATAGCTAAGATACACAGTGAGCAGACTTGAGTAGTTAGGAGCCATTTTTACAATACTTACCATGAACAACTGCATCTTAAACACTTTTGCATTTGAGGTGATATCTGACATTGTTCGGCTTCACCTGCACAGGTCAGTCAACTCATTTTGTTGTGTTAGAGTTGGGGCATTCATCTGCCCCCCCCAGGCATGAGTCTTACGTAACATACAGTGAGAGACAGCTACTGGCTCAAGATTCCTGATCCTGTAAGGTAATGTGAACATAAGTATTTGTAGGATTCAAACCTAAACTAAAAATGACATGAAGTGAAAAAATGGAACAATTGTGTCAGCAGAGTGGCAGGCTTACTGATTTGAGGTGTCCATTACAAGTTTTTGTCCCAGGGACAGTTGGTATCCAAAGCACCAGGGGGGAGTTAATTTGAAAATTCATTTATTTCCCTCCTGGCTGCTTTGCACCAGTTAGTGTTAGGAATCAGTAGTTAGTGCAGTTCTTTCTGTTTAGGGAAGTTCCTAAACAGTGTGAAACCAGCATAGCCAGCTCATGCAGCTGGGGTTTGCCTTTAGCATATGTTGGGGGCAGCATTTGGGTAAACAATCCCCACGTACATCTGCAGCATTTCATGCTCCAGTAATTACTACCCGGGGGTGATGATCTTTAATTTTTTTTTTGGGGGGGGGAGGGGGGGGTTGGGGTGTGCTTTTTACTGTGTAGAAGCTAGACTAGCTTACAGGTCTCAGGATTCACTGAGTCATGATCTTCCACCAGCATACAAAATTCAGACTTGCTTAGATGTGACCTTGTGCATGTATACACTGGTGTCTAGGCTGACCTCTGTCAGGAACTGTATTCTAGATGGATTGTTATTCTCCTTTAGTGCGTCAGCCCTTGCATTTGTACAACAGACCCTTTACTCACGTTATATTTGTTCCTCATATTTTAGCATTGTCCTAGTTTAATCATTAGTACCTTGAAAAATAAGTCATTATTTATTTCAAAATGTGGCGTTGTTTTTACTGCTGATTATGTCCCACTTTGGTAACTCTCTGGTTTCATCAGGATATACAGTATATTTGACAGACAAACTATGTGAGCAGGCTGTAAATTAAATTCCAGTGGAGATGCAAGGCTTCAACAATGCACTGATATATTTTTCTGGGATGCCGTGTACCTTCTTGAAACTGTTTTATGTGAACAGAAAATCATAATGCTTCTAAACAAAAGCCTTTTTGGAGACAATGGCAGTGTTGTTATGCCTGTGATCTTACCCAATACTGGGATACACATTATACCACAGTTGCAGAGTAGATATTGTAAGCTATTTTTGGGATGCATTTTCAGAAACAACTGTGTGTTGAATCACTTAGATTGTAACATTTAAGACAGTCTAGATGTAGCCTTGTGGCAACAAAAGTGGGGTGGAAGGATCTGTGGGGTTTAGCTAAAGCTTGCCTGTTTTTCCATGGTGCTAGAAGCCTGAATAAGTTCTGGCACATTAAATGTGCCTGCAGACTGCACATCATTCAGTGTCCTTTAGCTGACAATCATACACAAAGGTTGAGTCCAGCCATTGGATGGTATGATAGGTCCTCTTAAAATGCTTGGCAGTGATGTATACTAGTCCTGGTGTGAAAGTCATGCTGTTCTGTAAGCTCCATTTTCTGTTTATGAAATAGAAATGCTGATGTGCTAGAAAATTTTGTAGGCTGTGAAAAGCATGTGATGTGATTGTTATTTGCTATGCTTTGATTCCAGTGCTAAAAAAAGAGCATGTACAGCTGATTTACATAATGAATCAAAACAATATCTTCCACAATGCAGGTCAGGATTTTTTTTAGAGGATTATTTAGGGATTACTTAGGTTTATTCTTGCAGGAAAGGGATGAGCTGTACAGTGCAGTCCCACAGCTGTAATCCACCTTGTTGCTGTGTCCAGTTTACTTCTTCCTTTCTGTTGGGCTCTGCAACCTTCCCTGCTGATTCCTGCGTACATGGTTGGCCTCATCACTGCTCATCTGCTGAAGATTGACTGACATGCTTTACAGTCCTGTATGCCTGGAGAGTTGCTAGCTTAATTTGGTGACAAATACCCTCAACAGAAAGATCTATTCAGACGTCATTCCTAGGACTAACCCCTAACAATATCTTTGATCTTTAAAGTTCCAAGTGACTGGATTCCTAATTCACCCAGTTATACATTCATTGCCAGATGGAGCAGTGTACTTCCTGAAAGCATTATGTGCTGCACAGCAGGAGGTGCATGCAAGCGGAACTGCTATAACAATACTAATGATGATCATTCTAGTGATGGGGAGTGTCTGCACTCCAGTGATTTATACTGTTGTTGTAAAGGAAAAAGGTCTGGTCCACAGTGTTCAGGAAAAACTGCTAGAATGTCCCTAACATTAGCTTAGTAGTTAAAAATGCAGAACATACTTGAGTCTATCATCTCAGTAAATACAGTGTTCCATCTTTTTTTTTTTTTTCTTTTTTTTCCCCTATCCCTTATTCCTTCCAATTTCATGAGAATATGGAGTTACATCTGGTTGATGCTAGGGGTAGGCTAGAGCTGTGAATGTGAACTGCTTAGCCAAAACAAGTCACCTAGAATTAGCATAAACTTACATGGTTCCTCTACTTCTGACGTTTTTTGTTCCAGGTACTGTGATAAAACAGTTGTGGAAAATTAATAATAGTTCTGGCATTAGTTTACAGCTGTTTCCTCAGGCTGTGATCTAAGCATCATCATCAGGGTTTAAAGAAAAAAGATGCAAGATTGCTTAAAGGTAGATTAAAGACACAATGAAGTTGCTCTGGAAATGCAAAATTGGTGCATGCTGTAAGTAAAAGTTTGTCTCATGTTGTTTCTCAGCTGAGTAAGAGTAAGGTTCAAAGGCTGATTTTCATCTTGGAGTTGTGGAACATTATTTCTTACTGCAGGAATACTATTGGGTTACCAACTGCTGAGTTCTCTAGAGTTTGCCTCTAGTGCCTCAGTGGCGAACTGTGATCATCTCACATGGATCATGGAAAAGGTGAAGAGCAGAGGCCCCATCTTCCATCACTTGGCTCCCTGCTGTGGGCACCTGCTCCCTGTGTGGCATGAGGAGGTGTAGGATACAGACTTTTTTTTTTAAATACCAAGGAAAAACCCACAGGAGGGCTGAAGGGAGATTATGCTCTACCCTGGGAAGGTCTGGCAGGAGGTTGCTGCTTTCTATAACTGTCTCAGAAACACAAGTGGGGAATTCAAAGTACAAGACAGATGAACAAAGAAGGCAACAGAGTGGAACTAGTAACAGCCGCAGGGAAAACCAGAGCAGACAGGGAAGAGTGTTACAAAGTGCTCATCAAATTTACATGCAAATAGTAATGCTAACATTGTACATGATTAACCAGAATACCCTGCAAAGTCAAACGGGAATGAATAAGACAAAGACTTTGTGCAGCTCTGAAGCATTTGGCTGTTACTACTACATGAAACTGCTGGCAATCTGCTGTGTGAGCAGAGTTCATGGCATTTGTGTTTACACGCTGCACATTGAATTTGGCAAAAAATTATTTAGTTAATCAGGAAAAGCAACTTATTATAGATATGTATCTATCTTAATACTCTGAAAGAGAGCATGCCATCATTCAAGTTCAAATGTAAAAGATGAACAATTACTGTAAGAAATTACATTGGCAAGAGCTTTCGGTAAAAGCTTTGGAGAGAATCAACTTGGCATTAAGATTCTGACTGTAGAATTTTCAGACTCCTCTGGTCTTGTGACAAGGAAACACTGCTGCCTTTGGACCCATGGGTGTGGTTCAAAGGTCATAGTGTCTTCTCACGCCTTAACAGGCTACAGAAATTGTTCACTAGAACAAAATCAGAAAACTGACCTTTCAAAACACTTAACCAATGCTGAAATTCCCACCACTTAGGAATTTTACCACTATAAACAAAGAAAAAATGAATACTGAGAAGTATTTACACCAAGAGAAAAAAAAATTCATTGTTGTGCCTCAGAGAAACACAAAAGTATGTGGAGTGAAGCATGCTGTTAGTATTGCATAATCAACAGTTGTCTGTGCTTTTTACACAGGGATTTTTTTCCTGCGAGTAAAGCTTTTTCTTTGCATTGTTTTTTTTTCCTCTGTTTGCTAACTCTTGACTAACTTTTCCTCGTGGTGTCTGAATCGTAGTTTATGAAATAGTGCTGCTTGGTCCCTGCAGGGTCCTCAAAAGAGCCACAGAAAACTTCAATTCCATGTTCCCTTAGCAGTGTAATGTTACACAGTAATGCAGTAAACAGCTTCTGAAAGATTACCATCTTCACCTTTGTACTCACTCTTGTGGGAGGTGTTGTGATGACTATCTGATGATTGCTTGAAATTCCGCAGAAAAAAGATGGAAGAAATTTTAAATTTTGTTGTCTTAAACTACATTCCTCTATTCCAATGTCTTTGTATATAATTAAAAAATGCATTTTCTAGGATATGTTTTGAGGCAATAGTTAAGAATTAGTCCGTTTTATTTCCTATATATTATCCCATTGCTGACTGAAATTCAAGACAAAATACAAAGCAGATATTGAAGATTCATTATTTAGAACAAGTACTTTCCTGTAACACAAATAATACAGAATGGAAATTCTGTTCTTAATGCATACTGATACAGTTTTGTCTACACATGAGATGTCTTTCAATTTAAGAAAAAATGGCTCAGGTTATGGTATGTTAAGGAAACACAATTTGCATTTTATTTGCATTACTTTTCAACACGTGTGGAAGTTCAGCGTTTGTTTTTACAAAGGACATTAAATCTCAGTATTTTTAATATGCAACTTTACAGTAATGGCCACTTCATGTTATTTTACTTTAAAATTACTTACCAGAGACTTATTTTTCTGGACTTTGATTATGAAACATTTTTTCTCTCTTGTTTCCAAGGCATGTCAGATTTGCTGTTTCTTTCATCTGATTTTATCATGCATGATACAATAAAACTGGTGTAAATGCTATGTAAGAATACAGGTGTCAAAGCCTGGGAGACAGATAATGGAGCAAGGATTTCACCAACACCTGCATGCTCAGTTACATTTTTTTGCTTCACTTCCCCTAAGGCTGGTTCCATTTCAGATTTCAGCTTCACAAAAGAAATGTATCTCTGGCTCTCACATAGCCTTTCACAGGTTAATTCTGACCCAGTGTACAACTCCTATGTACCACAGATGTTTCAGTACCTAGCGTCAGAAAGAAATGTAGCCAGAAATTCAGGTCTAATCCATGTAGGTTTGGAATTTTTTTTCTACATTTTGCCCATTTGTATATTCAGTGACTTTGTTATTTCAAAGTTAGCATTTTTAATTTGTTATTTCTCTTGGTCTGACTCAGAGAACTTGGCTGGATTGTTCTTCAGCCTTCCAGTCCCTTTCATCAGAATCACAGTGCATGTTCTTTAAATAATACTCATTTCCTTCGTGTATGGATTTATTTTCAAATAGAAAAAAATAAGCATAGTAGAGACACTATACAAGAAATACAGGAACTTGGAGGTTGGGGTCTCTACCCATGGACTGGGGAAGAAAGGCAGGGATTAGGCGTGTATGGATGTCAGTAGATGCCAGACCTCTAGTGGACACAATGGAGAAATGCTTGGAACCGTGAACACACGACATGGGGAAAAACCGTATGTACTGTTAGGGAACAGCCACTGAAAAGTCTCTTTCAAAAGCTTATCTATTATTTGTGCAAAACTATTATGTCCCGTCATTCACTGTAGCTTTGTCTAAGTGTAGAAGTCCCAGAAAATCAGTTAACATTGTCTGATTTTTTTCAACTAATTTCAAAATCTTAATTGCTATTTTAACTGAACTGTGTCACTGGGACATCCCCCAGACTGGAGGACAAGAGGCTGGAGAGCAGCCCTGCAAAAAGAGATGTGAGGGTTTGGGTTGGGGACAAATTGAACTTGAGTCAGTGTTGGAGCCCTGGGTTTAGAGAATTTAGGTTTCTGGGATATAATTATATATATGTGTAACAATATGGAGGATTTTGGGTGTGGATTAGCTCTTCTTTTCTTCTCCTTCTTCACAAATCTGAGTGTTCTGGTATTGGTTCAAAAAACCCACACTGTGGGCCATGAATAGATAGTTATTGGATTACAAGTAAAAACATGTTACTTGGTATTTCATAATTGGTTGATTTGGACTTTAAAAGGCCTTGAAAGTTAGAACTCACAGCCATTTTCCACCTTATTAACTAAGAGGCACACATCCTGTGCAGCTGTGCTATAGATAAGAAAATAATAAACATCAATTAGAAGAAAAGCCTGGCATCTCCTGCATTTTAATCCAAACTCTGAGTAAAAGAACTCGCAGTTCAAGAGGCAAGAAACTGAAACAGAGAAAATTAGTAAGTCAGCAGTGCCTGGCAGCCAGGAGGGCCACCTGTGTCCTGGGGGCATCAGGCACAGCATCACCAGCCAGGCAAGGGAGGGGATTGTCCCGCTCTGCTCTGCACTGGGGCAGCCTCACCTCCAGTGCTGGGGCAGCTTTGGGTGCCACAGGATAAGAGAGATACAAAGCTATTGGAGAGTGTCCAAAGGAGGGCCATGAGGATAGTGAAGGGCCTTGAGGTGATGCTGTATAAGGAGCAGCTGAAGGCACTTGGTTTGTTCACAGGCTGGAGGAGACTGAGGTGATGTTATGGCAGCCTACAGCTTCCTCATGAGAGGAAGTGGAGAGGCAGGCACTGATCTCCTCTCAGGTAACCAGAGATAGGACATAAGGAGATGAAATAAAACTGCATTGGGGGGAGTTCAGACTGAACTGAAGGAAAGGCTCTTTATTGAGAGGATGGTTGGTCACTAGAACAGGTTCCCAGGAAAATGGTCTCCAAGCCTGTCAGCATTCAAGGAGCATCTGGATGGTGCTTAGTCAGATGCTTTAGTCTGAGGCAGTCATAGAACATCTCAAGTTGGAAGGGACCCACAGGGATATCCTGCAAAGAGCAGGGAATGCGACTCACTGATCTTTATGGTCCCTTTCAACCTGAGATATTATATGATCCAAAGGACTGCACTGTGGCTGAAGAAGGCTGTAGTGCAGGAGGCTGTGGCTTTTCTTCCCATACAGCTGGTATCTGCTTTCAGCCACTGTGTGAAGAATATTTAGGAGCTAGGAGTTCTGTACTTGCAATTAGACTCCCTTGTACCAAGGAAATTTCAACCTACGATGCACTGGCCTAGTTGTTCCAGGACTGCCAGCGGAAGGCAGGTGGAAAGAAATCAGGTACTGTCAGTGTTCCCACTGAAGCCACATGCTGCTCACTAAGACTCCCCTCCCCCTGTGGCAGACTAGAGAGAGTTGGAGGCACACCAAGTGGTGTGATCAGCAAGACCCACTTATTCCATGCAGCTTTGGTAGCATGACGTGTAGGAGGGACTTCCCCTTTGAACATCCATCCCAGCACTGGCAGTCAGGGTGCCAGAAGACTGCGAACATCAGATTAACCAACGGACATCTAAATTGCAACAATCATGTCTCGTCACTGGATTCACAGTGGTAATATGTTTCTACCCTTTTCCTTTCTTTCTCCTTTCCTTATATATGTTTTTTAAGTGGTACTTTTATGGTTTTATATTATTACTATAGATAACAATAACCAAAATGGCTACATACATCCTCTCCATTGCAACCAAATTGTTCTAAAACAAACCCTACACACACACCCATACACCTGTGTGTGTGTATATATATATATATATATATAAACAAAACTATATATATATATGTAACTACTGATCATTCCGTGTCTTTTCACTTTAATCTGCCCAAAAGGATCTATCTGCTCATTATTCAAATCCCTATAGACTATGTCCAGCACAGTTAATTCTCTCAGTTACTGGATACCTTTTTCCATGGTGTTCCACCTGCTTGGGTGCACTACTAAATCATCCTTGAGAGTACCTTTCCTTCATTCTTTACAGGATTCAACTCCAGGGTCTGAGTTTCTGTCCTCTTCCCAGTCTCCTCATCAGTGCCCACATCCCAGGACAGGGATCCCAGCTGCCTGGCTTCACTACCAGCTGGTTTTGTATCATGGGCTGCAATATCCCAGCATTGGACCAGGCAGGTCCCCAGGGGCTCTCATGAGTGGTGGCTGAAATCTTCTTGCGCATCTCACAGCTCACCCAGGGATAGAAATGGGGTGATTATCTCTGGCCCTGCCTCTTCCTCCTGTTAGGAGGACTCTGCTTCCTCCTCATTCCTCACTGTGTGAACTGATTTGATATTGGATTTCTTCTTCTGTATAGGGGCGACTGCTACCAGCAGAGGTTGTTCCTCTGGTTCAGGTGCAGTTTGAGAGGCCACAGTGCCTGTTGGACTGCTTTCCTCCTCCTCCCCTGAGGGTGCTGCTTAGGGATAAGCAGTGTCCAGGAAACAGTAGCAGGGTCCAGCACATTACAGAACTTTGTGCCTCTCTGGAACTGCCACTGCTGTTTTCCTTCACATACTCTACCACTTTATCAGGATCCTGTAGTTTTTCACAGGCGAACTTCCAAACCACTGAAGCACAATAATCCTTCAAAAGCTGGCCCATTTTCTCCCACATTCCATGCCACTCACGACTATCCATCCTCAGGGCAGATGTCTGAATAACCTCCCTAGAAATATCTAAACACGATGTAGATCGCACTGAGGAAACCTGGCAGACGTAGCAACATGAACATGCTTTCCTTAACATCCAAAGGGAATTCAAAATTCTCAAAAGCTCTTGTAACAGGAGTGAAAAGATGGGGAAAAATCATCCTCTCCCCCTGCCAGATTGGACATGACTATTAATGGAGTCTCAAAAGGTAGTGCATGAGGTAAGGGTAGGCGAGCAGCACTGAATACACATCCCAAATGACCCTCACTGCCCTTGATGTTATCATGCCATAAACTGATGTCACACAGTACAGCAACAGAACAATCCTGATTCCTCTCCCTCCTCTGAAAAATAGTATCAGGAGGAGCACAAACAGGCACATATAAAGGGTTAGGTCCAACACCACACCAACAGACCAATCAACACTGTGACCAGTGGCTCCCTACCTAATACAGCAAATGCTTAGATCAAATCTGACCCTCTGGTCAGATCTGTAATCTCAATCCTTCCTAGTCCATATTGGGTGCCAAACAAGACTGCTGTTTAGGAATGGTACTGCCCAGTTTAGTGCTCCCACTTAGACTCTTCAAACCACACTGCTGCTTGCTTGTTTGCCCACTCCCTCCCCGCTTTCCCCTGGGGTGAGATGGGAAGGGGAATTCAAGGCAGAAAAGGTAAAGATCACAGGTTGAGATAAGAAAAATTTACTGAAAACAGCAATGAGGTAAGAAAACAAACATTAACAGCAACAATATTAGTAACAAAAATATACAAAAGAGAGTGATTCACATGCAAAAAAGCTCACTGCAGAGCTCAACCTGACTCCACTGCAGCCAGTCCAGACCTCCTCGTGCCCTTAGCAAGGAGGTGAGGTGATACAGAATAACTTCTGGGTCCTAGCCCCCTCCTCACTATTGCAAAAATGAACCCTGTCCTGGCTCCAGCCAGGATAAATATTAAGCGGGGAATCTCGAAAACTTGACGCACAGTGCACATTTTGGTATTATTAACGGTAAAGATATCTATCTTCTGTGGTGATATACCTCAATATCTAAACACGTTTTTCCCTGTAAAAATGTATCAATGATGTGATGAAGTAGGACACTTGGCATAGTGCCACCCACTGCACTCAGTGTAAACATTTACATGGTCAGAAATGGGTTTATTTACAAACCTTTTCATGCACAGCAACTGACTTCTCTAAAATTGTATAAAATGTATTTAAGGAAAGGGTGACATTGTATATTTGTATTAACAACAGTGAAAGAAGAGAAAGAATACTAAAAAGCTTAACTAAAACCAGCAAATAGTTGAACTGTGAAGTTACAAAACAACCAACTCTTGTCACCGATTAGAGAGCTAATCAGTAGTTCAAATCTCCAAGCCAAGAAGTGGCACCTGCAGAAGAGCCAACCATTATTCCTTGATGTTTTGAAGTAGCTTTAATAAATGAGACTCAATAACCTGTTGAACTAAAGCAGAGAAAGAGATGAGGTTAATTAGTGTTGATTATTTTGGTATTTTTAGGGTTATACTGTTTTTTCTGGCAGATACCTGCTTGTCCTGTACAATCATTTAATAAAAACCAGATATGTATAAATTCACTCTGTGAAGAAAGTCTGCATTCCTTCAGAGAATAAAAGCCTTATATAATCCAAAAACAATACACCCAGTTAGGCAGATGATGTTTTTTGGGGTCATCATCAGGTCTTTCGTTTGAATAGGCCAATAACGCATGGAAAGCAAATTTTTAGTCTACAAACAGAAAGAAGGCAAAAACATTTATTAGAAACTTCTTCTGTGACACACTTTGAGATTGAGCTCTTGAAGCAGTCTTATATGTAGGCATCTGTGAAGTTTGCTGTGCCTGGATTCAGCTGGGGTAGAGTTAATATTATTCATCTCAGTGGCTGGCATGGGGCTGTGTTTTGGATTTGTGCTGAACTCAGGGTTGATAATACAGAGATGTTTTTGCTGTTGCTGAGCAGGGCTTGCACAGAGCCGAGGCTGTTTCTGCTTTTGGTACTGCCACACTGGGGAGGGGACTGGGGGTGCTTAGGAGCTTGGGAGGAGACAGAGCCTGGACAGGTGACCCCAACTGACCAAAGGGATATTCCAGACCCTGTGGCACCATGCTCAGTGCTTAAAGTGGGGGATGAAGGAGGAAGGGGGGGACATTTGGAGGGATGGAGTTTTGTCTTCCCAAGTAACCATTATGTGTGATGGGGCCCTGCTCTCCTGGAATGGCTGAACACCTGCCTGCCCATGGAAGCAGTGAATGAATTCCTTGTTTTGCTTTGCTTGTGTGCACAGCCTTTGCTTTCCCTATTAAACTGTCTTCTTCTCAACACATGAGTTTTCCAGCTCTCACCCTTCCAATTCTCTCCCTGATCTCTCTGGTGGGGAAGTGAGCTAGTGGCTGGGTGGGGCTTGGCTGGTGGCTGGGGTTAAACCAAGACACTGGCTCATTCATAAGCACAGGGCTCTGCTCGGAGAAGCTACACATAAAGTGCTGGTTTTACTTTTCAATTCATTTCTGTAATGGCAGACATTTCACAGCTTTCAAAATGACAGCAGCAATGAGGGAAAAAACCAATAAGGAGTCCCTTCTTTGCTTCTTGTTTCCATAACCAAATGCGAAAGTATAATTCACTGATTACTGTCTGCCTCCAAGACAAATTAGAGCTAGAGCTGATCTGACTGAAGAAGGTTTTGCAAACTACATCACATCATGCCAGTCAGGTAGGGTGACGGGTTCAGGAGGGCTGCTAGCCTCTTACCACTGTCCAGTAACACACTCCTTTGTACGGAGTGAGGGAGCAGCTCAGCTCCCCTTGTCTGAGTCGTGACTGCATCAGCCCTAAACACCATTATTTGTGTCCACTGATATAGATCCAGGTCAGTTACATTTTCTTACTAATTACCTGACTTTCTGAAACAAGAATGAAAGCTCCTACCCATTTTGGCCTGACACATTTAGGATTATTAAGACTTGCAGGAAAGGTAACATGTTAAGAGGTACAAAACCTCTACTAGGCCATTGCAGCAGCTACATAAATGAAGAGCTGTAAAAACTAAAAATTTTTTAAAAGGGTTTACATTTTCAATACTCACCACTCCGATAGCCCAAGGCTACAGCCAAATCCATGGAATTATAGCCAGCATCCGTTTCGATAGTTGGATCGGCACCACTTTCTATGTAAAACAGGAATAGAATCTTGTATTTCTGACAATGAGAACCAATGGTATATTATTACTGATAATTTGGTTTGGACAGTCTGCTTACCAAGAAGAATTTTTACACATTTCACATGGTTCCCATGTACTGCATATAACAAGGGTGTGCCTCCATTCTGCAAAAGCAGAGAAATGTCTCAGACACTTCACGATTAAGCAGTCACTCCGCAACTGTAATTCCTTAACACACCAATATACTTCCATGTACCAGTAGAAGACTTCCTAGGTTTTATAAAAATGATGTTCTGTTTTAGATCTTCTCAACTTCCACCTTTTTTTGTCTGTTGTTCAAGCTGTGAGATCACACTTCTACAAGAAGTCAGCATTAGTCTCACTCTCTTCCTACCAAGAGGTCAGAACTAGTAGCACCAACTTCTCTTACCCTATGGAAGTTTTGAAACTCCCAGGTATTTCAGAAGAGGTAGAACAACTTTTAAACCCAAGCCAGTGCTATGTCCTGCTTCAATTTTCTGACCACAGCACCATCTGACTAAACTCAAGCTAGAGTCTTACCCAGTCATACTCATTGACATCAACTCCACAGTCGAGCAGCATTTTGACAATATCTGTGTATCCTTTACTGCAGGCCAGTGAGAGGGCACTTTCTCGCCCCTTCCCCAGAATCTGAGGATCTGCACCCTGAAATAAAGTATCAATTAAAAAAAAGAAGCAACTTTGAGGTTTTGCACAGACCTTAACTCTAAAACTTTTGAGCTTGTAGCACCATCAACAAACTTAGGAGGGCAAAACAAACTGAAGAGTACATAAATTCAAAATCAATTGTGATTTTTTTCCTTACATTCTGGAGGAGAAATTCCACTACTGCTATCTGCCCATGAGCTGCAGCCCACATCAGAGGGGTAAATCCTTCTTCATCCTTATGATTGATTAAATTTTCTGTTCAGAGAAAAATACATAACTTGGTAATCCCTTTCACTAATGCACTGTGTATCAGCTGGTGAAATGTGTTGATGTATCCACAAACATTTATTCAATAGGAACCAGTGTGACCTAAAAGTCATTCTCAACTTTAAAACCAAAATTCTGTCCCAGTGGTGGTGGTAATATTCTGTCCAAGAAAGAAAAACACATCTGACTGACCAAAGTAAAATTTCAGCCTTTAGTTTAGTAATTTAAAATTTAAGTTTTTAAGCTCTATGAATCAAACTCTGTTTTTACTCAGAAATGTTACAAGTTGTCTGTAATCTGGGCTTCACCTTTGTAAAGAAGATAAAGGATGTTTGAAAAATATAGAGGTACATCCTGTATTATACTGTAGACCATGTTTTTTTCAATAGAGTGAGCCATACAATCTTGTAAAGAATGAACTTGTACAGCAATATAGATAAAACAACTCAATTCCTCACAAAGTTTATGTAATCAATAAGGTGGTCTGTGAAAACAATTAACGTCTACATCTAGTGCAGCTGGAAGAAGAAAAGAACAATTTCTTTTAACAACTGCTGACAAATATTTCAGCTGGATTTTTTTTTTATCTAAGTACTTTAAAAATTCCAGGCTTATCATAGCACCAAAATAAGCATTTTTAACTGCTACCGACACTCCAAATTTGATTTGCTTTTCATATACATGGCTCATTACAAAGTATTTCAACTCAGTGACTCATAACCTACTTTCCAGGAAACATTTCAACAAGGATGCACTGAAAGCATGGGTGATTACTATTAGTGCAGTAAGAATATACTATTAATGTTACTAAATTCCTAAATCTGTTAGGTAGAGCTGAAATTTTGCATATATATTACAGACACACAAATGTCACACTACTCAGAATGTGTAGTACTATTATATTGCAGGTGTGAGCCATGGCTTAAATTAGTGACATGCAGGTCTTTATGCTGATTGATTAAACAGAGTTGGAAAACCACCCTTAATAGAAGTATATTTTAAATTACAAAGATAAATTTAAAATAAAATAATATAAACTGCTGTGACAGAACTAACATATTCCTTTCTTAGTTCCATGGCTTACCCTATATAGCTAGACAGCAGGATGATGAAGGGATTTACCTACTCCTACTAATGTTAATGTTTTAATTTAAAATGTGAATCATACAGTGAGTGAATAATAGACCGATGCAAAACAACAGTCCACATCTGCAAAAAACAGACACCTCAAATGTCCTCCAATTTGTACCAGAATTAAGGACTTTATAGCTTTGGGGAAAAGGTCAAACACAACAGCATACAAATGGCCCAAAGAAAAAAAGAAGGCCTTTAACCTCCTTCTGACTCACCTTGTTCAATACGTGTGGCCAAATATAACATTTCTCCCTGAGCAGCCAGCTGATGCACTGATAAAGCTGCAAAAAAGGAAGCAAAAGCATGTGTTACATACACCAGTTTTCATTCTGCTCTATGTGGAGCTGAACATAACATGTCCATTGGCTTCAGCAGTACAGAACTTGGAACTGAGAGTGTAGATAATTTCACCTTAGGCTCTGAACTTAAATCACTCTTAAAAACTGAAAATTTTCCAAAGACTTTCACAGGTTTAGGTAATTTTTAAACCAATGCAGCAGTGATTCTTGAAAGCAAAGATACTTCCCACACTGACTCTTTACAAAGCAACATGCTCTCTTCTCTGCTGTTTGGTCAGCAACCCAAGATCATGTTAAGACCATTTATCAAATGAAAACAAACATCTTTTGATAAATTAAGTATGTTTAATTTAAAAATCACACTTAAATCACCAGAAGACCTGCCCTGCTACTCAACAAAGAAATCCTCTAGTGTGACTCTCACATACTACAATGTGGAATAGATCAGACATTACAAAACTATACACAACTCGATATATAGAGGGGAAAACAAAGATTGTGGGCTATTTTTTGTTATTTCCGAGATTATGAAGAAAAAACCTCCGATCCCATGGAAAACTGCATGGGTGCATGGTTTTGATAACTGGAACTTGGAGCAGGCCTGAGAGGTGCTCCGGAGGCTAATATGTAATAAATTATCCACATGATATAGTAACAAAATTAGCCAATGATTACATGAACTGTAAATGTTCACTGTCCTCTTCCAAGTCACTATATGAAAGTTTAGTTTGTTCAGAAAGATGCTGTATTTTGTTCAGTGGCCCATACTGCACCTCCAGATTAATTCTTCCCATGCAAATAGCATTTTTCTTTATAAAAAATTGATTTGTAACTTATAGAGGAAATAATTTACTGATGAAGTAAATTACAGCAAATTAATTTATAAAGAAAATGGTTGACAATTCAGAAAAAAACCCCACCACAAACAATACTTCCTTGATTTTCAAGATCTGTGACAATCATGACACTTGCAGTACTCTGTATTTATATTACATTACATTACATCTTAAGTATTCTGCAGCATTTACCGATCATCTAATTTTAAGATGCACAAGTTCTGAAAACAGAGGCATGAAGTACATTAACTTACAACTTAGCAAAAAATCAGAAAAGCCCTTACCTATACTCTTAAAATCAAGAATTAGATTATTTCTGGAAAATAAACTTCCGTCGTGAATTCCATACATCAGGTGGATGACTATTTTATAGTTGGACCCATGTGAAACTAGACAAGACTATCTCAGGTTTTCTTCCTACCTTAAAGTTCATTTTAACACCAAAGAAAAAAAATGGATAAATCTGTTAAGCATCCAACACACAGTTCACAAGACAATTATTAATAGTACAGCAGAAGGATACTTACAGCTTACAAGCAGAGGCGTTGTAGAGACTTCATTTCCCCTGTGTTTGTTAGTTAGTGTAGTTGATTGTTTTATTGGTGAGAAATGCTTAGTAGTTGAAGGAGTATAAACATGTCTTACTTGGATACCAGGGGAAGGAGAAGTGTGGCTGTTGCATTCGGCTACATTAAACAAAAAACACAAACAGGATTTCAATACTAATAAGAGCATTAAAAGCAAGTCATAGATTCTAAGTCAAACTGTAAAGTACCAGTATCACAAGACCCTTAAAATCCATGTTAAGATGTTGTGACATGTGCTTTTTTCCATTGTGTATTGTGAAAGCTGAATAAAGGGCTGCATTAATTTCTAGCATAGAACACTTATGCTACTTTACACGTTCAGTATGGCTAATGTCACCCAGAGACAAGCTGGTCTCTAAATGAGGTAAGCCTTTGTCTAGATTTTTCAACATGCCTGGCATGGATTTATTAGGTAAGAAGGCTCCACTTAACCTGTCATCTTCTTATAGACACTCTCCAAGGCAATAACATGATCCAGCTCTTGTCAGACTGCTCAGCCTTTGCCTGCTCCCTAACCAGTCCACTGCATGAGTGGAGACAACCTTCATTAACTTCCTTCACCAAGGCTCTTCCCACTCCTGGATAAAATTTTAACAGCATAATGAAAGCCCGATGAATACTTATCCAGCAGGAAGATATGTTCCACTAACTTACATAAAATGCAACAGCAGATCACCACTTAGAATTCAGGAAGTCATTCACTGCTGATGTGTTCCTTCATACTAACTTTTCTTGCCTTCTCTTAGGAGCTAATGGCATTTTATTACAGAATATATTTATATGTTGTCTTGGCTTCTAATTCTCAAAAGCAGCTTTTGGTTTTGAGAAAGAACTGAAAAGCTAAGCAATTTTTAAAAAGCTAACTGATTAAATACTGGAAAGACATATTGAAGGATTAAACTCCATATTGGCTTAATTGATCTGACACCAGTGTGCATGAGTAATTAATGACTGGAAGCTAACTAACGCACACAGTGAATTAACACCATAGAGAACTTTCATCATAAATGGAAGCACAAATTCAGGGAAAGAACTAATTAAAAGAAGTAGAGTGTAACAGAAAGGAAACAAAATTATGTTTTGTTTGCCAATCAAATAGCTACAACTGACCACATTGAATTAAGAGTCCTACTGCAGATTTTGGCCTGTTGTCCCTGGATTTGCAGGACTACTTCTAAGGGATTTACAAATGTTACCTCAGAAAAACCACCCTATTGCTGATGGGCTTAAATCTGCTGCTCAGACCTGTGGCTCTGCTAGTGAGCACTTGAGACAAATCTAAAACGTTTGAAAACTACAATGGCTGAGCTGCAGCCAAACAACACAAGTCAGTGAAACCATCAAAATTCAAAGTAGGCCTGTGTTTGCATTTGTTACAAGAAATAGGTGACATGAACTTCATGAAAAAATACACAGCCAACAGTCTGAAATATGACAGCAAGTGCTAGAAACCACAATTGTTAAAGGGAAGTAGATGGACGTCCTAATTTTGCTCTGCATGAATATCCTCAGCCATGAAAAAGCATGGATCAGTTCTGATGAAGCTGCCCAGAAATGGCTGGATTAGCTGCAGGGATCCAAATGCTGGAGCAGCATTTGCTTTCAAGTAGTCTGAAGCTACACTGGCAAGCCCATTGGTACAACTAGAGGCTTTGTTCAGCCACAGTGATAAACACACATGGCCTGTGTTATTTTTCATCATACTCATGAAAAGATACAACATGTTGCTGAAAGCTACTGAAGCTGAAGTGCTTTCAGTAGTGTTTTGGGAAGAAGCATACTGCTGTAGGACATGCCATACAGAAGCAGCTTGTTTTCATAATCAGCATCAGCTCTTACTAACTTAAAGAGACTTTTTGAGCCACTGGTTTTTCAATCAATATAAGTATGTAAAATGTGATAGAAAAAATAATCTTGGAGGAAGTCAATTTTACATTATTAATCCATTAGCCATATAACAAAAAATGTTAGAGGAACAAATCTTAGAAAAATGATCAATATACATATAAGGCAGAAGCTTTTTTTTTTAAGTAAACATAATAATTTAACAGGATGACACAGCCCACAGATAATGACTTGTACCATAAATTCAACCTTTAAATAAGACAGATGCAACTTCAAGGTCAGAGTTGACTTGATCTTGAATATTTTTACTGTCCTCCTCATTCAAAGACTTCACAAATCGTGAGCAGACATTCATATCAAATCTATTGGGCAAAATGAATTTCATCCCCATGGTGACACTCTGAGCTGGGCCTTCCTCTGTGCTGGTGTCAAGCTGATGCTCCACTTTAATGTCTGGCATGGGTGGAAGGCTGTAGCTCGTGGTGCATTCTTCCACAATTAACTGAGCCCCGACATCTAAGTTTGTTGAAGACGCCATGATCTCAGTCATGTAAAAGTTTCATGCAAAATGGTGCTTCATTGTTTCCAGCCAGGAGCAATTCTGGCCAGCCAAGCCCAATATTTTGAACAACCTGCAACGGAACAGATGCAACACAGATTAAGAACGTTCTGTAAACAACGCATAAAAACACATCAAACTTCATTTAAGATTACAGCATTTAATTTTGCCACTCAAAACACTGGTGAAATATGAACCTTGTTGCTATCACAAGTTAGTGACCGAATTCTACATTTATGTTTCAGCATCTGGATGTTTAAAGCAAATTCCGTAATTAAGCCAGTAGGAGTTCCATCGAAATGATGCTTCGAAATATTTGCCTACTTGCAACAAAAAACCACCACACGACAACCAACCAGATTTATACCAAGCCAGGAACAAACTACAAGAAGATTACTTTATTTCCTAAAAACATTAAACTTGGAGGAAAAGTTAAACTGCCTTTAAGCCCCTTTATGTCTTTCGCTACCTGAGTAACATAAATTGCTTCTACCTACGTCTCCTACGCACGTAGGAAAAAACCCAAATCCCTTTTAAACCGACAAAGGTAACCCCACAATACTCGGGGCTTGCTCACAGTACGGCGGGAAGCCTCAGATGGGGCCGGGCTTCGCGCAGCTCCGGGAACGCCTGGAGACGTCCCCTCACCCTGGAGAAAGTCCGGGAGGCAAGGCCCGAGGGCGGGACGCCCGCACGGCGCGGGCACAGGCG
>NW_008239309.1:1233264-1247470 GCF_000691975.1 Corvus brachyrhynchos | reverse complement strand
TTTTTTTTTTTTTTTTTCTGCTTTCCTGCAGTTAATTTTTGTTTTTTTTTAAACACGCACGAGTTAGTTTTTTACCTCAAAACACGTAAGTAATGGATCAGTTGTAATGTGAGAATTGGAAAAAATTTACAAGAGCAGGAGTAACGTGGCAGAAGTGAAACTCACTATCGTTGTATTTAAAAAACGCTTTGGTTCTAGTGGAGTTCTGAGCTCTTTGTAGGAAGAATAGCTTTTATTTTGCTGTTTTCGTACTTGATGGTGTGCTTATGTGTATTTAATGATCCTTATTGCAATTGTTTTAGACACCTGTTCAGATAAAGGAATTCGGTGCAGTAAATAAAATTGACTTCTCCCCAGTCCCGCCATATAACTATGCTGTCACAGCATCCTCGAGGGTAAGTGGTTTTTCTGAGGCTTTTATGCTCTTGTCCTTCAGTTGGTATCACACAACAAGATGTAATGCTGTCTTGTTTTGGCAGATCCATATCTATGGCCGGTACTCCCAGGAGCCCATCAAGACGTTCTCTCGCTTCCGGGATGCCGCGTACTGTGCCACATACAGGGACGATGGGCGTCTGCTCGCCGCCGGCAGCGAGGACAGCGTCATCCGCCTCTTCGACATCAGCGGCAAAGCACCACTGAGGCAGTTCGAGGGTCATACTAAGTAAGACAGGATTGGTTTGTTTCCTTTGTGTTCATAAACTTCTTTGCTATATTTGCACATCACAGACTCACCACAGACCGGATGGTTTGACCTTAAAGATCGTCTTGTGCCAGCCCTCTTGCCACACGGCAGGAACACCTGCTAGTAGACCAGGTTGCTCAGAGCCCACCCAGCCTAGCCTTGAGCACTGCCAGGGAAGGGGCATACATAACTTCTCCGGGCAACCTGTTCCAATGCCTCACCAATATACAGTATTTATGTTAAATTATATGTCTGCTTCACATGCTGCTGAAAATCTGTGGAATACTGGTTTACATTGCTTTCAATTGTCTCATGTAGATCTTACTGGAAAGTAGATTTTAAAATTAAATTTGAAATTGGAGGGAGTTTTTAAGAAATTCTAAATGTGCATCAAGTATGTAGAAGAGTAAATATATTTTGTTTCAGCTAGGTGTCTCTTAATAAGTTGTGTAGACACAGTCTTATGAGTTCATTGCACTAATAAGCACATTTTATCTCCTTATCATCATTTATTATGATGCTGGTAGGAGAAGAGTTCTAGAAAGTGTCTAAACCAAAACAGTGAAGAAACATGCCAGGAAAAGTAGGAATCCCTTAAGAAAAGGCTCCAAAAACAAAACAGAAAAAATACGTAATGGTAGCTTGGGGTGGAGAAGAAGTTAGGAGTGCTGATGTATCAGTGAGGAGAAGACAATGACAATGCTTCAACAGATCTCTGTGCTATGAAAGATCAATGTGCATTTTATCTACATAGAACAACAAGAACCCGTGCCTTTGCGTGGGGCGTACCCAGACTGACCTTGAGAGTGTTTCTGTTTGAGGTCTGTTTGTAAATTAGGTGTTATGTTATAATGCTAGGTTAACTGCAGTAAGATTTGCATGCCTGTGCTCCTGCCAACATCTGTCGGGATGTTATGGTGATAGCAAAGATTTCAATAGTGATTTTAAAGGACAAGAACATCATTCAAACCAGTCATACTTAAAATTTGCTGTTATGGAGAGGCTTTGTAAATTCTGATATAAAACACGGCGCTTCTAAGTTAGAGTAGTTTAATGAACTCTTGAAACATGAATGTATTTTTACTTTGGATCTTGTGGACTTTGTTTTCTAGGCCAGTTCATGTAGTGGGCTTCCTGTCTGATAAATACCGAATATTTTCTGGTGGTGATGATTATTCGTCAAATTTGTGGGATATTCCAAGTGCCACAGAAATCGTCTCATACAGTGAACATACTGACTATGTGAGGTGTGGCTGTGCAAGTAAAGTGAATGCAGATGTCTTCATAACAGGTTTGGTTTTATTTTTTTATTTATGCTTCTTTTGGATTGAATTTTTTTTGTTGTATTTTAGTCATGAAGGATCAGTTTCCCTGTGCAATGCCTACTTTATTGTTTTCTTTTTTTTGCTTGCTTTTTAAGCTTGACACCGATGTTTTAGGGAAACTTTGCGGGAACTAAGTTTAACTGAGTTTTTGGTTTAGCCTGTTAGGGTTAACAGAACTGTTCTGACTAACTTCTGAAAGTTAAGAAAATAGTGTGAATGTATCCTTTGGGTGGGAGTGACTGAAGGGTTTTACCAAGTTTCTGGAGCAGGACGCTAGTCTGTACAGCCCGTAACTGGCAGACTCAAGAAGTTGAGGTCATGTGGAGTTATTCGGAACCAGTTGCTTTTGGTTATCCTAGCAGGAGCTTTCTATCAATCTGTGGAAAACTGCTGTGAAAAAAACCTAGTATTCGTTTTTTCAGGAGGCACAAGAAGCTAGGGTTTATCATGTTGCCTGATATTAATTGTTACAAATACACTTGATTAATAGAAATGAAATGAAAACAGATTACTTTCACAGACTGACATGTAGCTAGGGCTAGAATTAGAAAATTTATGATGCCTTAGATATTAACCAAGGTAAATCACAAGGTGTTTTTACATGTATGGTTTATGGAAAACTATTGCTATTAGCCAGGACTCCTTTAGATGGTAGGACATGGCTGTTTTAGTTCCTGAAATAGTTGAAATTATGAAACTGAAGCTATTTATGGTGGTATTTGCAGGTTCCTATGATCACACTGTGAAACTGTTTGATGCACGAACAAAGAGTAGTGTCATGACAATAGAACATGGCCATCCTGTGGAGAGCGTGCTTCTGTTCCCATCTGGTGGACTTCTGGTATCTGCAGGTAGTTCTATAAAATCAGATAAATCAAATTTCTTTTCTGTGGTCCTAATTTTGAGAAATACTTCAGCTACTTACTTTTTGTGTGGTGTTTTAGTTTGATAATGAAGTGGTAAGTGATGTGACAGATGGATTTCTCAAATATTTTCTCCAGGAATCTGTGTTTATCTGGAGGGTGCAAGTAGGGGTCTTTTCTTTTTATCTTTGTTTTCATATTCTTGTAGTTGCTATTCCCCCCCTTTCCAAAGACATTTTTAATGACAAATACAGGCTCTAATTGGCCCACTTCTAAAGTGAAGGAATCAACATACTTAGGTTTTGAAAAGATGGGACTGTGTGTTTCTCTTAATGTTGACAAGCCTTTTTAGTCTCTTCTTGCCATTGCATCAGAAGTACTGTAACCCCATAGTTTATAGATTTCTTTTTGGTAATTAATATGGTTGGAGAATGGTTGAACCATTCAGCTCCATTCAGAATGGCGTAAAAAAGAGCAGGATTGTAATGTATCTTGTGCCAGGAGATAGAATGGAAGAGGATGGTGAGTAGGTACAGAAGACTGTTAGGAGTTAAAGGTACCAGTGAAGGAGGTACTGCATCACTCCGTGAAAACTTCAGAGAAGCATAAATATGTACATATGTAAGACTGTTTTGTGTACTTTCTCTTCAGGAGGTCGATATGTCAAAGTTTGGGATGTACTAAAAGGTGGACAGTTACTAGTTTCACTTAAAAATCACCATAAAACTGTAACTTGTTTGTGCCTGAACAGCTCTGGACAAAGGCTATTGTCAGGATCCCTGGACAGGTTGGTGTACTTTGTGGCTTCATTATGTTTACATTGTTTAGGACTCTCTTTCTTTGAAAGGTCTTACACATCACTGTGAGTCTGTGTGTGTTTTTTGGGCTTTATATGAGAACACGTCTTGGGGCCAAGGTACCTTCTGCGAAGCTGTGCCTGCTTATTGCAGGGACCTTGGTCTAGATGAGCTTTAAAAGGTTCCTTCCAACTCAAACCATAGTGTGATTCTGTGATACATCTTAACCTTTTCCTCTTAACTGATCTGAATGTCAGTGTGCCTTTTGGGAATGCATATGGGGAACTTCTAAATGAGTGTTCAGTTTTTTAAATCTCTAAACTGACCTTTCCAGTCTTTGTAAATTAACTATTCCTAACTCTAATAACAGTTTAAATCGCTAAAAGTGTATTAATATTCACCTTTAAAAAGCCTGGGTTTTGTGTCTCTTTGCTGTTGCTTCTTGTACCCAAGAGTGCAGGTGAACATGAGCTCTTTGCTTTTTTGTTTGGTTTCAGTTGATGAGTACTGGTACTTGGTCTCTTGTCTCTGAGACATTAGAAATACAAAGTGGTCTGAAGTGACCATGGGTCTGTTTTCCTCCTCCCTCATGTATTTCCTAGGCTACCTCAGGCTTTATGATTGCATAACACTAGTTTATCCTTGTAAGATAATATTTTGGTTTCCAATTTGTTAAATATTTCATATTTCCAACCAAACCCCTAAGGGGCAGCTGGATACAAGAGTATCTATGGATTTACAGAAATTGCTAGTAGATCTTGTATTTGACATCTAAGAACAAATATGAAGAGATGCTCTCTTAGTGTTTTACTGATATGCATTTCTGAATTCAAATAGTCACTACATCTGCATTCAATTTCTTCTTCTGTTTCTGCCCCATTTTCACCTTTTTTGGGGTAAGAGCAATCCTGGCTTGACTTGTGGATATCTTTTAACAGAACCTTTCTGTTGCAGGAGGAGTTATACCTAAGAAGCCCAATGGTAGTGTGAGGAATGCACTGTATTAATACTTAGCTTTCTTAAATGATCTATAGATAAGATGAGAGCGATGAAGTTCCTGTAAAATGACTACAGTAAAGCTTTACTAACAATGTTTTTATCTTTACCCTTCTGTGTAGGCATGTGAAGATTTACAGTACTACATCCTACAAAGTAGTCCACAGCTTCAACTATGCAACATCCATCCTCAGTCTTGCATTGTCGGTAAGTATATTAGAAGTCTTGCTAGATAAGGTAATTCCTGATACCTTTTAAGTCACTAAAGTAAATGTTGCTTTCATATAGCTTTCATGGCTATTGGGTGTTCCAGAAGAATGCTGTACATGCAAAGTAGGGTGATGGAATATATTTCTCCTGAGTAACAAACACTAAGAGGTTTTAAACATAATAGATTCAAATAGCAGATGTTACCTGACTAGATCAGTACAAAATCATGTGTTTATGAATGACAGTGTACATCACAGGGAAAGTATTCACTTTAGAAGGGAGGTTCTTTGACTTCAAGAAGATTGTACTCACCTTTTGCCTTTCAGGAATGCTGTGAGTCCTTTTGCATGGCAGCAGTAAAAAAAAAGTAGTTACTTTTTTGAGGAATTTAGAATAGGATGTGAACTTGCTTTAAAAGTTGGTGGTGTTAGGTTGGTCTGAGGAAGAAAGAAGAGGGTGTGAGCAATAAACAAGTTTGTTTTTCAAGGCATGTGTCTTATTGTCTTGGAAGCAGACAGCAGAGACTCTTACTTCTCTGAAGCGCTTGATTTCCAGTGGATAAGTGACCTGCTGGCCAGAAATTTGGAGGCTAGCACCAGTTTTTAAACAGTACTGTTGTCATGTAGTCACCCCCTTAGGTAGCCTCTGAAGGACATGTGAATGGGACTGTGAGGGATCTTTACTAGCTTTGCTACTTTACTATTGTCCTGCTCTGCTGGAATGTAGAGGAAAGTGGGTGTGGGGAGTGTCTTCCTTTCTTCATTTCCTAGCATATTACCTAGGGAGCTGAGCTAAAATGAACTTTGAGGTTTTTTTTCTTTTGAGGTGGAGTGTACAGAATCCATAGCCTTTTAAGACCCTATGGCATCTGCAAAATATGCAATAGCTGTAGTTTAGCATCTCTAGAGTGTGTATAATACATCTTTTGAAGCATAGTCTTTTGCTTTTTATTGACTAAACCATTTTAATTTTAAATGGTTATATGAGAACATTATAATGCCCTTACTGAGTCAAACCAAAAGCAGGTCTAATTCCAGACGCTGCTTCCAACTATAGCCAGCCTTAAGTAGGTGTGTATAGAAAATTAAACCGAGGGCAAGTGTGTGTGATAAATTTGCTGATATTCTCCCAAGTTTCAAACTCATTTTCTGATGAGAAATTAACTCATCAAAGTGTAATTAAACAAATGTAGTTTTTGTGTAATTTAACAAAATTCTATTGCATAAGCCTATTCAGTCTCTCCTTGAGCTTGGATAAACTTGAAACCTTGCCTAGATTCCTTGACAAGGAGTTCCACATTTCTGATACTTGTTGTGTGAAGAATTGCTTCCTATTGTTCCACTTGAACCTTCATTAGCTTCCATTGATGCCCTTAAATGAGACATTGACCAGCTGATCTCCATCTATACCTGTCATAATTCTGTAGACTTCTATCATATCAGAGAATCATAGAATGGCTTGGATTGGGGGGGATCTTAAAGGTCCTCTAGTTTCATCCCCCCTGCCCTGGGCAAGGGCACCGCTAGACCAGGTTGCTCGAAGCCCCATCCAGCCTGGCCTTGAACACTTCAAGGGATGGGGCATCCACAATTTTTCTGGGTGAAATTTATACCTACTTTGTTATGTAAGTGAAATTACATATACCAGTGACTGGTGTTTTGAACAACTTTCAGTTGTTTCTCAAAATTCTGCTGTTCTGTGATAGCTTTGCTTTCTCACAGGTTCTGCTCATGCTTCCTGTATGGCACCTAATAGCCAAAGGTAGTTGTATGCTGCTGCAAAAAACAAAACCTTATAGTTACAGAAGGGTGTTAATGAATCATTGAGCTTGGTTCACTAGTCAGTCTGTAATGCTGCTTATGAGCATAGCCTTGAAGCAGTCCCTGTTTTGAACAAAGTATTCAATCACAGAACCTCAAAGAACTGCCCTCCACCTTAAATCATCTATGATACTATGATTCGAACCTTATCACGAAGCATAAAAATGTGCATGATAGAGCACAAGTGAAAACTCTGGGTCCTAACTCTGTGATTTCTTTATGCTAGCCTGAAGATGAAACCATAGTTGTAGGCATGACCAATGGGGTGCTAAATGTTAAGCACAGGAAGCCGGAAGAAAAGAATGAAAAGTCTCGAAAGAAGAGACAACCAGTGTATAGAACCTTTGTGAAAGGAAGAACTTACATGCCAAAACAGGTATGAGGTGGTAAGAAAATATGTGCTGAAACATTTCCAAAAAATTGGTTTCTTGAAATGGGCTAAATTGGAGGAAGTGAAGAGAGGGAATATATAAGATTATTCATGGTAATATAGCTAATCTATTATGTGTGTGTGTATTTGTCTTATTCTGAACTCTTTTTTTGAATTCTAGGAAGATTTCTGTGTCAGTAAACCTGTAAAACGTGTTTTGAGAAAATATGACAAGCTGCTGAGGGGCTTTCAGTCTTCCAAGGCTCTGGATGCAGTACTGGAGGTGAGGCATTGGGTTTTCTTCTCATCAAAGTTTTGTGTTGTCACCTGATGTTAATTTTCCCTGTATGTCATACTAATTTTGTTCTGGTGTATAACTAGAAAGGAATCTAAGTTGGGTTCCGTTTTGGTTTTGCTGATACCAGTCAGTCCTCTGTTGTGTGTAAAGATACTGCTTTGGTACTAAACTCTTCTTGTATGTGTCCAGCCACCCATCATGCTTCATACTCCTGAAGTCACGGTTGCAGTCATGCAGGAACTGCATCGCAGAGGAACGCTGAGAAGTGCACTTGCAGGCCGAGATGAGAAGCAAGTTAATCTCCTGCTTACCTTTGTGGCAAGGTATTATTTTAACATGAGTTCCCTCTGACTATTTTGACACTTCTATTTCCTAATAACTTCCCACAGATCACAGGTAGAACACTGGTACTCTTGAAATCTCACATGCCTTTTCCATTCTGATTACCAAGGTTTTGGGATAGGTTTGAAACAGTTTACCTGTTAGCACAGAACAGTTTTGCTGATAGTATGGTTATTCTACTTCTTTGCCAGACACTCTACCCTTAGTCTGTTATTTTCTGTCTCCCTGATGGAACTTGTGTTTTTATGTACTCGAGGCTTTTTGCCACTCCTCCAACCCCCACTGCCTTCCTGAAAGGAGGAGGGTAAATATCACATGTATGAGTTTTTTTGACTTGCATCTCTGACTGGTGTGCTGTGATGTCTCTTAATCAAGAAAAATTTGTCTGTATGCCTGTGTGAGAAAGCTTCTTGTGGAGTGCAGTTGACAAAACCAGTAAAATTGGAATGTCTTCTAATTTTGCAGGCGTGTGATTGAGCCTAGATTTACTCCTGTGCTGGTGACTGTTGCTGATATGATCACTGGTAAGACAACACAAAAAAGATGCTCAAAGCCATATAGCTAGCTTGGAAATAAGATTGAAAGTGCTACAATTTAAAGAAACCAAATCTTTATGGGTTTGTTTAAAGTGTGGACTTAGTGTCAAGAGAATGATCCTAAAAAGATATTTCCAGATAACATTGACCATAGTCAGAATCTGATTTGCACAGGCTGCAGGAAGCTCCTCATGGTCTCTTAAGTGTCTTTGATACTTCATGCATCTGTGTTTACATAGTACAAGTAGCTTTTTCTTATTCAGTGAGGTAAAAATAGTATTTGAGGTCATAAAAACTTCTGTTTCTGTTAGTTGGACATACTGCTGCTGTGAGTACATACAATGACTGTTTTCAGAACAGACAACATTAAAGTTGTCTTAGTTTTTCAGAATGTTGGACTTGTGCTAGAATCCTTAAGTGTGTCTCTAACTAGCTGATAAAACTTTTGCCTTTTTATACATCTATGGATTCTTAACTGATATTTTTCTTTACAGACATTTATCAGCCTGTGGTTGGGCAGTCAGCGATTGTTGATAAACAGTTCTTGAAACTTCAGGAAGCTATTGGAAAAGAAATTGACTATCAAGAGGAGCTACTAGAAGTTTTGGGAATGATGGATACGCTGTTTGCTACTTTTACTAAGAAAAGAGATACGTGTCTAGAAGAGAACAAAAGAGAGCAAAATGGTCTTACAGAGATCATTGAAACAAACAGGAATTACTGACACTCATCACAGCAAATTGTCACAACTGTGGACCTGAAAGACATGACCTGTTCTCTTGGTAACTTCTTATAATAGTGACTTTCAAAATAAGCCTCTCTATGTTGAACTTGTCTTTTAAACTGTGTTGCTGAATAGACTTGATTACTGAAGACAGAGAAAGAGAAGGATGTTTTCAAGATTGTCCATGCAACATTTTCCAAAAAATTTAATTTTAAAGTTTTATTTCAGAGTTACATAACTTCTTAAGGGTTTACATGGCCTTAGTTTTGGTAGCTGGATGGCTTCTGTGAGAAACTGTCAGAAGTTTCCCTCATGTCTGGCAGAACCAATCCCTTGTTCCAAAGATGGACCCACTGCTGGCCAAGTCTGGGCCAACTAGAAATGGTGATAACAAAGTTATTACGCAGTTGTAATTGCGGCCAGAGAAGAGCAGAGTGAGAACATGTGAGAAGAACAACCCTGTGGACACCGAGGTCAGTGAAGAGGAAGGGGCAGGAGATGTTCCAGGTGCAGCAATTCCCCTGGAGCACATGGTGCCGCACCTGTGCCCCTGCAGCCCAGGGAGATCCATGGGGAATGCAGAGATCCACCCGCAGCCCGTGGAGGAGACTCAGAGTGGAGCAGGTGGATGTCTGAGAGGAGGCTGCGATCCAGTGGGAGACCCACGCTGCAGCAGTTGGGGGAGGGCTGTTGACCATGGGATGGACTCACGCTGGAGAAGTTCATGGAGAACTGTCTCCCATGGGAGCGAGCCCACAGTGCAGCAGGGGAAGGACTCCTCTCCCTGAGCAGTGGGAGAAGCCAGAGGTCATGAACTGACCATAACCCCCATTCCCTGTGTCCCTGTGCCACTGGGGTAGGAGGCAGAGCTGGGAAGGAGGGAGGGGCAGGGGGAACATGTTTTTAAGGGTTTATTTTACTTCTCATTGCCCTGCTCTAATTTTGTTTAGTAATAAATTTAATTACTATCTCTTAAGTTGAGCCTGTTTAGCCCATGATGATACTTGATGAGTGTTGTCTCCCACTACTTAAGCCATGAGCCCTTCATTATATTTTCTCCCCGTGTCCAGCTGCAGAGGAGAGTGAGAGAGCAGCTTTGGTTGGGTGCCTGGTGTCTGGCCAGCACCAACCCACTACAGTTGTGTGTCCAGTACTGCCAGCAGTCAACAATTTTCAGTTTTTATTTACCAGAAAATAATTATTTAAGGGTAATCTCCAATCTCACATCCTTGGAAATTCAAACAAAACAGCCTACACATTTGATAACACTTGACTACATTGTTTTTTCTCTCCATCATCTCCATTTAAGGTTTCCATGAATTCACAGGGCACAGCAGAATGACTCAAGAAGTGCATGCTTATGTATATTGAAAAAGTTATTAGTTTAATTTTTTTAATGATGCATATGCATTTATGAATTATAATTTTCTAGAAAACAGGTCATACTTCTAAAGGGGAATTAATTCAAATTAAAGTAATAAGTGCACAGCAGTGAAAAAATACTCCCGTTAAATATCAAAACATCAATTTCTGTGTAATTCTGTCACTTTCAATGCACAGTAGGTGGAATTTGAGTCTATATTGTTATTAGTCTGTGTTTGAATGCTAGGGTAATGGTTTATTTTAACTTCAAGCAGGGCTGGATCAGTATGAATACATTGGGAAGAGAGATGTGCCAAAGGCTGTTGTGTACATGTAGTATGACAGTAGGGTAGAACTTAGTTCTTAACCTGTTTTATGACTTGCATTTTCCCCAGGCCTGGAATTTGTTTAAGATATAATAGGAATTTCTTGCAACATTAATTTGCTCATGTGTGGCATTGGAAGGTAGATATCAGTAGTAGAAATAGCTAGAACAGTTTTGCAACTTCTCATCTAAAATCTTAACAATTGTGACTGAAAAGCGTGGAGTGGTATCTTGTCTGCCACTAAATTACTTTGTGAACCGTGTATGTTCCTGACTACTGGGATTTATTGGCTTTGAAGACTTAGAATGATAACAGGTAATAACAAGGAGCATGTTCACGCAAACTTCAAACTTCTAGTTTCCTTGCTGCTTAGTTAACTATTTTTAATTTTTATTTTGTTTATATTAATAGACCTGAACCTGCTTTTGTCTTTTAGGAAATCCATGTACTTCTCATAATTGTGTGACTTAATCAGGCAATATCACTTAGATTTCACACAGAATTAATTTTTGGGAGTGGAGGTGGTGGGGAGGCTTATCTTGGAGCCTCCTTATTCTGTGAACCAGTATTGCTTGAAGATGCACATTTCTCTTGGCAGCATAGTTTTCTATGTCTTGAAAACCACTAACCTGGACATAAAGCATACTTTCAGTTCTTACTGAAAGTATTAATGTCTAAGGTATGTATCTGTCCATTGTAGTGCTTTAAAGTTTGATGTGTGGCTAGCAGAAGCATCGGAAGAAGTTAGATTAAAATAGCGATTAGTTGGATCTAAAGTGGAGAGAGATGGATTTGATAGTTGGACTGTTAAGTGGATGAGAATTTGGTTGGTTGGTTGCATCCAGAGGGTAATGGTCAAGGGCTCAATGTCCAGATGGAGATCAATGGTATATGAGCTGTGTCCCTCAGAAATCCATATTGGAACCAGTACCATCTGATGTCTTCATCAATCACAGACAGTGGGATCAACTGCACCCTCAGCAACTTTGCAGATGACACAAAGTCAAGTGGTGCAGTTGACACACCTGAAGGATGGGATGTCCCTTTCCAGAGGGACCTGGAAAGACTCATGAAAGGGGCCCGTGTGAACCTCATGAAGTTCAATAAGACCAAGTGCAAGGTGCTGCACCTGGGTCAGGGTAACCCCTGGTATCAACCTAGGGTGGGGACGAAGAGATGGAGAGCAGCCCTGCTGAGAAGGACTTGGGGGTGCTGGTGGGTGAGAGGCTGGACGTGACACTCATGTGCACTCACAGCCCAGAAAGCCAAACGTGTCCTGGGCTGCATCCAAAGCAGTGTGGGCAGCAGGGATAGGGAGGGGATTCTGCCCCTCTGCTCTGCTCTGGTGAAGAACTCCCACCTGAAGAACTGTAGCTTCTTGGGTGCTCAGCACAGAAAGGCATGGACCTGTTGGAGTGAGTCCAGAGGGTGGCCATGAAGATGATCAGTAAGCTGTAGCACCTCACCTGTGAAGACAGGCTGAGAGACTTGGGGTAACTCAGCCTGGAGAGAAGGTGGCTCCAGGGGGACCTTACTGAGGCTTTTTAGTACTTGCAGGGAGCTGATAAGAAAGATGGGGACAGACTTTTTAGCAGGCCCTGTTGTGATGGGACAAGGGGTAAAGGTTATAAACTAAAGAACGGTAGATGTAGACTAGACATATGGAAGTTCATTATAATGAGGGCGGTGAAATGCTGGAACAGGTTTTCCAGAGTTGGTAATTGCTCCATGCCTGTAAGCAGTCAATGTCAGGTTGGATTGATTTACCAAAATATGAATATCAGTCTAATATCGATATCCAACGGAGATGGACAAAAACTCTTAACAGTTTAGAGTTAGTGTATGTTTTGTTTGGTGCCAGGCACTGTGTGGGATAGCTGCCTAGGATGCAGGCCCCGATACAAGCAAACACAATACCTTTTATTTCCAAATATTATGAATATCCAAAATACAAATGCATATTCATAATGTTAACACCTCCCATTCTCTGCTTCATATGGAAATGAGCTTAAATGTCATTAAGCATGCGTAGTGTGTGTTCTGAATTGAGTTGGTGGTCTCGAATTGGGTCAGTGGTCCTAAAAAAGATGAAGTAACTAATCTTCCTCATTTTGACCTTTTTGGCTTTCTCAGCTTTAACAATTCTAATTACTTTAGCGACCTCTAAGTTTCTTCTTGTGTGACTTTTGGACGGGTTCCCACAAAGGGAGGAAATCGGTAATTGTCCTTGTTCCAATGTTTGTACTCCTCATTCTAAGCACAGCTAAGCAAACATGCAAATGACAGATCATCAGTTATTTGGCAATCAGTTACTAACATCTTAAAACCCATTTCAGGTCCAGCTCTCCTAACTATTTTAATTAACTCTCACTGGGCCCAAGTTCTTTCCTATTCCAACTAATCTCAATACAGCTAGCCTATAATGAAAGTCTCTATGCTTCTTCTAAATCTATGTTTCAGGATGGGGCTCTGAGCAACCTGATTTAGTCGAAGAAGTCTCTGCTTATTGCAAGGGGATTCGATTAGATGATCTTTAAAAGTCCTTTCCAACCCAATTTGTTCTAGGATTCTCTCTCTTATGGCAATTAGATGTGTTACGATGTTTACCATTTATGTTAGTCTTCCAAGTGAATTTGCCAAGGTAGATGTGGAAACAAATGTGAGATATCATCTACACAAATGTAAATGGGATGAAAATACGAAAACACAAATGCTATTTAAGATCTTGATCTCTAACAAGACGTAAAATGGAATTTGGAAGACTCATATGATGGACAAGTTGTATTTTGAGTTCCACTGGATTTACTACCTCTGCATTGAGAGCCGGTATTTGTTCAGGTGACAAACTTGTCAGACTTATGTGTTCTTTGTGGATGTTATTTTTTGTTCTGGAAAATAGTAGTTTCTTTTTTTCCATTTAATAAGATTTTTTTACATTACGCAAGCTCTTCTTCAGTACCGACATAATTAAGTTACAGAGGAGCTAGAAAAAGATACCGTTATTACCAGTGTAGTGCCTGTTCTTCATGTTCTGATTTTATTTAATTACAATATTAATATAAAGCTTTGATTTTTGGCTTTTAAAATAGGCTGCAGCTTGAATAAAACAGGAAAAAACCCTCCAGGTAAGAGTTTGTAGTGGTCTCTTGTGCTCGTGAACGTTTGAAATGCTTTACGGCAGTGCCAAGCAAACATATTTTTGTTCTGCAAGTGAAAAAGTATTTATATGAAAATGTAGTTATTTTTCCATCAGTGCATTATCTTATGGTCCAGAATCTAGTATTTTGAAGTATTAAGATGGAATTTAATAAACTGGAATAGTTAAAATAGTTAATTGTGCATTGGATTGGAGGGGATGTAGTGCTGGGTATCCTGTTTTGAGAAACTATATTTATCTGCTTATGTGGGAAAGGTGTTGGCGACTGAATCACGGACACAGACCAGCAGGGAATCTGAATCATTTATTCAAAGGAATGAGCTGGTTTTATACACTTTTCTAAGGCACAGCATTTCCTTATATGGCGTGACCTATCCTGTGTTGGCACATTAGCA
>NW_008239309.1:1232194-1233247 GCF_000691975.1 Corvus brachyrhynchos | reverse complement strand
TTCGATGGGGTGGTCACTCGCTGTTCACCCGTCTGTCAGCTCCCCGCAGGTTCCTCTCCATAGGGCTCTGCCCTGTGACACCTCCTCCGCCCAGGGTCTGGTGGAGGCAAGCCTCTGTGTGCCGCCATGTGCTCCTTTGTGTTGCCATGGGCCTCTGCAGGCAGGTTTTACAGTTCACAGCCCAATTCTCTCTTATAATTCCCCATAGAAAGGGAGAATTTATTGCAGACGGCTTCTTGTTGACTTGTAGCTCGTTTGGAAATAACCAGGTTGATTGTGTTGAAATGTAGTTCATAAATTACCTTGCCCCAGAGCAGATAGTTACAGACAAAAAGCATGTCTGTTATTATTCTTTTAATGTACTTTTCATAGGAAATATTCTTGCAGCTCTTTGTTGGAAAGAAGGAATACCTCCTTACCCCCCAATGTTCTTGTGGCTCAGGAGCATAGTTAGTGTGGAGTGTAACCAAAAAAGAGGTTTCTTTAAATGAATGCAACCAGAATTAGACTGGGATTCAAAAAGAATAGTAAATTAAAACTTCCCGTTCCTGTGTTCAGGCACTTGAATTACATGGGAGAACTGGAGAGATGAGCTGGTTGGTCACTCCATTGCTTTTATCAAGGCTTCAACTGAACATTCCCCAGGAAAGACACTGACCTCTTCCCTGGACTAATTCCGCCAATGAGTGAAACTTTTATTGCTAGATCCCATATACATTCTAACTTCTCGAGGGCATCCCAACAGATACACTTGAAGACCGTGCTGCTAGAATTTACTAAGTTGTACTGTTTGAGTTGTTCAAGGCTGCATAACTAATGACATGAAAACAGAAAATACTAAAATACTTATTGTCTAATATTACCTCATCCTGCAGCCATATGGAGGAGGAGAGATATCCAGCATGCAGGAATTGTGCAGCAAGATTGATTTATTTAATTATTTTACAAACTCTTTTATAGATTTTTTTCTTCATTGTCTAATTGGACAAAGGATCAGCCACCCATTGGGGGTGATTGGCTAAAATCCTAAAACATCCATTGTCAAAATATTTT
>NW_008239309.1:1229870-1230902 GCF_000691975.1 Corvus brachyrhynchos | reverse complement strand
AAAACAGAGCCGCATTGTTCACCTCCTTCAGAAGTGAACAATCTAAGTGTTGGGTTATATCTGCTACGTAAGCAGCAAATTCAAAGGTTCCTGTGAGAATCATTGAAAAGCCATGGTAACAGCCCTTAATTCAACTAACTGAGCAGAGCCTGACTCGTGGCCCTTCAGCACCTGCCTTTCTGATCCCTCCTTCAAGGTAACGATGGCTTTCCCGGTTTTCCCAGAACCATCCATAAAGACGGTGGGTCCTTGCACCAGCACTCGGCTATTTCTCGGCCGCAAGGAAAGTCCGGTCGATTTTGCCAGCTGCAGTAATTTATGGCTGGGCAGATGGTAAGTGATCTGCCCTGAAAAGTTTTGCAGCGCGCTTTGCAAAGGAGCACAATGGATAAGGCTCCATTCAAAGTATTCCTTTGAGATTGGAATGATAATTACTGCAGGATCCGCAGCCATCAGTTGCAAACACCGTTGGCGGCATTTGATTATCAGAGAAGCGACCAATTCAAACACTGTGGTCACAGTCCTTTTCGGCTGACATTCTAGGATATGCAAAGGATCAGGCCATTGTGCATTCCACTGGCCAATGATACCTGTAGGATGGAGGTCTGGAATAGTAATGAAAACAGTGATAGCAATGGAAGGATCCACTCGATAAACCTGACGAGCGGAAACAGCCCGTTGGACCTCTTGCAGCGCTCATCGCGCTTCAGGAGTCAACTCCCGAGGTGAATTCAGATCGGGGTCCCCTTTTAACATATTAAAAAGTGGGGAAAGTTGCTTTGGGGTTAGACCTAGAGAAGGTCGTAACCAATTGATGACACCCAGTGGTTTCTGAGCATCATTCAAGGTTTTAATCTAATCCAAGAATTGCACCTCTTGACATTGGATAGTTTGGTCCAAAATTTTTACTCCTAAATATTTCCAAGGAGGATGCTGTTGAACTTTCTCCAGAGCTACCTCTAATCCATAGGCATGCAGAGCAGCGAGCAGCTGAGGCTGGATTGTCAGAAGCGCCTACCCGGGGGCACGCGT
>NW_008239309.1:1227880-1228776 GCF_000691975.1 Corvus brachyrhynchos | reverse complement strand
GCCATGAGGGAGGCCATGCAGAGAAGGAGATGACAGTTACATCAGCACCCGCATCAATCAAACCTCGAAGCTGAGTCCGGGGTGGACGGGCGTTCGGCAGGGTCAGGGTACATGTCATCTGTGGCCTTTGGTCAGAAATGTCTGCAGCCGTGAAGGCCTGCAGAAGTGCTGTAGATCCACTGCCGTTATTGTTGTGAGTTTGTTGTTCTATCCTGGGGACACAAGACTTAAAAGGCACTAATTTAGCAAGGCAGGTTTTTCAGGAATAGTTACAGGGGGTTTTTGCGTGGAGACCATAGCATGAATCTGACCTTTAAAGTCAGCATCAATAACTCCTGAGTGCACTAAGATTCCTTGATGGGTAACATCAGGTTTTCATCACCCCCCGTATCTGTCAAACCTCGAAGCTGAGTCCGGGGCGGATGGGCGTTCGGCAGGATCAGGGTATATGTCATCTGTGGCCTTTGATCAGAGATGTCTGCAGTCCAGAAGGCCTGCGGAAGTCCTGTAGATCTACTGCCATTATCTTCATGAGTTTGTTGTTCTATCCTGGGGACACAAGACTTAAAAGGCACTCATTTAGCAAGGCAGGTCTTTTCAGGAAGGGGTTTTTGCATGGAGACCATAGCGCAAATCTGACCTTTAAAGTCAGCGTCAATAACTCCTGAGTGCACTAAGATTCCTTGATGGGTAACATCAGGTTTTCCCACCAGCATCACACTGGATTCCTAGGCTAGGGGTCCATATGCATCCAAGGGAACCTTATAAATACCGCTAGAGTCTAAGACGACTGTGGCTGTGGTGTGGACGTCAAAACCGTCTTATCCGTGGGTACCATCTGATCCCTGGGTGCCGTCTCTAGGGTGACTGGGTAGGCCTGTGCCTGTTCCTGGGCC
>NW_008239309.1:1225833-1226654 GCF_000691975.1 Corvus brachyrhynchos | reverse complement strand
GCTCAAAAACTGTAAATTGTACAGGTTGAAATAGAATTTGACCTAAGTGTCTGATATCAAATGGAGCAAGCAAATCTGTATTCATCACCCTTATTATCTGCATAACCTCAGCAGAACCTAGCCCATGTTGTGCCACCTTGGATTGCAGATCCTGTGCAACCTTCCAAGCAATCACTTCATGTTTATCACGCTCGCCTGAATTTGGGAGAGCCTTATACACTGGGAAAGCTTGGATCTCCCCTTTCGGGGAGTCACTACCATCCTGAACTACTGGCACAGCCTGTGGATGGAGCGTAACAGCTTCCTGATTACTCCTAGAATCCTCAAATCTGTTTGGCATCCCAAGTGTTTCCAATAACTTCCACTCACTCTCCTCCAAAGCCCACATCTCAACTGACTCTAACTTGACTCGCAGCAGCAGGACACGTTGCAGCATGAAGATCACGTCGGGGTCACCAATTATTACCTCATCCCACAGCCGTATGGAGGAATGTAGTGGGTCGGACGCACTGTCACCGTGCAGTCCTGAAAGGGCCAGGGGCAAGACCGGAGCAGCCTTTTCTTTCGCTGCCTGGCTACGGCAGCTTTACGCCCCGAGGCCAAAGCCTCCTCTGCCTCACTGCCCGACGATGAGTCATCGAGTAAAGGCAACTCTGAGGTGCCATGAATGAACAGAGGTGGGTGAGGAGGAACGGATTGACCAGAGGCAGAACAGGCAGCACAGACTACAGTCGTCTGCGCTGCAGTTTGAACTGCAGCCTCTTTTTGGGATGTGATCTCGGCCGGTTTCGACCGAACTGGTGCTGGAACTGCTGTGGCCG
>NW_008239309.1:1219901-1223892 GCF_000691975.1 Corvus brachyrhynchos | reverse complement strand
ACGGCGGGGTGCCTCTGGCCCCTGCAGCAGCTGCTTTTGCAGGCTGAGCAGTTCCGATAGCTGTCACGATATATTTGGCAGTTCCGAAAGCTGTCGTGATACATGTGGCAGTTCCGATAACTGCCATGAGATATTCAGCAATTCCGTCAACAAAGGCAGATGACGTATTAGAAGGTTGACTACTCAGGTCTGCGACTGCGCAGAACAGTCTGGCACTATGGAGGGCGATGGGCTGCACCCAGGCATCCTCTGTGCAATAGATGCATGCGCAACATTTCCCGGGGCTACACTGGCCAGAAAGGTACATCCAGGCGTTCTCAGCGCAGCAGACGCATGCGTGGACAGGCTGGGAGCCAGCATGGGTGTCCAAGAGGCTAGACTGCTGTACCGTGGTCCTGGAAAAGCAGTGGCTGCCACCGAGCTGAGTGGCAAGGTGGGCTGTACACCCTCCCGCTGCCCCGACACCCCCGCCAGTTGCTCTGTCAGTGCGGGGTCCTTGAGGGGTGCAGAGTCCTGCGACTGTGCAGGCTGACCCGGTGCAGGTTCTGGGGCAGGCTCTGCCAGAGAAACCAGAAGGGTTTTTTCGGATCCACCACCACATGCCCCTGGAGCCCGGTTAGTGGGGTCCCCTTTCGATATCTCTCCTTCACTCGCCACCGAAACAGGTGAACCAGCTCTGCTGCCACAGTCAAGGTCTGTCAGCAGAATAAATAACGAATGCCAAGTTCAGAATAATTCTAGCACTGCCGGGTCCCCAGACGGAAGCTCGTGCCGTATGGCACAGCTGAGTTCCTGCCACAGTCCGAAGTCCAGGGCAGTGTCTCTGTCTGGCGAAATGCGATGCAAGGCGGCCCAGTCTAATAACTCACGAAGTGAGTTTTCAGGAACGGAGGTGTGCATTATACTGAAAACACCTTTCCAGACCATTACCACAGCGTCAGTTTGTAAGCCGCTGTTCGCCATTTTCTCAGTCCCGTCGGACATCCCGAGATTTTTTTCTTCATTGTCTAATTGGACAAAGGATCAGCCACCCATTGGGGGTGATTGGTTAAAATCCTAAAACATCCATTGTCAAAATATTTTCCTACTGTACTATAAACAAAGGTCAGCAAGGTTGCAGGTGTTCATAGTTTGTAGAACTCTGCAAATATCTTCTGTGAGAGAGAAAAGTATCCCACGGACTTAGAAAGTAGCAAGAAAAATTCTTGCTAGCAGCATTTTTGTATCCACAGTCTAACATTATGATTAAGCTATGTAGAGTGTTTAAAAAATAAGAAACTGAAACAAACTAATAAAAATGAAAATCAGAGATAACTGGTCCGTTACTTGATGAGGTCAGTTACCTCAGAAATAGCGATGTAGACAGAGCAGAGGCATTTAATGCCTTCTTCACTTCCGTCTTCAACACAAGTCATAGACTGTGGGATCCACACAGGTCTGGATACGTCGAGAAGGCCTTGACTAGAGGGATGATGAACTCCCCAGCTGACTCTGAACTTGTTTGAGACTTGCTTCTTCAGATGGATGTGCATAAATCTATGGGCCCCGATGAGATTCATCCCACTGTACTGAAAGAAGTGGCTGATGTTATTGCAGGACCTCTCTCCCTTACTATTCAACTACCTTGGGAGTCTAGAAAGGTACCAATCTACTTCACATGGCAAATACTGTCCCAGTTTTCAAGAAAGGTGAGAAGGAAGGTTGGTAATTACAGGACTATCAGTCCTGCCGTGCCTGGTAAAATTATGGATAAGGTAATCCAGGAGTTACTGAAAAACAATGGAGAGACAATGCAGTCATTGGTCCCAACCACCAGGGGCTCTCGAGGGGAAAGTGCTCCTCGACAAATTTAATTTCCCTTGACGTCACGGTCACCCATCTAGTTAACAAAGGGAAGCCAGTGGATGTGGACTATAATTTCGTAAGTTCACTTGGAGAAGTTTCTCCAAACAGTGGCACTTAGGGAGCAGGGTGGAGTAAGAAGAGGAGGAGTAGAAAGAGTAGTAGTAAGTATGTACTTAGTAGTAGTAATACTACTAAGCTCAAGAAAACACCTCACTGCCTCCTTGCCAATCATACTTTCCATTTTGTAACATTACTTTTTGCATGTGTGTGTTGAAAGCTAAGCATTCATCTAAACATTTTGAGCCTTACTAATTAAGGTTGTAGCTGTCAAATCAGATTCTTTGCCTTCAGCTGTTTTCAATAGCCAATGTATTGAAGGAGAAACCATTTGGTACATCGTGAAAAACTGAGTAAACGTTAGCCAGTGACATAGAAGGCCTAGGGAAGTAATTTGTTTGATGTCTGGATGTTTTATGAATCTGAAGACAGTCTCTGCAGTGTATGCTTTTTTTTCCCTTTGTTACTTGAATGTGATCTATAAAAACTTACTTGTCATAAGTTTTGCTAGATACATAGTCCCAACACAAACAAAAAGCTTGCCTAAGTCCTTATTTGCATGATAGAAATGCAGGAGGTGGTCTGCTCTGGAACTGAGGCCTGACAGTATCTTATAATTCTATTACATTATTACATTGGAAACTATGTAAATTAACCTTTAGGTAGTAATTTTTGTATCTTTTTCAATTGTCAAAATTTGGCATTGACATCTTAAATCTACAGCTGCTGCAGATGCACCTATGCTTGTATTCTTTTCTAGGATAACATGCAAGTGGCTGGCTTGCTATAGGCAGTGATGAATGAATATAGCAAGTGAAGTAAAGCAATCCTTATGTATGCTTCCAATAAAGTATCCTGGGGCTGGATGCAGAGGAAAGGTGCTATAAGATGGTTTCAAGTCATCTGTAACCTGACTGCACCCCATCAATCTCTATCTCTTTTCTTTCTGGTAGATTTAACTTTCCTAAGTCCTGATCACACCATAACCAGCAGGTTATCTCTGTAATTTTGGAGTTGTGGACTTGTTCTGACTAGTCCCTCCTTCCTTGCACAGATGGTTTTTTAATGTGATCAACCACCCAAAGCAAAAACAATGAAAAGTTTCATATTTTAGAAGTGAATGCACATGTATATAAAGCCATGAAATTCTTGCTGAAACACATGGGGTGATAACAGTGTTTTACTGGCCTTTTTCTCTCCTTCAGGGAATTGAGAAGTAACTCACTTTTCCATAGAATTGAGAGGGGACAATGTCTTCAAAGCAAAAAAACTATTCATATCAACAAGTCAGCTGAGTCAGATGTGTTCCCCTCCTCTGACAGGTGACAGAAAACACACACACTTCACTTCAATGGCAACCTTTTTATACCCTTTTGCGGCCGAGGGGAGGGGTCCCTGTCCCCTTTTCCATTGGTTATGTACTGAGGAACTCTCCTCACCGTACTGTGTACTCTCCCCACCGCCTACCCTTCTTTCCTCTCCCCTCTCATCTTTCTTCCTTTTTGGTTATGTCTTCAACATTGCTTCTTTATTGGTTCCCAACAACACTTAACAGGTGCAATGAACAGATCAAACAAACCATATATAAACCATAGGTAACAACAAGTAGGAAACAGAATTAACACTTTTCCTCTTTTCCTTCTTTTACCTCTAGTTCTTTTGGGCTGAAGTAAAATCCTATTTCGTCTCTCACAGGGAGCTATCTTCTCGACTTTTGCTCTATTACAGCAGTCTAATATGCTTAATATTAATCTAACGCTGCTGGTACAAAGAGAGTATGCTGTCCATCTACAGCAGACAGGTCATGAATTAACTTACAGTGCAGCGAGAGGAAACTTGCGAAGTCTCTACTCGCAGTCTGGTACTCATAATCCCACATCTTCAGTGCTTCGCTGTCTTAACCAGAGAAGCAGGTTGTCAGAGAAGTCTTAGGGAATCAACATAAGATGATTTTAAGAACAGCTTAAATTACGTATTATGTATACGTGGCAGCTGAGAAGCTAAGATGTGGTGTGGTTTGTGGTGGGATCGATGGACTGTGCAACACGAAACACGCGTGGAAGGGCCGGGCAGCAGGCTGATCAACCAG
>NW_008239309.1:1182675-1219321 GCF_000691975.1 Corvus brachyrhynchos | reverse complement strand
TGTGCGGTGCCCCCGGGCGGGTTCCGCTGGTGTCCGGGCAAAGCCTTTGCGTGCGCTGTCATTCGCCTTCCAAAGCACCAAAAGGCACAGAGGTATTTGAGAAGGGCTTTGTTGTGGTTTTGTTGTTGTTGTTTTTAAATATATGTTGTTGGTTTTTTTTTTTTTTTAATTCATTATTTTGCCATAGAAGCTACTCTTTTTTTTTTTTCCAGTTCTTGCCCCAATGTGCATGAGGTATTTGGCCTTGATCATAAAGTTGCTTGCCTTTCTCATCCAGAACAAAAGAAGTTTTAAACTTAGTTACTCTTCATTTTTTAAATAGCCAAAATTGTAAAGGAAATGAAAACTTTTCTAATGGTAAAATTCTGAGAAATAACTTTCAAAGCAGTTCTTGGTAGTGTTTTCTTGGGGCACTGCTGTGCGCAGCTTAGAAATGTGCCAGGCTCTAAAACCCTTCTTCATTTTTATGGGCTTAACTCCTGCCTCTGTATCTGATCCTGTACAAAAATGAGTGTAGTTCTTCTCATAAATCTTTTAAGGCACACAGATGTGATGAAAACATAACAGGTATTTTATTTTACAGAAGTAATTTGCTCTTTACTGCACATTGTGGAAATAGGATTTCAGGGGGCATTTTACTTAGAGGAATTTTTCCACATAAGTAAAAATTGAACTGTATTCTGTGAAATTGGTATGAAAAATTGACAGGACAAAATCTGGTGGAAATACTAGACTATTTAATTGCTTTTATTTTTCCACAATGGTGTTTGAATATTGACTGAAACAAAGAAAATGGTTGTGTTGGTGTATCTTGGTAATAGTGTACCAGGCAACTCATCTGGCCTTCTCACAAACCTGCAAATTAGACATTTATTCCAATGTTTTACAAAATTTTCAAAAACTTACAGGTTTTCCTACCAATTAGTTGAGTTGTGTCTTTCAGGCTTATCTTCATTAAGACAAGCAGTTATGGCCAAACTACATTAATAGTTAAAAGAGGGTTATAAGGTGGAATAGTTGCCCTTCTCAATGGAAGCTGCTACTTTGATAATCAGAATTATGTTTAATGACTTCTGGTATCAAAAATTTTTTTCTGGCTCTTAGTGCAGAGTTTGTTGCACAGTTCTAGCTGTTCATGAAAGTGGAATACCAGTTACAAAAGTGTTGTTAAACACACAGAATATCCCCTTGCTTTGTAAGTTACAGCAGTTTGGTGGATGGCCAAGCCTGAGGGATGATGAAGTGTCACAGATAGCACTGGAGCCTGCATTTGAATGCATTTGTAGAACCAAAAGTTTCTGGTCCATTTCTTTGCCACCTTGTCAGTAAACTGTACAACTGTGCTGCGTGGACTTTTAAAGAGTTTCTGCTGCTCTGGTCCCATGGCTTCACAGTGCCCAAACTAGGGAGTAGTAAATGCTGAAAGTATTTACTACTAATTATTCTAATTATTTCTAGTTTCACAATTAGAAAACTACTGTCTGTCAAAATGGGTGTTAAAAGGAGTAAGTGAGGTAAGACAGGTGTCCCACGATGTTATCAATCATGTTTTGTTTCAGTAACTGTAGTAATACATTTGGTTTTATTTTTGTCTTGTAATGTATAACCCATGTTTCACATTTTTAAGGTTTCTAAGCTCTAGAGACCCATTTTATTTTTAGTTGAAATGAAAATGCTGCATTAAGAATGTTAATACAGGAAGACGTAAAGAATGCATTTCGCCAACCCCAAGAGCAGACTTCTGTCAGAACAGGCATCTGTCAGAAGAGGAGTTTTTTCTGTGTTTTAAAACCCAAGACTATTCTTAAAAGGTTAAGAAGTAAGATCCTTTTTTTGAGACTGTTAAATTCCGTTCTAAGGATCATAAAATGGCTGTGCCTTTAACAAATTAATTTGGATATATTTTGATATTTCAGTCGCCCTGAATGGGGTGATTTTTTTAGGAATAATTATCTCAGATTGTTGAAAAGAGTGGTAGTTTAAAAGGTGGTTAGCTGCATTTCTTCTGTTCACTTGCTTCAAGAGCAGCTGATGTCTGGTGAAGTAATCAACACTAGTGCAGACTGCTTAATGATAAATGTGATAGGCAAAGGTTTATTTCACCTCTCAGTTTGAGTACTGTTAGAAGGCAGTAAACAAGTGCTTTTGAAGCTACAGGCTGAGGGTTCTGCTCTGTCCTTTCCCTATCCCCCACGTTCTAGATGCTCAGGAGACCCTAGTGAAAAAAATGAAAGCTATGTCAAAAGCCTTGGCTGTAAAGTTAAATCTCTGACTTTGGGAATGTAGTATTTATTATGCATGTATTTTCAGTTTGCTATTTTTTTCCCTTTCATTTATTTTGTTCAGGGTCTTTTAGTCGGGTCTAGGAAAAGGATCTGTGCTTAAAAGAATGTTCTGTACCACGTTTGACCTGGTGGCTGTGCAGTGTAGTTCCTGGTGCTGGGGAAATTGTGAGCAAGCCTTCGCTGTACCAACATAATGTAACTCAGATGGAATCTGTACATTCAGGAACACAGTTGAGTTCATTTGCTCTGCTTTTATAGAGGGAGATTTGTTATTAATGGACACTGGCTTGTCTGTGAGAACCATACTGAAATCTCACTGGTTTTGAAGAGTATTAAGGTCTGAGAAATACAAGCAGTCTTTGCATGGCCAAAAAGAATAAAATGGTGGTAATAGTTAGTGTTACACAGTCAACACACAGAAGAGAGCTCAGTAGAACACCTCTTGATCTGCATGTGCTGCTAGACTTCTACAAGACATTTTGCTAAGACAAATATGTTGGGTTTTAAAGCATTACAAATGATGCTCTGGGGATTCCTGCCTGCCTTCTGGGTGGGACGCACCTTTGCTTTCCTGTTGTTTTGGCTGATCACAAATAAGAGATTTAATGTGCCTGTCTTGATATAGTGGTAATAAGACTAATTCTCAGTGTTCTATAGAGTTTCAATGTGACCATCACCAAAAAGAAATGTAATTAAAAAGGAAGAATTGAATTTCAAGGCACCTGGGAAGCATCATCGAGGCTTTATTTACATAGTATGATATTTTTTACAGTCTGCTGCTTTACAGTTTATGAAACAGCAGGTCTGCGGCACAGGGGTGTGATCTGAAGGGAGAATGTAACAAACAGAACATGAGCAAAGACCTCATGTTTTGTTACCTTTGAATTGATACATGGGAGTAAGAAATTCAGCTTTTATACCACTGCTCACATTTTGCACCTCTCTTTAAGGCACAGTTTGTTGCACGAACTGTGATCTGGCGCAGCTTAATGAGCCATGGAGGCTCGTTGGAGCAGCCACAGAGCACGGAGTTCAGTGAAGTTCATACAAGTGACTGCTGGATCACAGAGCAGCATCAAAGCCAGAGTCTTCACCTTCTCTGTCTCTTTCTCCCACTGTAATATGCTTTATTTACAGGGAAGAGGAGAGAGTCAAGTTGCCGGTTGTGAGCTGGGTTGCTGTAGGATCAGGAAGTGTCCTTCTGTGTTTAGGAAAACGGTGATGATAGACAGTAGGTGCTAGGTGCAGCCAGTAATAGTCACAGTGTTGGCTGGAGGGTCACCTTGTTAACTGGTAGAAATGCGTTTCTGCTGAGACTTAAAGAATGCTTCCCCTTACCTAATTTCTTTAGTGTGTACAGAGTAAATATCTTTGATAACTGACATCTTAAAATGCAGTTAAGTCAATAACGGATGTTTTTATTTTCCATTGGTTTATTTTCTTACTGTGGTTGTTCTAACATATCCTGATAATTGGGGAACTCATGCTGTAAAATGCTAAAATTTTTAATGTTGAAAAAATCGGAATATTTGACAGTCCCGTAATTGACAACCATTAAATAAAATATTAAGTGAAGGATTTTATATTCCAGTTACACATTGGAATGTCTTGCGTCTGTGATAAAACCCAAGTTGCATGTTGCTGTTTCTCTTATTAGCTTGAGCTGGTTAGGCACTGGCAATAGCATTTGTCACTAGGTTTAAGGGGATATTGTAGATTAAAAAAAATGTTTACTGAACTAAAATGATGGTCAAGATTTTTTGCTCATTTTTGTATATTTACCTCTGCCTGACTGAAATCTCTGCTGCAAGTCTCTCCAGTTTGCACCACATCGCAGTATATGATTCCATTAAATTAACTGCTAAACTGGATGCTGAAAAGGGGTTTTTTGTGTCTGTAGATGAATTTTGCTACTGCTGCCATTGGCAATGCGGGCAATGCCTGAAACCAGACCTGTTTGTGTGTTAGATGCCTGTTGTGCTGGTTTCTGTGTCAGAGGCACAGATACCAGAGGAAGGGATCAGGTGTTGCTCTGTGAAATTATGTGCATTCATGATGTTGGGAGCTTGACCCTCCCCTTGCTGTGTGGAGTAGAGCTGGAGAGGATTCGTCTATGTGGCACCTTGTGTGCGCTGGGGGCCCTTGCTTTTTGTGGATCTGGGCAGTTCTTTGCTGTACAGAGGAGGTGAGTGGTGAGTAGTAAGCTGCATGTGATTGTCTCTTTCAGTCCTCGATCTGAAATGGAGGTTGCACAAGCGCTGCACTGTAGCCAGAGCTGAGTATTTCCTCCCTATGTGCATCCTCTTCTTCCTGCCTCTCCCAGCCACTTCCAGCAGCCAGGCTGAGTTACTGTAAGCCCCAGACTTAAGAGGAAAGATGTGAGCATTCATGTGAAATTTTTTTCTAAACAGCCAGGACTCTTCAGAGTGCGAGAAAAGCAAAAGAAGCTGCTTAGTGCTATGTGTTGACATTTATTGATTCTTCTGCAGAAAGCAACGAGTACCATTAGGTACCCCTTTGTATCCAGGAAATACTATTATAAGCTGGTTTGTCAGGAGAGTACACAGGGAAAGTACTGATAGTCTTTCAGCATGGTTCTAGTCAGTGCTATAAGAAAAACATTGATTGGTTCTGATGAGCTAAATCTTCAGGTTATTTACCCAGTCAGGATTCATGTTAGGCTAGGTACTTACTATTTCTGATTGCTCAGGCTCCCAGGGGATCTACAGTGTGACACAAACAAAGGGTGAAGGGAACAAAAGCCAGGATGGCACCATCTCTCCAGTGAGTTTTATTTGCCAATACAAGTTTGTTGTACTGGTGATGCAATTTTTATCCTTCACAGGAAGAGCTGAGTTATGGTTTCCTGCTCACACTTTCTATAGAATAGGTAGAGTAGACTGGATACCTGCCTTTCTCATCCTTGCAGAGGAGGAGGATGTTGAGATATATCTTTTGAGGCTTTGGAGGTCATGGCAATCATTTGACAAAAGTAACCAAGAGTAGTTCTTATTCGCTTGGCATGGCATAGTTATTTGAATGTGCTCATGTGTTCTTGCAGTGGAGATGGTGGAGTTTAGTTTGGTTGTGTTCCTTTAAAGACTGAGAACCATTGGAGGTGAAGGGGTTTTGTACATTGGAATAGAACGGTGGTGTCAGATGGCTGACTGATGTGTCCCTCATTTCAGCCAGCCATGAAGTGGTGCCCACTTCAGAGGAGCAGCAGTAATTGTGAGGTCTGGGATAGATATTAATATGTGTCATCTGTTGTGTAAGTTAACTCTTGTGAGAGGCTCTACCTTAAACTGCTCCTTGTGGAACTAATGTTACTGTTTCTTAACTTGTCTTGTAACCCTGTTTTCTTCTGTTCCAACAGGGCTGTGCTTCCCATGCTGCTGCTCTTCAGGTTGGGTTCAGGATGCTGTTGCTGGAAACTGCAGAGCTCTGCTGAAGTGAGATGCCTTGGAGTCAGGTGGGGGATACCTCCTTCCTACACAGAAAATAAGAAACCCCTCTGTCTGGATCTCACTGCCGACTAGGCTGGCTGGATTAGTGTTTGCTTTGATATATTTTTCTTACAATATGAGAGGTTTGGATTTTTTTGGCTGAACCTTTGCAACCAGTGACTTTGTAAAGGATTTTGCCTTGTTTTAGAACTGCAAGAATGTGTGAACTTCTGAATGTACTTGAATCAATGGGCACCAGGGGATGAGGATTAACGAATTTGTGGTTTTAAAGGAGTATATGCTGGGATGGTGGGTGGGTCATTTTCGGTTTCAATTGAAGCTATGCATTTAATTTCTGCATTTGTAGGCAGGGAACTTCTCAAATACCATCTGACTCATACAAGGATGTACCTATGCATTAACATGCAATTAGCTGCACAACTGTGTTGTTCTTGGAAACACTTCCATTTGTATAAACAAGACCACATCTGAGCTGAGACAGCCCTCTCTTAAGACAGACTCTTTTTTAATAGCCTGTTTCAGCAAGTTGAAGAAGACTTGTGCATAGTTGTTGAGCCCACCTTGCTGCTGTAAAGATAGGGAGTTGCTTCTGGTATGCTTTTCTCTTTTGGAAGGAATACTACTTTTAGACTATGAATTTTGAGGGTGTGGTGAATCTGAAATATAATTATAGAAATCAGAGTTGCTATGATGAGTGTCTTTATATTAGTTCTGATGATGACTTGTCTCAGTAGTTTGCTGTTTATGGCAGTTAAAGCACCCTGCCTTGGGGATACCTTCTATGAAGTTGCTGAAAAAAAAATCAGCACCAGACACTTGGGATATTGGTGTGGAGTAAAAGTTGCTACAATGCAGGTCAAGTTCAAATTTGCTTCTAGAGATAAATGCTGAATTTCCCACTACTTAATTTGTTGTAGCTAGGAGTGTCTCAGCAGCTGGGCTCAACCTGACCTATTTTGTTTACTGTTTCTATTGTCTGAAATGCATGCAGCATGTTAACTAATACCAGCCATCCCTCCTCCAGCCTTCCGTAGGCATCATTACATCAGCGTTTTCTCGTTCTGGGGATATTTGGGGTAACTGGATAGCTGATAAGCTTAATATCCTTTTTTTTCCCCTAATTCTGGAAGATGTTGACCTAGTTTGCAGACATGAATCACACATAATGATATCAATGCCTCCTGATGGGTGTGTAATAATTCCACTGGTTTATTCTGTTTGTAGATGCTGTGACAATGGAGTTAAGCTGCTCTGAAGTACCTCTTTATGTAAGTCCTACAACATTAGGCTTCTGCCTGGAGAGTTGCTTTCTTCTGGGTAACAGCTCATTCAAAAGCAGGGTGAATGAAACTAAAAGCCATTCTCTGGTTTTCTGAGACTGGAGGCTGTTGAATGTTGCTGTCTGATGAGGCATGTGTGGAGGTGATAGTTTTCAGAAGTGCAACTCAGCTCTCTGAAAGAAGTTTGAAATTATTTCCCCTTTGTGATCACTATTTTGTTCTCCTTCAGTATTCTCAATTGCAGTTTTCAAAAGCAGAGTTACTGCCTGTGAAGAGATAACCACTCACCCACTTTCTCACAATTTTGGTTGTTTTTTGCTTACGAAATTCCAAACTACCATTCTCTCAGTTTCCACAAAGCAGGAAATTGTGTGTTATGTAAAAAAATAAGTTGAAATTTGTAATCAAATGGATTTTTTTTCTGCAAAACCCGAAATAATTGCTTAAAATAGATGAACTCAAAGTTAAAAAAGAGTTAGTAACATGAATGAGGACATACATTAGATGAACTTAATTTATTTTGTGCCTTCAAGGGGACGTGAATGTGAGTATTAAAACTTGGGAACTCTAGTCATTATTATTTAAAAGCCATAATTTTATTTTTTTACTTGTTCTGCTTTGAAATGAGGGTAGTAGGGATACATGGGTGGTGTCTGGGGGAAGATGGGAGGACACTGAATGGTTTTCAAAAGGGTGGTAAAAGATGAAACAAAGACAGGAAAAAAACCAATTATCTGCTTATTGTTGTGAGATGGGGATGGAAATGGAGTAATACAATAAACTGTATCCTGGAGTATTGAAGGAATATATGGTTGTTAATGCACCAGCGTGAGTTTTCATTGTATTTGTCTTCATTGAGAGTTAAAACCTCAGGCTTGCAAAAATTAGATGTAGTATCTTTAAAGGCATCAGGAGAAAAGTATTTTTGAGGCCTAATGATGTGATGTTTATTGTGTAATGCAAGGCTTTAAAAACAAATTTTTACAGAAAAAGTAATCAGGGACATGCTGATATCTGATCTGACTGATCTGGTATTTTCTCATAAGGTAACTGACCACGTTGCAAAGGCAGTGTAGTAGTTTCAATCCAAGTTGTTGAAAACAAAACATTTGATATTGTGTCTCACAGGAAATTCTTATGGAAGAAAAAGAAGGGGAAGATTAATATAAAGAGATAAAGATATATGGGTACTGCCAGAGCTGTTAGGGTAGAGAGAAAGATACTACAAGTCATAGTCCTTAAGTGTCATACTTAAATCTAGTTCTGTTTAATATTTTGATTATAACCCTATGAACCAGGTGTAGGCTTGCGAAATCTTTGTAAATTTGGTGACATCATGGTTTTGGGAAAAGTTGGTTAGTACTGAGAAGAATTCAGTTATTATGTGGGAAGATTGAATTTTCCTACCTTTTATTTATACCAGTAAAAAGTGGAAAGAATGGTTTAAAACTGGATTTGGAGACTAAAAACGATACATCTCTTAAGAACAAGGGACTCACCAGGGGAAAGATGAGAGAATGTGATTTTAGTTGAGAACATTCACCCCAAGCTTTCCACAAGTGAGAGTCTGTACCAGATCTAAGCTTTGCTGGTTGTGGTCCTGTGCTTTGGTAATTTTCCAGTTGTGGTCTTCAGCCTCTCACCAGCCCAGGTGGATAAATTCCAGAGGGGGCTCCTAACTTGCTAGAAGCCCAGTGAGAGTAGTTTGGATTGCTGCCAACTCATTTTCTTGTGGGGGCAGCAGAGGGAGATGGTGTCTTTCTTCTGGGTCCCCAGTGTCCTAACAAGCCTGAGGTTAGTGGAGAAACATGGGCTACCAGGGACTTGCAGTGGGAGCACCTGGGGTGAGTTTCCCAGAACCTGGGAGTGTAGTAATTTTTTAACAGCCTCCTATATTTATTTCTGTGTATATGTGTGAGAAAGATTGAAGGTTTTCTCTCAACTCCCATCTGAAACTTGGAGAAATCTTAGCAGACCTTGTACTGATCATTTGAGGTTGATGTAGTTATTGTAATGAGTTGAAAGTATTGCAGCTTCACAATCTTGCCCGTCACAATATTGTTCATAATCTGAGTGCCTTTTCAGCTTGTTTGGGAAGATTGAAGAGTTCTGTTCATCCTGAAAAATCCTTGAGTCAGGGCATATATCTTCTGTTAGTTAGATCCAATTATTTAATCAGTTCTGGAAACTCCTTCCCACTGCTTCTGCTTTATTTGCTTGACTTTGTTGGAAAACACAATCAAATCAGTATTTAAATTAAACATGATAGCCCTTTCTGATTATTCAGTTCCTTAGTCAGTTTTAATTAAGGAGTTCTCTGGCAAGCTGAGCTTGTCTAAATGCTGTTCCATCTCCTTTGTTAAACACTGCTTTCATCCCTCATAAGCATCTCAGGGATAGAGAAAACTTCTCTGGAAAACTGAGGGAACATGACAAATACTTGCACTGCAGTGAATTTAGGTATTTCTCTGATGTATTCCAGTCCCTTCTAAAGGACCACAGTGGAACTGCAGAATACCATGTCATGGTAATTGCACACTCTTCTTCACATGCAACTTCAGAGATGTCAAGCATATGGTTCTAACACATTATTTTCCACAAGAAAAGTGGAAGAGATCAAAAGGTAGGAAATAATCCCTTCTTTCCAGCCTCCTTTAACGCATAGGCTTTGTTCATTGAGAGAGGGAGAAATCTGCTGGGTCCAAAATTAGAATGCTTTTCACACTGTATGTAAACATGCTTAGCATCCATATCCAGTGGGTTTTACCCTCTTCTTCTTTGTAAGAATGCCTGTTTTGAGAGTCTTGTATTTCATGTCAGATTATCTGAGAATAACTGCAGTTTTGTGTTTATAATACACATTTTTAAAGATGATACGCAAGGTACTTTGTTGACTCACTATATGTGAACAGCTGTTAACACAGCTGGAGAATGTGTCCATACTGCGCTGCTACTTCAAGCTGTCACACTTCAGCAGTACTGAATTTCTTGGCAAATCTAGAATAGTGTGTGTAATCTTACTGGCTGGGTGATGGCTGTTCTTTTTTGTTACATAAGAGGGAATGCTTTCTGAAAGCTCAAGGACCTCACTGATTTAATACAATTTTTGTGAAATATCATTTAAAAAGACTCTGTGTAATTAGCCCATTTTGAAAATGCATTATTTAATACCCTTCTTCTGTATGTAATTTTTGTGGCAGCAGTACATTAAAATCTAATTACAGCACACATCAATACCATGATTCAAGAAATAAATGGTAATGAAACAGAAAATCAGGTATTTGAAGCACATCTCCTCAGTTAATTTGAGGAGCCTGTTTCTGGATTCTAGACAGCAAATTACTGTTAACCACTCTATAAAACTACTCTTTATAAGCCAGTCTAGTTTTCAGGGTTGACTAGCCAAGAATAAACTGAAATTTCATAGACATCTCTTCTTTCGATGCTAATAATACATCATTTAAGTATATAGAACTTGAATGTACGTAGCTTTTGCCCTCCTAAATTATGCGTTTTTTAAAACTGATAGAAATTAAATTATATTCAGCCAATTCTTTCTGTAAGAAGTGCAGCAAGCTGAGTTTTTCATTTAATTGTGTACTAAAGACAGTATATGGAATAAGACCTCACTATCTTCAGGCAGACACTGGTCTCATTGTATATGGAAAAAAGACTATTCATGAAAGATGGAAGATAAAAGCAAAATATTTGATGAAGCAGCCTTCAGATATTAAAGAATTTATGTATGGCAGTTGTTCCTCCTATTATAAGCAGGTTTTAGTGTGGAGAAACAAATCTCCCTCATGGAAAATCATTCCTTCTTATTTAATGGTAGCTAACTGGTTTTTGTTTGTTTTAAAGAAATGTTATTGATTACCAGCTTTGATATTGGCAAAGAAATACCTTGCTGCCATGGGGCAAACATAGTGTGGAGGTAGTGAGCTCTCAAGAGCAGTAAATAAGTGTTCTCAGAAGTTTGTAAATTATTCTCTGCTGGGAGCCTTATGAATGTTTCCCATGGGAGCTGGAGAGATAAATAAAGAAATGCTGAGCCACAGAGTATATCCCCATCAGTTTCTTGTAGACACCAAAGGGACCTCATCTCTGCAGGAGATGGTGCTGAAGGTTATGTGTCTGTCTTTCCAAAGGGGCTTTTGGATGTTAATTCTCGGGGAAGAGGCAGGAACACAGGCTCCTAGCTTTGGGACTCAGGATCTCCTGGAAAAGAAAACTTCCACTTGCTCCTGTGCTGCAAGGTGCTTACTATTCTCAAAGTGCACTTTTCTAAGGTATTGCATGCTCCTATGTACAACCACTGGAGCTGGCTAAAAGGCCTCAAGGTCTAATCTTAATTAACTTCTCTTGTGTTCTGTTATACAATGTCTCCCTCTTAAGGTGTCTCTGCTCGTTTGTTTTTACTTGGGGACAGTTTTGTTTCTGACACTGTTACAGCTTCCTTGGTGAAGCATAGGTGCCAAGGAGAGAGAGGTGCTTAGTACTGATGTATGGAAGTATTCCTGCAGTGAGGTTTTGGAGGGTTTCTCTGCCTGGGTTGGGAAGGGCAGAGAGTAGGATGTGGCACCAGGCTGCTTGCAGCCACAGCGTCTGATGGCCTGGTGATTCTCACACGTGGGATAAGCTCAGTGACGGTCTTTGCCTGGACTGGGCGTGGAAAGTGCCCAGCATGACTCCAGCATGCTTTTGCATGATTTGAGTAGGAAGTGGCAGTAGGACTTACGTATTGATTGTGAGTAGCTGATTTTCTCCCTCGCCAAGCTGTTTGCTTTCCTAGTTCCTCCATACTGTACTAACAGTTGATGTGCAAAGAGATAAGTTCCTATGGTTGGATACAGCTTTTGTATTTGCTGCTCTTGCCAGGTATTCAGTGTCTTCTAGCCAGCCCTTTGTGGAAAAAGACAATTTCTAGCCTGTCTTGGCAATTCTGTGTTTTCATGTTCTTTGCTGTTGCAGTGGGGCTGGCCGTAATTCTGGGCCTACCAACGAGGCTGAAATGACTGCCTTACTTAGACTTCAAAACACAAAACAGAACTGTGGTTTAAAATGTAAATGTGTGTTGGCCTTTCAGCGTGCCTTTGCTAATGCACAGAGCTGTGTTGGCCTCATCCAGCTGGAGTCAGGAGTACTTTGCTGTTGTCTGCTGTGGGAGCCTGGTCAGGTCTGTCTTGGGAAGCCTGCGTGGGGGTGCACAAAAGAGTGTGCACAGGCTGGCCTCTGGATGCAGACTTGCTGCCAGAGTGAGACTGAGGAAATACATCTGAAAGAATGGGAACAATTTAGAAAGATACGAAAGCAAAGAATGGGTGCTTCAAAGCATGTCCATCACCAGGCAGATGCTTTTTGTTCCTGTGGTGTATTATTTTTCCTTTGTTTTCCCCTCAGTCCTTAAATTAAGATTTTTCTGGGCATGGACTTTGTGCTTACATGTATTTGTGTAGTGTCTGCAACAGTAGAGCCCTGATACTACACAGGACATGAGAATAATAACTAGTCTGGTTTGTATATTTTAAATCAAGTCAACTGAAAGAGATTACTCCTTTTCTTTTAGTCAGCAGTTGCATGCCAGAAGGGATGTTAATTTTCTTATTGCAGAAATTTTATGACCTGTGTTAACAGCACATTCTTAAGCTTTTTAATTCCTCTCTATTACTTGATGCATGAACATAAATTGTTTTGTCACTGACAGCAAAACACTGAATGATATTTTCAACGATAGACCAGAAAGAACATTAATGCATGTTTTGGCAATGGCCTTGAATATTTTTTGCTTTTTCGTCTGCCTTCTCCCCTCTCCTTTCTGCTAAAAGCACTCCAGATATTTTTATTTCTATCCAGTGGTTCCAGACTTAAAAGATACACCATTTATTTATTTATTTATTAATTACTTATTTATTAGTTTGCCATATGGGACTCTCAAAATTTTTCTGTGCCTTACCTGTTGTCTAGGTTTGATAATGAGCTAAACACAGCTTTAAGACCGGTGGTGCCAAGGTAAGGAAAACAGGGTCAGTTTGATGTAAAGTGCTGATTTGCTGTAGACTTGTTCTGTGGTTCAGATTGTTTAAAAACACTGGTAGATTAATTCTGCATGGGTTGTCAGTTCCATGACTGTCTCTCACACTGCTGCCGAGGTAGAGCAGGCATAAAAAGCACAAAGCCAGCATAAGCTCTGTATCATGTGCTCTCACTAATTCAGCAAAAATGAGATTGTGTTCCCAGGTCTGGCATGGGTCAGGTTAGTGTGGCTGGATGTTGCTTATGGTGACGTGGAAGTGGTGTTGCTGCCAGCTGTGTCTTAAATTGAGCAAAGGGCTGGTTAAGAGGGTTAAACAGAAGAAACTGGACTGAGGAAAACAGTTTTTTATGGTAAGATAATGATGTAGAAAATAAGAACCTGCAAAGCATCTGAGCATATTGCATGTGCACTGAATGAAAAGCATCATATGTCTAATATATGTTTCTTTATAAGTGGGTAATATTAGAGGCAACTTAACAGTGCACAGTAGCATAGAGACTTGCAGATATATATATGTCATGATCTATTACTGGTTTTCTTCTTTTTAGGGGAAATATATTTAGTTTTGCAGTAAATGAGAAGTATTTTAAAGGCCTGTTTGGTTTTTTTTTTTGGTTGTTGTTTTGTTTTGTTTTAATTCTGTTGGATTCTAGTTCCTTTTCCTGAAGACAGCTCTTGCAGTTCTCAACAAAAAACCCTTTTTTTTCTATCTGTGTCTCTGAAGAGAGTGAACCTATGTTGAGGCTAGTGAGGAGGTAGAAGGTATAACTCATTTTGAGACATCAGCTTTGGGTAACAGCCAGTGTCTGCAACTTCAGAAACTCCCAATACAGCAGATGTATTTCAGTTTGTCACTGAAGGGGGAGTATTGCAATAAGCTTGATTGAAAACCCACAAGGTTAAAGGATGGTCTCCTCTTAAACCCCGACAACATAAACCACACCCTTCATCTCTCTTCTCCTTATCAAGGCCAAGGACTTGTTAAGCCGTTAAAGAAGCACAAAGTATGTACCAGGTGCGGAAGGTGGGAGAGGCCAGACGGGATTGTTTGGGTGGGAGGAAGCTCACAGTACTGTGTGTTAGGGAACTATGTGAGTGGTGTTTTCACGCACAGGATGGGGAAAATCCATCTCTGAGGAGTAAACTTGGGCAGCTTTGATCCTGCTGTGAGGCAGGGGAGTCAGCTAGTTAACTTGTGAGGATCTCCTCCATCCTTTGCTTGGAGTGTACTTTTGTCATCAGTTTGGATGTAAGAGAGTGCTTAATTTTTTTCCAGTTTATGTGGGCTACTTAGTCAAAAAGGTGGTGTACTTCTACCAGTATTTACTTTTTCTTTTAAAAAGGCACTGCATCTAAACCAAAGTGAGGAACTTCCTGCTTTTTCACATCAAAAGACGGAAGCTTGTCTGTCTTCATTAGGAAATTTCTCTGTTAGTGCTTTTCTATTCAGGATAGTGCTGGGACCTTGCTAGAGGCATCCTTCAGATTTTATTTTGGTGGTCACCGAATACTTTTTTTCTCACTTTTTTGACAAGAACAGAGAGCTGCCTCAGCTGCTCATCAGTAGACTTTCTGTGTGCTGTATTGCCTTAAGCACCTGTGGGGGTGATGCTTCTTACTTATGCCTGGAGGTATCTGTGCAAATGCATCCTCTACACTTCTGAGAAACCTGCCACATGCTTAACAAGTACCTACAGGTAGTTGGTGCATAAAGCTGATGTGGTTTGGAGAACCTGCTGTGGTCCGTTTCCCACATGTTGGCAGTGTATAGTCCACAGGTTCAGGGGCTGAAGACCAGTCTTGAGCAGATAAGTGAGGTTCTCAGGTGCTGGTGAAGTTTTGCAGTATAAATCAGCAGAGGACTGGCTCTTCTTGAAGCAACTCTGCATGCATATTTAATTTTTATAAAAGTGTATGTGTGGGCTTTTGGACAATATGTAGTATTAAATATAACCCTATCAACACATACCTTGTCTCCAGGTTTGTATGTGGAGTTATGCTTATGGGGTTACTCTGGATAGAAAAAAAAACCATACTCAGTTGCTTCTTCCCTTAAGTTATTAAACGGGGGGAAAAGCCACCCTGATTTTGTTTTGGATATTTTTAGCTATACAGTTAGAAAGTTAATGCTTCTAGAAATGTTCAGCTTTTATCTCCTATGTTTTTCAGTTTGTAACTTCTGTCCTTCCCTATATGTAGTTGCTGTTTGGTTGTGTGCTGAATCCCACTGCATTCAATTCAGTTGGTGTGCATGATTTCTTAAGCAAGTCGATAACTGCATTTACTGCAATCTGTAGACAAGGTCTGTCTGGTGGACGGTATAAAAACATCACACAACATTGGAAAGACCAGTTTATAACTTTTTTCTTGTTGTTAATGATTTGAATATGATTGATTTGTGCTCATTTAGAATTTCCCTACTGCTATTTTAGCATCTTTTGTGTAGATGTGTTCACAGTTGCAGCTGAGTTGCAGAAGGGTCATTAAAACTTTATGCTACTGTTCTTGTCCAAGCACAAGTAAAATATAAACATTTTCTGAAGTGAGTCTTCTCAACAGTGAAAAAATATTTATGTGAAATTGCAGTGGCCAGTAGCAGCTGACATAGAGGAAAATATTCCCATTATTGCTGTCACTGCTGGGGGATTTGCACTTACTTCAGTGTGTTGGGACTTGCATTTTGGAAACAAACAAGTCATTGCTTCGCCTCAGGACTTAAATATTTTTATTAGAGAATATAATTACTAAGCTGTTACTTTTTTTGTCCTGTTACATTTAGAGATGATATCCTTGAAAGCCCTGGATAAAACATTATTTCTCGAGCTATTATGCTACATGCATAATTTGGTAAAGAAATTTTAGAATGTGTTTTACTTTAGACTGTGTTATTTTTATGGTAAAAGGCTGCTGGGAAAGTAGATTTATCCAGGCTGTGTGTGCAAGGATAGAGAGCAATTGTTGAAATTTAAGTGTTAGCCAGCATGGTGGCCTGGATCTAAAGTCCACTAAAGATTTTTTTGTCTTGCAGCTGTTTTGCTGGGGCAAGTTCCTGGTGAGGAAGATGGTGTTTCTAAAAGGTTTCAAAGTGGAAGAAGCTCAGTTCAGGTTAATGGCTAATTTTTGGTTAAGGCATAGAGTGTCTTGCAGCAGGCTGAGGATGAGGCACAGTGGAAGTGCCATGGTCAAACCTTCAGCTCCTCCTGCCTGCCTGGGTGCTGCCATGTTTCAGCTGTGAGGGATTGCTACCCGCAATTGCTACCCTCTCGTCCTCACAAAGAGCCTGCCTCAGTCCCTTGCTGGGATGCAGAACAGGGTCGGAAGAGTGTCTGGAGGTGGGAGCTCTTCTCCCAAGTCTGGCCTTTGCTGCTCCCTACCCAGGACATGGGGTTCAGGGGACCTTGCTGCTGCAAGACTGACATGGCTCTCAGGTGCCCTAGACAAACCAAGGGAAAATGTATGTCTGAAAAACCTGTTTTGTGACACTGAAAGAGTGCATAGACCTATAAATCTTGCTAAAACCACAAACCTTGCTAATCTCCTCCCTGGTGCCAATGCCAGGACAGTGTTGTCTGTGGTAATAAAAGATAGGCTTTACTTTATGGATCCCAGAGAGGTAAAAACTAACACTTCTTCAGCCACAGGTTTAATGTGTTCAGACTTGGAACTGTGTCTCTCTTAAGACACCCTTAACTGCAGTGTCTTCTCCTCAATTCCCCTGTATGCTTTCCTGGTTTTTATTTCAAGGATTACAGTGACAATCTTGGCTCTCATTAAATCAACGTCAGAACTCCTCTTGGCTGCAATGGGCTGAGGGCTTCTCCCAAGTTCTTTTTCTTCAGTTTTCTGGTATCTTTTTGCAGTCAAAGGTGTTGATGTGGCTGCCTGAAGTTCTCTGCTGTTACAGGCCTGTATGGTGTTTGAGAGGTCTCCAGTTTCCATGTGTTCCTGTGGTGGCTCTGTAGAGCTGAATATCTTTTTGTAGCCATGCAGATGTAAACCTAAGTAAGATAATGGCTGGTTGGTCTCAGTAAGTGCCCTTCGACTTTAAAATTTCCTTCCACTACAAGTGCATCAGAATCAACACAGTGTGAGCTTGAGGCAAGGACCTTCCCCAGCATCTACCTGAGAAACCAGCTATGGCCAGGGACTGTGTTTATTTGCTGAGATGGTGAAGTGGCACATCCTTGCCCTTGCTTTGATTAAGTGAGAACTGGGCAATCTGAGGTTCATGTGGACCCTGAAACCATGCTTAAGCATACCTACACGTAGAAACCAAGCTCTTAACTCTCTGTTATATTTTCCTAAGTTTGTGAGGATATGGATAATCTTACTAATGCAATGAAAGAGTTGGGAGAGAGGTTGAACTGTTGTTAAATGAATGAATCTGTGAAAATCGTGTCAAAGACATCTAGCAACTGGATTGTCAAGAATCTGGCCCCTGGATCCATGTTCTCACAGCTGCCTCGTATTCAGTGTACTTGGCCACCTTTCCAAATATGAGACGCCTGTGTTACCTTGTTTGGGTTTTGGTATCTAGAGGATAAGCTTAAATTTTGTCTTTAGAAATGTAGAAGAAACATGTTAGTTGGGATGTGTTTCCAGTTTCAGTGTCTGGAACAAACTCAGACCAAACATCACTCTGTAGGAGGACAGTGTTCTCATTTCAGGTGGTGTGTGTTTTGTAATCTCTTTCTGTTGGTTTTGTTCTTTTGTACTGATACGTGAGCTAGGGCTTAATTACCTACTTTTACACGCCGGTAAGCGTAATTTTATTTTCTTTGCGCTTTACTAATAAGTCAGTGCCACAGTTTTTTTGCAGACTTGAGAAGGTGCTTTGCTCATGCCTTGCAGAATGGGCTGTGAAGTAGTGGAGAAGCCCTTCTCCCACATGTAGTGAGAGTGCTGCTGTGCAAATGACTTTAATGCGTGTGAATTTCTCATTGAACTCCCAGAAAAGTGTTTCACTGTTGTTTATATAGACCATTTAATTGTTGTAACAGTTAAGTGAATATGGTTTGGTTGAAAACCCGGATTGAGCACTCTGGCTCTGCCAGGAAGCAGTGCTTTTACATAAGAGGTGTCATCTTCCAAAAAAGTCTGGGACAGCCTTGTGAAGCGGGGAGACATTTCTTTGGTGGAGCTACTTTACTGTGTCTCATTGCAAGATCCAGCCCACTTCCCTCCTCCATGAGTGCCTTGCTAGGAAAGGAGGAGTAAGATGGGAGCTGGAATTGCTCCCTTTCCTGTGACTCTGAGTTAATTTGTCTGTGGAGGAAAGATCTGTTCAGGTAGTTCCTGCTGCAGCCTGCTCTTGGGGCTGGACTGACCTTGCCTGAGGGACCCAGGATATAAATGCTTCTGTAGGGATTTGGTATAAAACCTGCATACTTTCTCAAAGTATTTTTCTATGTAGGAGTTTTGTAGGATGGACTGCAAGTGATCTTTGTTTGTAGAAAAAAAAGTGATTAAATAGTTCCTGTTATATATTTGGCTTCACAGAGAGACAATTTGAAAGTAAACTGATACATGTTTTAGTAGCAGCAGCAGCAAGAAGAAATATCTTTGAATGGAGCAACATGAAACAAGAACATCTGAAGACAGGATGGAATGTGCTGGAGAAAATGCTAAGAGCTTGCATGAAATAACTGTTTCTGATGCCAGGTGTGATAACCATACAGCATCAAAAATAATTCCACTATTTCTTTCTGTGTTATCTCTGAATCATCTGCTGTAATACAGGGTTTAACTCTCTTTTTGGATCATGTGAGATTTTCCAATTGAATCACTTAATTATTTAGCCAGATACAAGCTAGCTGCCAATCTGCCTTCCTTTTGTAAAATCTCTGCTTAAATGACCATGACTTTAATTTTCTGGAGTGTTGTAAAGAGTGAGCTCTATAAAACTTGGTTTTTATTACGTACACACGAGCTTTCCACTCTCTTTTCCCCCTCTAGACAAGGATTTGTGAAATTCTCCCTCGTGCCTATACATTATGTGAAGTAATTAGTTGAAGATGTTTCTCTATCCTCAGTGAACCCAAGTTTACATTTATTAAAAAGGAGCAGTATGGCTACAATTTGGCTTGATTTTTTTTCCCCCCAACAGCATCTAATTAAGTGAGAAATGTTTCCACAGAGTATCTCCCTTGTTTCATGTAGTTACAGCAAAGAAAACATGAAAGCTGTCTGTCTGTATATTCTCTCTAATTCAGGGGTGCAGAGGGCATAGAGATGGTTTGGGAGTTGTGGCTCCAAGTACCCATGTGGAAGAAATTCTGCTGTGCTCCTGTACACCAGGCAGCTGTCAGCTAAGAACCCACTGGAGTAGACTGTGGAGGGTCTTCAGAGACTTACCCTATTCCTATCTCCCCAAAATAGCCGTCCACATTATTACTCAACAGACCAAAAGGGTTATTCATAACTACAATAACATTTTTTTAGAAAGATTGCTTTAATAACGACAGTAAGAACAGCAACTGCAATAATAATAATAATAATAATAATAATAATTATAATAGTAATAATACATTCTGGTTATAGTAGTGCAAAACCCAAAGAGAAATAGGAGAAAACACTTCACAGTTAAAACACTTCAGGCTACTAAAAAGAGGTGCGTTACCATTTTTTGGGGATGACGGGCATGTTTGCTCTTGATTTTGAGCTCCTAAAGTTGTTTACACCTGTCCTTATGGGAACAGTCCTATCTGAGGAAGATTTTGTGCTTGAAACCAGCCTTTGCCTCTTCACCCCAGTTCATTAGATCTGCCTGCATGGAAGAGGAAAACAAATGCAGGATTTGCATTGTTATGAGTGACGAGAAACATGTCCTTGGGGAAGGCAGGCCAAGATGTGATGTTGTTGTGAGTGGCAAGAGTCACACTGCAGTGAAGTGTTTGCTATATAATGAACAGCGTAAGGACAATCAGAGGCATAAGTGTGGTTTTCAGCCACAGAATTTTCTTTGGTACTGTGTTGTGCTTTGTTTTTCACAGGACTTGTTTGTGGAGCTGGTGGAGTCAGGGCTGTGGTAACTGTTTTGAATAGAGCAGGGCAGGCATCTTTGGAAATACGGCTGAGATATTCTTCCATAGCTTGTTTTCCAGAAAACACCATTTCTGCCAGATGTTGGGGCAATTTGGCCTTATTTAGAACAACTGTGGCAGTCAGGAACTGTGGTGTAGCACACTGTCCTCCTCCTCAAGGAAATGCAGCTTGATCTAAATTTCCGCCCTCAGACTTGTCAGACATTTGTTATTGTTTGCTGCTTCTTAGATCCCTTTCCTGTTCTTTTTTGAAGCTATTGTATGACAGGTTTTTCTTGGCTGGTTGCTTTTTATTTACTAAAAAGAAACCCAAAGACAGATATCTGGGAACTAGTGTTCTTTGAAACCATTTGTAGAATTGCATTGGTGCTTCTTTTTGAAAACTAAGTCTAAGATAATTTAAATCACTTCTGAATTTTTATTTTTTAAAATAGAACTTGCTTTTGTAAACAGCAAAATATTTGAGTTCAGGTTATTCTGATCAATTTTAAATAAAAAGTCAGTTACATTTGCGTGGGGTAGGATGAAAGGAATTGCTTGAAAGATATTGTTTAAAAGACTTTTTAAAATCAGCTTTGCTTTTGCAGGCATAAAAACTGTTATTTTCTAAGTGGAAGTGGAAAACTGAAGGTTTGTTGTATCACACTATCTCTGTATAGTAGAGTTATAAAGGTTATAATAAACTTGGACGTGAATTACACATTAGTGGGTTTGTGGAGGATGGGAAATTTACTAAATGTTTCTGAATGCGCTTTAATTTTTTCAGGGACAGGTGACTATACATGCAAAATTTGACAAAGACATTCACCTCCCAGAGGATGCTGAGTTTTACTTTGTTTATGATGGGTCCCTGAAGAGACACATAATGTTTGCTGAGCGAGCTGATGACAACACTCTTCAGTCCATAGTTCCAGGTGAGCCTTAATTCCTGTTTATATTTTTCCACTCTTTGTTCTACCCAGCCCCATTTCAAAGCTGGGTATAACTGGACAGCTTGGTATAACTGTTTTGTGCCTCTCTAATGGAGAAAATGCAGGGATTTAAATGATGGCCTTTAGTTTCCAGGCTGAGTTTGGCTGAGCGTAGGTGATCCTGCCTTCTGTAGCAATCTGTGCCAACACAGTATTGGATGTAGACAGCTTTACCTGACTTGTACCATTGGGTGTGCATTAAGTTCAGTCTTCAGGGATGGCATAATTTTTAATGTGAGTTGATTCTATGCCACAACTGTTTGCTTCTGGTCAACCTAACACCTGCAAAAGTCCTGTTTTTTTTGAGCCTGCCCTTGGTGCAGCTGATGCCTGGCCTGCAAGGCCCTCCTGCTTGTGATGCTCGGAGCTCTGCTGGAGCTGCACATGGTATGGAGATGTCTGGGAGACAGTTCCAGGGTGCGTCACTGCAAACAGGGGGACATATGTGCTGCCTCCCAGCTGGCTCCCTGCCTTGGGCTTGTCTCCCTCTTGGATGTAACGTAAACCCTACTTGTCACCTTTATTGTGAGCTTTGTGACCTTTCCATTTGTGTGAATAGGAGGCTATAGACGTGAGGTACCTGTGCAATAGGATCTCCTTGTTTTCTCTTGTGTTCTAAAGGGGATTTAGAGTCTGAAAATAAGGGTAGAGTATAAAAAAGGAAAGTTCACTGCAGTTAGATAGTGGCTCCTTTGAACCCGTAAATGCTAAATGATTGTCATGAATTACAACTGGAGAAAATGCAATGCTAGGTTTGTTCCAAGTTGGTTTTAATTTTTTTTTTAAGATCTCAGCATATTCTGTGATACTGTTAAATGGTTGCTTCTGGGCTAGGAACCAAAACAGAAGGCTACGGGCAACACTTAATCATGACAGAAGCCCTGAACAGATGAAAATACAATGTGAGGCTAAACTATATCCCTGCTGATGTTACTGTTATTTTATGGTAGCCAAATTAAACATAAGGGAATACAGAGCACTTTGAAAACAACTATTGTTGTGGTAAATACATCCTTCCTTCTGTAGTTACTAGAATGCACACATACTTGTAGCTCTTCAGAGTATGTAGAAAAATTTAAATTTGTGCCCCATGGTTAACTCTCCAGTGAGAGGTACAGCTTGCACCTCTTCTGACATCTACCCTCCCTTAGATGTCAAAGGAGTAGGAGGGAAAGACAAAGTGCTGAAGAGGTTAAAGAGGCAAACTCCCTTGGACTTTGAGGGTCCCAGCTGTAAGTTACAGAGTTGATACAGCACTTAATCAAGTTTGCCAAGAGCCTGAAGTGTACTTTGCTTAAAAGCCTTTGGCCTGGGTAAATACAAAATTGGTTTTAATAAAGAGGTATTACTCAGAATTCAGGGACATCTAATTTTTCTTAATGCTTACCCAAGAATCCTCAATTCTTTCCACTGTGGTTGAAGAACCCTCACCTAAAAAGACTGGTTCTAGAATTAATTAACTTGGTATAATTGGGAGAACTATCAGTCCAATAGTCTAATCCAAGTTCATCAATAGAAATAGTTGGTGGATGTCCTATGATAAATAAGCGTAATGAAAGGGAAGAATAAAATAATTCTGAATGAGCAACCACAGGTCTTAGAGGTGGACAAGAATTAAAAATAACTAATGTATTTTTTGAACATAGATGATGTTAGTGATTAATTTAATGTATAATTACAGGCCATGGATACCAAGAAGCAGTTTCTGTGTCTGTGTTAATGTACATGGTGGGTTTCTCACCTGTGGTCCTCGGCAGCTGTCCCATCACTTACAGAGAGAATCTGTCATGCAAGTTGTCTCAATTTCTGGTCGACCACGCAGAATGTGTCACCACCAGTAGTCACAAGCTGTTGCTGGATAAGTTTGGGCTAAGGATGAAAGATCTGCAGTCACTGGATAATGACTTGATGATGGCCGTTGCTTATGAAAAGTTGCCTTCAACCTGGAACATCCTTGGAAGCTGCCCAGAAGGTGGTAGAATTTTATTTGAAGTTAGAAAACTTTTAACAGTGGTTTAGTACACAGTTCAGAGCACAGTATCTCACTGTTTTATCCAGTTTCTCAATTCTTGTGCTTTATTTTGTGGTTAATATGAAAAATTGTTCAAGTGTGAGAGGGGTAATCAGAGATTTGGTTTGTGCCCTGAGAGTTAAAAGGGATAATGCTGGTTATTGTAACTCTGTCTCCCTAGAAGGTTTTTCTGCCTTGACTCACTGTGAATGCAGCTCTTTATCTGTAAATAGAGTTGTCTGTTTAAAAAAAGCAAGAACTGTAGCATGAAGCTTTGCAGCCATGATTCTAACCAAGTGAGATATTTTATCTCCAGAGAAAAAGACGGAAGAATATGTTACTGTAGGCATTCTGATGTGCAGAGTAAATATAATTTTTGTGACTGTTCTGTCAGTGTTTATCCTTTTTTTATGACTATGGTCGTTCTTTGTGGAAAATATCATTAAACAAATTTCTTTGTGGCTTTTTTTAGTTGTAGAGGAAGTGGAATGAAGATATATGTGAAACTTTACATTAGGGTATGCTACTGAAAATCTTCATAACAAAATCAGGTGATATTTTCCCAGTTTCAGGTTTCATTGCAAACAAAAAACTTAGGGTTTGGCAAAGAGTATATTTTTTTTGCAGAGTCAGCTGCTTTATAGCTGAGGGTAGAAACTGTGTTATACTTGACGGCTTCACATGTTTTTCATTCAAAATTTGGTAGTTTTGGCCGTTTTCCTTTTAGTACTTTAAATTGCTAAAAACCAGAAGACAGGCAGTTTCCATGTGAGCCAAACTGAAAGAGATTCATGCAAGCTTTTGGGAAATAAAAACACATCACTTAAGCCCATTTCTTTGGGTAAGGGCTTTTTTCATGTCTTAAATCTTTCTAATTCTTAGTGACAGATAACTTAAAATTTGAATAATGTTTTTTATCTGTTTGTTGTAAACAACCCCTTTAACAGATGTTAAAACAAATACCAAGTCTCATTCAAATACTGGCTAGACAGGAGAGGAAAAAAAGAAGCCCATTACTTGTTTCATTTTGATATTTAGTAAATATTTGTTCAGGTTACTCAACTACTGGGAAAACTGTTGGATTTTAGCAATGGGGAACTTGTATCAAAGCCTGAAGAAATCAGCTGTAGTTTTGTTCACTGGCTTATCTAAGCTTTTCACCAGCTGAAACCCAACCCAGAAGCATCAGCAGGATGTCAGTGGTACTGGGAGATGCCTGGGCTAGCCAGCTGGGTACCTGCTTGCTTGAAACATGGGGAAAGGTTATCCTGGGTGTATTGAGGGTCCAGAGAGTCAGAGATCATCTCAGCCAATATCAGAGTAAGCTCTGCCAGGACAACTGCTATCCACAGAGCAAAATTCTTTGATTTTTAGTTGTGCTAATAGTTAATTTTCAGGTATACTGCAACATTTATATGGAAAAAAGGTATGTTGCCCTTGCAAGACTTTTATAGATCTTGTATTTTTGGTTCTATGTATTTTTCATACATTTTTCACTTTTCAGATTAAAATACTATACATAAACAAAATTTCAACACAGCAGAAAAGCTGAGATGTGTGCCACCATTGCCATACAGAGTCTCTGAACATTTGAAGTGTTAGACAAGCACGTCTTCAGCATACTGGGGCTCCCTCATGGGCACTGTTGCACCTGTGGGAGTGACATCTCCCTTTGTACAACAGATGCTGCTCTTAAGTGAAGCCAGGGTCTTTTGCCTTGTTTCTGAATAAACAAAACGAATTCCTGGGGCCTGGTAGCAATGCTCATTTACAGTGGGATCTGTCAGTGCCCTCCTGCTTGGGCAGTGCTTGGAGCCACCCTCGATGAATGGGGGGCTCCTGAAAGCTTTCTGGACAGCTTTTCCTTCAGCCCAAGGGAGGTTAGTCCTTCCCTTTGTCTCTGTCTGAGGTCCAGGCTTGGGCTGGGCCTGGTATCTATTTTGCTCTCCTCTAGGTAGTTTGTATAATTTTTCTTTAACTTCTGTATCCTTTCTCTCTCCTTTCTGAAAGTATAGTTTTGATCCTCTCTCCTGACTATGAGAAGCACTGATTAGAATTGCTTCCTTGTGCTGTCTCCATCACTGTGCTTTTGTCCCCAAAGCCAAGAAAGCCAAAACTGAGGGTTGTCTGTGGCTGAGGGAGCCCTGTGGATGCAGGGGAAGGAGAGGGAGGGAGAAGGGGGAGGACTGAGACGGGAGAGCCTCAGATCTCTCAGCTCATGAGAAGAGGAGGAGAAAGTCTTCATCAACGCTCAATCATCTTCAACCATGAGGCGATTAAGTGTTGTCCCTGTACTCTTCTACATGGTCTAAAAGATCAAAATTGGTGAGAAACAGAATGTAGATGTTTATGAGTGCTTAGAAAGAGAATGAGAACTTTTTTCCCTACTTGCTGTCCCTACAACTCCTTGTATCAAAGGTCAGAGGTGTCTTGACACTTGACATTGTCAGGATGTTCTTTTTAATATAAATGTTGCAAAAGATGGGTGCTGTTGTCCATCACTACTTAGAATGTTATGCTTGTGCAGTTCTGTCAGTTTTAGAGCTGCTGGGCTATTTTTATTGGAAAAAAGCACTTTTGAGTGACATGTTGCTGGAAAAAATTATTGCACCATCTGGTGGTTTTTGACCTCATTCATTTTTATGCGGATTTAGACACGTAAGGTTGATGGAAAGATAGAAGAATGCTTTATTCATAGAAATTTTGGTATTTAGGGTAATGTATAAGAAGGACTGGGTAAAGAGGGCCCAGAGATTGTCTAGGGAGCATTGCAAATAATTCAGGAATTTAGTGTAGCCTCACAGGTCAGGAGTTATTGGCTGCATTATAGAAAGTTCAACAAAAGAAACAAGAAAGCATGAACCTTTCGGTAATGCTCACTTGTAATAGATGCGAGCTGCTCACTCTCATAGAGTGGTCAGGTGTTGAGATAAGCAGCTTGCTGCTAGAGAAAACTAGGGACTCAACAAAGGTGCTATGCTTAGACATTTATTTGTTGGTGGGTTTCAGGAAAGGGGAAGGAGGGGTGGGGAGGAAGGAGAGGGAGAAGCTGATTTTCTTGTTTATTGCACCTTGATAAAGAATATTTTCCTTCTGAACTGGATTATTCAATCTGTGGAGAGAATCAGTATTAAATAATAAGCTAAATAAATTGTTAGTGCTGCCAAAAAAAGAGAAGAGAATCTCTGTGGAAAGATTCCACAGTTTTTTTGTTTACCAAAAAAAGAAAAAAAAAAAGGAAAAGATGCAAAGAAGGGAGGAAAGAAAAACTAAAAAAAAAGAGAAAAAGAGAGAAAGGAGAAATTAATCGGAATGAGAAAAATGCTTCCAAGTAACTCTTTCTTAGACCATCAGGTTATGGCAGCCTTCCAATACTGGCAGTCCCAAGAACCATGAGACATAGGTTCAGCATCTTCCCCACAAATTTTTATCCTTGACACACTCAGGTTTACATTTCTCAGCTGTCAGAGGGTGAATAGGAGCACAGGAGGACACTTTGCAAGCAGTGCACTTTATTGACAAGAAGCTGAGGGCATCTCAGTTTTTGGTTGTTTTAGGGGCACTGCCAAGTGTGTGAGTTCACATTGTCTGGGATAATTAACTGTGCTGGTAATCGAACAAGAACAGTTGCTGACAGCATTGCCACTATTAACAGTTATTTTCAAGAGGAAGGCTGCTCGTTTAGGTTTTGGCTATTAATAGAAGCAATAACACTACAGCCTGAATTAAGAAAACTAATTGTGGAAGGGAACAGTGTTTAGTTCCCTTTTGTGAACAAGGAGATTTTCCATTTTATTTCATAAATGCATAGTAATTGTTTTCTAGGGTTAGGTCTTATGGAATGAACTGAGCTACCCAACCTTGCTGCTTTATAGTCTGCCTTTGGGGGATGCTTTTCTATTTTCTGTGGCACTTTTTACTTTATAGCCCTTGCCCTACCATTTTCTTCATAATTTATGTTACTCCTTTCGCCTGGTATTACACATATGCCTTCTAAAGTGCACAAGCTCAAACCTGACTGATGTGATGTCAGGGTTTGATGTAAATTAAAGAAAATTCTGTCTTCTCTTCAGTTGGAATTTTAGATTACTTTTTTTCCCCATGGAAGGAAATGGAGAGGAGTGCAAAGTGCCTGTTGTCCTTCACAGAATTAGAAAAAACATTGGGAGCAGTGGATAACTGTGTCTAGGTCGGGTGAGATTTGTGAGGAGAGGTAATTGTATTTTGGTCAGAGAGTTCAGCGTGTTAGAGAAACAGATAAATCTTTGCCCCAGCAGGAGTTTGTCCTTTTGGAAGCTGTGTCTGGCAGAGGGAGGAGGATGCTAGCCTGTACATTGTAAAGCAGATGAGTGTCTTCCAGTGCCTGCTGTTGACCCAGAAACCTGCATGGGGCAAGATATTGTCGAACACTCTTCAACCTATGGGTTGCCAGCACGTGTGTGATTCTCATCTCCTGGTCAGTGGTAATAAGAGCAGAGAGAAGGCATTTGAGATCCCTTTGACCATGAAGGGGCTTTTTGGGAAAAGCACGGAGCACTTGGAGATATGCAGAGTGACAGGAGAGCGAGTCCTATGAGAGATAAAGCAGATAAAGTTTCCTATTGAAGGCAGTGTTTAAGTAGTGGGGTTCAGGAGCCACTCTGCTGCTGAAGAGACCAGATGTGGAGCTGTGGTCTAACCCAGACCTTGGTGCTGGGCTGGAGAGCCCTGCTCTTCTGGCTGAAAGGGTGTCCCACCTGGTATTGAGTACTAGGGTGGTGCTCAAAAAACAAGTGTCTTACACCAGATACCTCGAGGGAGTGTTTGGCTGCAGTACTAAAGAATGAGGAATATCCCTCCTGCTAACAGATGCCATCTCCTGTAGTGTTTTGCATCATAGTTGGGGTCACCCTATCAGTAGAGTCAGCTGCAGCTTCACCTGAGGTGTAAGTGTGGCACCATGCACAGCTTTTAATGCATGGGGCTGGTGGATGGGAGCCTTTTCTAACCCTCCTGCTGCTAGAACTGCTGGAGCAGGACACCCTTTGCAATGGACCTTTACCTTCCCTCATGTTCTTTTCTTCTGTAGGATTGATGCCAGCCTCCGGGAATTGGTTCATGTAGGTATGCTCTCAGGTGATCTGTCACATACCTGACTTCATGCATTGCAGCCTTATGCCCCTTCACAAAACCACTAGTGTGGGTTTTTGCAGCAGTGGGGTGCACTGAAGACAGTTTTATAAACAATCTCATACCTAATGGAAAAATGAAAAAATTAGCAGTACTGCGTAAAAGTATGAGGCCAGGAAAAAATTGAATTTGTCAGCCAGTTTTGATGTCTCCCCCTGCTTTTCAAGTCCCAGATCTTGAGGTGTTTAGTCTCCTTCCAGGAAACTAATGAAATTCAGAGCCCAGAAAGGACTTAGTCATTTCTGTAAGAGAGAAATACTTGGTTTTAGTTTATTTTTTTGAATATAGGAAGGGATTCAGGTGCAAGGAAGAACAAAAGGATTTTTTTTATGTTTGAAACAGACTGTTTGGCTCAGCTCTGTGTAACCCAAACAGAATGTTTTGGCTGGAGAACCGGGATGCAATGCAAAACAAAGTCTTGATAGTGCATATAATTTACGGCACCACCTGCCTTGCAGCAGCTATCTGAATCAGCCAGCAGTGTGTCCTTCAAATCGTAGGAGCAGTTTGGTTTGTGCATCGATAGGAAATGGCATTCTGTACCATTTAAATTAAATTATATTTTATACCATTTAAATATGAATATGTTGAAGAAGCCTTGTGTTTTCCTTTTTTTCCTTATTTTGTTCCAGCTTGCCACAGAATGCAGTTAAATTATGTTGGGTTTTTTCCACAATATGGGGGGTGTGTGTATGTTTGTTTCTGGATAGTTTTCTTTCTGTTGTGGTTTTTTTTTGTGGTTCCCCCCTCCCTGCCCTTATACCACATTTGAATTCTTCCCCAAGGGAATGGGAAAATAAAGTGAAAAGTGTAGGAAAATGCCATTTGTTCTGTCACAGTGAGGAAGTATAAGAGAAGGTGGTAAAAGAAGAGAATTGAAACTAGAAATTGTTCTTAAGGGATGAAATTGCTAACCCCCTGTTGTTTCAGAACTTTCCCATCTTTTAATGTAAATCTTTTCTTTATGGGCAGATCTGTTTAAAAAGCTTATTATCAGTCATCATGTCTTTTTTTTTTTTTTTTTTTTTAATATTGCTGATTCTGGAATAGAACAACAGCAGATTTTGGATGTAAATGTCGGTGGAGATGACCTGGTCCTACCCTCCACTTGGAGCAAGTCTAGCTTGAAAATTGTGTCAGGTTGCTAAGGATCAGATTTTGAACACCTCTGTGGACAGACAGTTTGTAACCTCTCTGGGCCACCTGTCCCAGTGCTGCCCCACCATCCTTGTGGTGAAAAAGACAGATCCTTATATGGAAGAGCATACTTACCTTTCCTTTCCTTCTGAGTAGACAGTTCGAATTTCAGATTTTACTATCATGAAGGTATTAGTAATTGCTTTATGTCATCAGGTTCTGTTCAGTCCGGGGCAAGCCATGTGGGATTAGTAAGAAGGCAGTACCCCAGCAAACGCGTCCTCTAGAGAGGTGAAGGAGAGGGAGGAATGTGAGTGCTGTTTCTGATTAAGTGCATCAGGGCTGAAACCAGACAGTCAACCTGCTGGGTGGTTCAGCTACCATGTGCATTGAAGCTGACCATGAACAAATTTAGCATAAGGTTAGATGAAGGTTGTTAGGTTAGGCAGATAAAGATTGGTTACTAGAATATTTGTGGTGAGATAGTAGAAGTTATTGTTTTAGATGGTGGTTTCAGAAGACAAAGATTAATTACTGTTATTTTTAAAAATAGGTTTTTTTGTAGCAGACCTATAACGAACTGCATTGTTTGTAAGATTTGGCTGCCAGAAGAGTAACTTTATTTGCTGCAGTGTCAGAGCAGAGAGAAGGCTATTCCACATCAGGGAAAGCTTCCTAAGGGCTCCCTATTAGGACTTCCCTGAGTGGGAAAGTACCTAATCTTATCATCCTCAGAGCAAGCTTATCTGGCTTTTTTTTGGCATTGTTGCAGTATACATTGAAACCCCATGGCCACAGGCCAATGTTCAGAGCAAAGTTTGCCTTTTTGTTTCAATGCTTTTAGTCTGAGGATTGGGGTTGCATCTACTTGGATGTTTAGTGTGTTTAATATTGATTGATGTATTTGCATGTGTTTTAATTAGATTAATTTGTCTGCTGTCTCATTACTAACACTGTATATAGAAAAAATGTTCTAGCTGGAAGCATCTGAAGAACATAACTTGATGTCTAAAGTGAGACTTCAGCAGAATTTCAGTATTCCAGATCAAGGAGCAAGTCTGAAAACTCTTTTTTTTTTTCCCTGTGAATGCATAATGTTGGTTCAGGGTCTACATTTTGGACCATATAATTTCCTGGGTATTTAAACTTGAACTCCCTGGTGTACATATAAACACTTAAGACAAGGTGCTCTGCTGGGGTCCAGACTGGTGGCACAGCCTTGAGTCTGCTGAAGTCCTTGTGTGGGAGACTCTGTGAGGTACAGAAATAGCACTGAGGCCAGTGCTATCTATGCAAAGTGTAGATGATGTTATCAATCTCTATTCAGAAATATAGCTAGGGAGAGGGAAGATACTGGCACACATTTTCATACTGTGTCTGAATTGCTAGGTCATTCTCCAAGCAAGTGAGAGATCTGGGCTTTGAGAATTGTTTTTCACTTCTGATGACAGCATAATGAGAAAGGCATCCACGTCTAAACAGCTGAGACTTGTCCTAGATGATTGTTGCATTGTAGTCAGTCTGCTGTTTTCTTGGTCTTTTGCCCTGCAGCCCCTGGTTTTCCCTCTGTACCATCCCCTATTTTCAATTACTCTGCAATGGAGTGAACAGCATATGCTTCCACCAGATGAGTGTTCGGAGGAAATTTTAAGCTGTGTGTGTCCAAATCCCATCTGGCTGAGAGGGAAATTGTACTGAGGTCTCTCAGATTTTGGGAAGCCTTAACCTTTGTTATTTAAATGTTCCTTCATAGAAGAAGGTCTCATATCCAAGCAGACCAAGGTGCTTGATGAGAAGTGCTTGATTGGGCTTTGAAACTGAGAGTTTCAGTCAGATCTTCTGGGCTGAGTTGTTCAAGGCCAGGTTAAATGGTGCTTTGAGAAACCTCCTATAGTGGAAGCTGTCCCTGTCCATGGCAGGGTCTTTGTACTAGATGGTCTTTGAAGTTTCCTTCTGACCCAGGCCTTTCTGTGGGTCCATGTTGCTTATGATTCCATGTAGCAAAGCATCTGCAAATACTTGAGTAGGATTCAGCGGATGTAAAAGTTGCATGTGCTTAAAGACTTTGAAACATACGTGCTGTCTTGTTCCATGGATGTCTAAACACTATAGTTCGTATTAATATTGGTAACTAAAATGTAGAAATGATCATTGTTTCCAAAGACTGAAATTAGAAACACTTTGTAGACCTTGGAGGAAAAGACCTCATAATTTATTACTTTTATCTGTGGCCCTGGATCCTACAGCAGATCCTGTGCCCAGATGGACATATATTTGCCTAGAATCTGAAATGGGAAGATCAAGAAAAAGTTTTAAAGACTGGTACCTGGGAAGAAAATTGTTGCATAGGCAGGTTAATGCACCAAGCCACATGTTGGCTAGCCACAAATAAGATGAAATTTGAACATGAATTAAAAAAAAAATAATGATGTGACATTTTATATGTTCTACAAATACTTAGGTACATATTATTTAAATGTTTAGTGACATTCAGGTTTCAATAATTCTCCCTGCATCTTGTTAATGTGTCTACTTCTGTTAGAACTGCAATGAAAAATAGTTTTCAGACACTACATTCAGGTTTGCTGGCTATTACAGTGCTAGAATCTGTGGCCTGAAGCTCCATTTTACTCTGATGCTTCAAATTTCTTTCATTTATTGAAGGAAGCATGACCTGGTTTCCTGGGTTTTGGCTGCCTGGAAGTTTTGCTTCCACTTGAAATGGAAAGATAAGAAGTCTGGATGGGTTGCCACCAAATACTCAGATCAAAAACTGTATCACCAGTGGAGATCCTGCAGTGATTTTCCCTGTGTAGTGGTAGAGAAAGTTCCTTAAGTTCCTAGCAAGTAAAATGCTGGTGTTTATTACTGATTATTTTGATTTGCTTGCTGTGGTTTTTTTAAGAGTCTGAACAAAAAGAAACTCTTCTCCACCTTGTGATGAGGTTGGGCTTGGTTAAGCTTTCCCAGTTCTTGGCAGCCCAGCCTGGAGGGTCATCAGCGTTGGCATTACCTAATGAGGATGGAGCAACACCGTTAGATTTGGCTTTACAAAATGGACACTCCAAACTTGTTCAGTTCTTTACAAAGTGAGTATAATGGTTTGCTGTTTTCAATGAAAATCTCTTGTCATTTAAAGGATGTGGGGAGTACTGTTATTTATCTGGAAAGAGTTGCCTATTTTGTGCTGGTTTCTGCTGCTTTTGCCAGTATTATCATTTTAGGTGGTAAATTTACATTTACAATTAAAGGAAGTTTATTATTTGTGTCCTTCACTACATTTGAAGTCAATTAACAGTCAGTTAAATGATAGAGGACCAGCTGCACCATCAGGTGCCTCTCCCAGTACTGTATCAACTGAATCCCGACACACTAAAACCAAGTAAAGGCATTCCTTAAAAATATATGTAAAGAAATATTTATACATAAACAGAAACATAGTACCTGACTTCCAGGAAACCTCAGCAGACTCTGTGATCCCTCCAAAGCTCAAGTTTGAATGAACAAATAAGGGAGAATCAGCAGCAAAGACACTGCTGCAGTTATGACTCCATTCTGCCCAAGAGCTGCCACACTGACAAATTACTTAAAGGACAAGTGCTTTCTGGCACCTTTCAGCTGTCTGGAGCCCTGTCTGTGCAGTCCTGAGGAGCTGCCTGGGGTGTCTGTGCATGTCTTGGGATACCAAATGGTAAGCAACAGATACCCATTCTTACTCTTGGCTTTTCTTTGCAAATAGAAATATGCAAGAATTGGGCTACATTTTTATTTTGGTATGTGGCTCTTTCAGTTCTGGCTCCATGCAGCCTGTAGTTTATGTGAGACTTATCTGTACTTCAGCTTGAAAAAAAGTACAACACGGGTACAGTACATTGTGTTATGACTGTCTCATTTGTTTGTTATGTCCAAACAATACTGTATTCCCTTGAGATACTTTCTGTTTTTCACTCTTGTGGGATAACAAATCTGCTAGCTGCCAGTCGTGTCGTACTGCTATATATGGCAACATTGACAGGAAAAGGTACTATTGCTCATTTACAGCAATAAGGAGAAATAGGTATTGTCACAGCTTGCTCATTCTGGCTTCTTTTAGTAGTGAGTAACCATCTAGAGCTAACATTTTTTTTCCCAGTTGATAGCTAGAAGTAGCTATGGGTTCTTAAGGCTGAAAAGAGTCGTTGCTACGTATTTGTTTGCCCAGCTGTGTTTTCAGTGGATGTTTCAGATTTTCTGCCTCTAGTTTTTGCAGTGGGTGCATTGGAGTCCTGACGGATTGTGCTGAAGGCAAGCAGGAAGCTCACTGTGGCTGTGCTTTCATTCTACCTGTGCAGAGAGCTCTGCTTTGACTTAAAGAGTGTGTCATTCCAGCTTCCAGGGCAGTCACTCGCTTGACATTTCAAGAGCAGAGATCAGCGAGGGTGCCTGCCTGCAGTTTGTTCATTCATCAAGAGCTCTGACGCTGACGTTTAGCCACACTGCACAGCACTTGCTGGAGTCAGACGTTAAGCTCTTCAGAAAATACTTCTGGGACAGACCTCTTCTTTATCAGGTACCACAGATTTTCTTCACAATTTCCACCTGTAGACTTTTGAGGCTGGATTTGTTTTTCTTGTGTATCCTTTTAATTTAAGCTGCCTGTGTGACTGATCACCAGCATAATTTCATTATTACTATTGTGGACTTCTGCTTCATGTAAGAGTAGCACATTGTGTGTCTGAAGCTGGAGCGTAAGAGGTCTTGAGAACTTTGTCGAAGCCTCCTTTGCCTCCCAAGTTGTTTTTTAATCATGATGGACCCTACAGGGAGTATCTTTCCATGAAATCTCTGTGTCTTCAATTGCATTGCCATTGTATTCATTTTTGTACTTTGAAATATTTAATTTACTTCCATGCTTCTGGTAGTGTAGTGCCCTGGAGTCTTTATCAAGAGCCAACCCTGGTCTATTATTTACAGAAGAAATACAGAGTACAGACTTTTTCTACAGAGTTTAGTTTAGTTGGTCTTATTTTAATGTAAAATGTCTGGAACACTGCTGTCATATCCTTAGGACATCTCTTGATTTCAATAAAATAAAGAGAATGCTTGAATGTAGAAGTTCTTTAATAGCAATGCAGATGCTTACCTGTGTTTTTAGATTGAGACCGCACATCATATGTAAAACTAGGGAGCTAAAAGCACACTAAAAGTTGGCTTTTTTTCTGGTCTTGAAATTCAACTTTTCCGTTCTTAGCTTTGGGTTTCCTCATTTGTGCACTGATTTTCCTTGCATTACCTTTATTGCATACTGCTTTTTTCTTAACTTAGGAAATTATTTATGTGTTATGTTTAACATAGAAACTTATGATGTGGTGTATTGTATAGTCTGTATGTTTAATCTCATGTAATAACATTGTCCAGATTTTGATTTGTTTCAATACAAAAAAGTTACTCTCTGTAGCTTGCAGAATCCCTACAATTTGTGTGTGGCTTTTCCATTGAGACAATAATAAACTCAAAAGGAAAACCAAGACTATAATCAAGAATGCATTGTTATTTATATAACTGGCTTTTTCTTCCACTCACGAAGTCCTTGTTTTTCATTCAGTCTTTGAAATGGAAAAAGAAAGTGTGGCATGTTAGGTATTCTCAAAGACAAAGACTCTTAAAGGCTGCAAAATTCTGCATTTGGTATTTTCTGGAAAAAGCCTACTGCTCTGGATTTGTTGGTTCCCCTTTTGCCATTCCTCTAGTTGCAGCAGTCTAGGTTCTGTTGTGAGGACCTTATTCCCCACCTGCTCAGCATGGTGTTGCAGCACTTCTAATAAAGCAGAAATAAGTGAAGAGTAATTGGGAAGATAATGTGGTTTATTTAGTTAATTTCTTATACACAAGCTGTTGTGTTTAGACTGTGTATTATGTCCTAAAAGAAAGGTAAAATTCATTCTCTTTCTGTTGCAAACAAGAATTCTGAGCTCTTTAGTGGTATCCAAAGAATTGGGAGGCAATTAGAAATTTTTGGTGGGTATTAGACATTTCACAGTACACAGTCTTTTTAAAATAGAGACAGAACTTACTGCTGTCCTGGAGTATTCATTTCATCTACAGCAGACTTAGGCTGTACATTTGGTGTCTGAGATTGTATAAATGACCACATTGCTATTTCATGCTTGAGTCAGAATGTTCTGAACTGAAGAAAGGGAGCTTGTCTCAGTTATGATGGCATGTAGTGTTGGATTTGTGGATTTGTGTGAAATGGTTGCCTTAGACAGCAGCACATCTATTCATGCAAGAAAAGCATCGTCTTTCTCAAGTATATTCTTCACGCTCTGCTGTGTCAGTTCTTTCAGTTCCTTTTCTATTCCTTAGAAGGCTAATGAAGAAGTAACAAAAAAGTTAAGACAAGCTGTCAGTAAGCTAAAGTCACTTGTATGGGAGCCATGCCTTAATTAAGCAGTTCAAAAAGTGGAAACCCACAGGTTTTGTGGGCACTTTAGGCAACAGAGATGGGAAAGACACCTGAAATTGCTGAGAAGAAATGTGGACTTGCTTAAATTCTGTGTGACCTCCTTAAGGCAGAGATTGCTGTGTGGTAGTGGTGCCTGTAAGTGGGACGATGTGGTTGGTTCATTGTGCAGTTCCAGTGGAGACCTAGACAGCAGAGAAGGTGATCCACAAGGCTGTCAGTGCTGGAGGCAGCACAGCCAGTGCAGGGCAGAGGTCCTGCGTGAGAGGAAGAGAGATCTGGGGACTGATGGACGTGTTTGAAATGGTGTCAGAGTAATGAAAAAAACAAAAAGGCCAAGCCAGGATAATTATCCAAAATGACTAAGATAGTTTATGATCATTTAAGTAATTTTTTTGCCTGGTGGTGGACAGATTTAATAGTTACCAACTTTCTTTTGACTTTTTCTGCCTGATAGGTGCTAGAGTGGGAAACTGTCTAGCACAGCAAGAGACAAGCAGAGGTAAATGCAACTATCCCCACTGAGGTGGGGCTTCATGTCTTTCAAATTAGTTTGGCTGCAGTATTCAGCAGAGCGTCACCCCTGGCCTTTTCTTTTGTGTCCAGGTTACCATGTCTTTTCTCTGTTTGCAGCTCTTGGTACATGGCAAATACACAGGCAGCCTTCTAGAGGGAAAGACTAAAAGCTAGCAGAGTTGTAGATGAAAGGACACAAAAGAATCCATTCTTTCTGCCTCCCACTTTGTTTATCATCTCTGAGGGTAATTTCTAAAATAGGAGACTGTATCCCAGCCCCCTCTTCCTTTT
>NW_008239309.1:1167507-1182629 GCF_000691975.1 Corvus brachyrhynchos | reverse complement strand
CTGAACAAGCCCTGGCCAGGGGCCACAGATATGGGGAGTGTCTCCTGGCTTCCAGGCTGGGTTTATCATGTATTTAGTGTTTGGTCTTAGTTTATTCGCTTTGTATTACCTATCCACCAAAATTGCTTGCTTTACAGGGATGCTTTTAATATAAACTAGACTTCGGAACAGAGCTGTTGTGCAAAGCTGTTGTGCTGCTTTTCTCATAGAGAAGAAGGTTGTAAGCAGTGAAGTGCAAATGGTAAATCATATCCTTTAGATCTATTGTGTATTGTAAGCAGGAGGTGATTTCTCTCTGTAGTTAAAAATATTTTATTGGTTTCCCTCTTGAGGGATTGCTGTCAGTTTCCTCTGGAAGGTAGCCATTAAAATATTGTGGAATCTCTCTCAGTCATTTTGGTATTGCTTATGACATAAGTGTTTGCTAGTCTTTGACCTTGTTCTTGAGTTTTCAGATAAATGTAATGGGCATCAAATACAGTTACTGTCATTTTGATTTTTTTTACAGAGTATTAATTCAAACCAAGTTGAAACAGTGGAAGGCCCAAAAATGCCCTGCAGTACAACACGCTCTGTAGAAGGTACAGTTTTTTATTCCATAATGTTGCAATCTTCAAAAGCTCTAGGAAGTTGGCACAGATTCATACACTTATTTATTCAGGAAGATCGTGTTTTATATGGTTTTAGAGGCCTGTTAGAAGAGAACAGTGGAGTATGTAAGTCATACATCACAAGAATTTTGTAAATCATGATACTCCCTAGAGAGCATCGGTTTTCCAATGTTAGACTGAAATTGTTCACAAAATATTACAACATTTATAGTGACTGGAAAAGCCTTAGCTGATTTCATTTTAAGAGCCAGAAAAAAGTCAGGTGTTTCCAGGAGAGGGCAGTGTTTAACTGAATGAACTCTCCTGCAAATTCCAGTGACGCCAAATAAGTTAATAAGGATAGGAGCAGAGTAATGATTTGTATGGGTAGTTCTGGGATTCAGCCTAGACTTCTTAATGTGGCAAAATCCTCATTTGTTTCCACCAGACATTAACTATTTTGGTGAGCAGTTTACCTCTGCAAGGATTGTGGGACTGTGCTTGTGTGTGAGAACGCTCTTTCATTACCAAAATACCTCCCAGTGTACCTCAGAGCAAACATGTCTTAGAGCTGAAGAGAAAATCACAAAAAAAGATCGTTCTTCAGTATCAAAAGTATAAGGCTTGGGGACTTATAGATGGTTCTTAGGAATTAATTAAAAGTTTTCTTCAGTTGTCCATTTGCTTAGTGGCTGGCATTGTATATTTGGATGAAGCAACAAGCTGAAAACTGAGAGCTCTGTGAGAGGCTCGGTCTTGCTCTTGCTCCAGTGTCTGCTGGAGACAGCCTTACTGAGGGCAGCAGAAATATTAGCACCTGCATGAACTGCGGACAGGACCAGGACCAGGACCAGACCGAGGGAAAGGATGGGGACTAGTTTGAGGGGTGTCAGCTAGTAACTTCGTGTGAATGGGTAAAATAGGGACACAGTCGTGTATTTAAATGTGTATGCTGCCATTGCTAGTGCTGAAAAAGTAGTTTTATACCCAGTTTCTCTGTCAGTCTTCAGGCAACAAATGCTCTGCCATTAGAAGTTAAATTTGCAGAGAAATAATAAGCACTTGTTAGCAGTTACAAGTTACATATCTGTTATTGTAAGTGAGAATTTATTACACGCGTTTTGTAAATGACTTTAGTGACACAGCATTTACTCTGGGTGTTCACCTGAATGCTGTACTTTGACCAGGGTGATCTTTATGCTGCTCCTTGGCAATATAAAGTGAATGGCCTTCATTGGCAGTGCTATATGTGGGAGTTGCTTCATCAGTGTGACTTGTAGGTGATGATTAGTTTAATACTTTTTGCAAAAAGCAGTTTTAACTTGATCTGACTTGCACAAGCAGAAGGCAGAGATCAATGGGTATTCATTTCCTGGAGGGGGAGAGAGAGAAAGTCTCCAGTTCAGGACATCTACTCTCATTTTGGATTCTGATGAGCAGCAGAGATATTTGGCATAGGCATACCTAGCTGTTTGTGTTTTCAGTGGAAGCTATACACTTTAGTGCCTTTATGCATCAGAGTTACTTTGCACCTGTTTTTTTTTTTTTAATTAATTTCAGTTCAACACCTGGAAAAGTATGCCACATTTTGTAAGTATTCAGGACCTACACAAACAGATTGTAGTAAACATACTTGCATGTTTTATCCTCTGAGATACCTACTTGTAGACATGAGAAGTCTGTAACTACTGTTGGTACAGTGTTAGGCAACACAGTTTTTTCATCTTCTTCTATTTCAATATTTAATAGGTTACCATATTTCTGTTAGTCTAGCCACCATATAAAAAAAAAAAAAAAAAAAAATCACTGAGTGGTGGTGGTTACTGGTGACTAGTAGCTTGTATTAAACTTTCCATTTGCTGGCATTCGGGAGATCAAAAGAACTTTGTTCAAGATTGAGTTAAAATTGTTGCTGCTGGACGCAAAAATTATATGAAATTATTGTACTTTTTACTACATTCTGAGTTGCATTCACTGAACTCCTTTATAAAGTGTCTGCTAAGGTAAGGACTTTATTTTGGCACATTCATGTCATGAAAGTATCCCCCTCAGATTTTAGAACTGCTGCCATTCCAAGAAGTAGTAACTACTCACTTCTAAAGTCAAGATCAACAGACCTTTAAAACACAGTGCTGTCAGCAGCCCTGAGCTGTTACCGAGAGGAGTTTGCTATAGCAGTGTGTTGCTTCTTGTGAAATGCCATCATGTGAAAGCAGTGGGTCAGCGTAAGGTGATGCTGCTAGCTTAGCAGTGAATCTCCCATAGCAACTTAATTAAATTCAAATATATGGAGTGATAAATTATCCAGACAGGATGCAGAACAAAAGGTGAAATTGGTGGTATTTTGGCTAATTTTATAGTTTGTGCTTTTCTTTTCTCTTTTCTGACCTGAAATTCCATGCTCATGAGTTGACTGAATACTGTTACCTGGAGGATAAGCCAATTGCTGCTACAGTATATATGGTATAGAGAAAACACGGCTTTTTATTTCTGAGAATTGTGGAACTGAATAATAATAATAATAATAATGCCAATTGCATGTCAATACTGTAAAAAAAAAAAAACCTTCTCAAGGAAGCTTTAAAGTTGGTGACTGCATTTGCAGTTACCCAAGAAATAGTCTATTCCTACTAGCTGAAGGATAACATCTGGAATGCTTAGTTTGACAGCAGCAGGGATTTTGTGCTGATTACCCTGTGTTAGAATGCAAGGGGAGATATATATATATATGAGTGCTGCAGGAAGTTAATTAAAGAAGGCAGATTAATTCAAAATTAATGATCCTGATACTGATAAGCACGGACCCAGTCCTAACTCCTGCCAGTGTCCAGGGGCACTGCCGAGGTCAGGGACAACAGGTTGCAGTGGGCCTATAACTGCATCCCAGAACTTCATGTCTGAGAGACCTGTAGGTCAGGTGGGGTTTTTATTGCTGAGGATTGCGTGATTTAGGTAACAGGCAGCTGTCTTTGAATTGTTTTTCCCAAGATGTATTGATACAATGCTTTCTTAAAAAAACTTGAGATATACTTTGTTCAATGCCAGTAAACGTCCCTAAACTCCATATACCTCAAGGTATCCTATGCTGACTGAGAAATGAAGAGGGTATCTGAGAACAGATATGAACCTAGAGTTGAAAGGTTCAGTATAAAATGAGACATATTTACCATGATGACTCTATGTAATTTCATTTTCATTTTTTTAAAAACATGTGTGCTAAATTATAATGTTCCTGGAAGCATGAGTGATGCTTGTGTTCATTTACATTCCTGTATCCAAATTACTCTTCTTTGCTGTTTCACAGTAGTCTTTCAGGCTGCATTTGGGCAAAACTTAAAAAGTGTGGGAGGTGGTTTTTTTGGTGGTTTTTTTTTGCCATTGCTGTGTCCTTCTCCACAGCCCTTGGAAGAAAATATAAACCAAAAACCAGCCAACCAAAGAGAAAAAAGAGTGACAGATGTGAAGTTATTTTTTTTTTTACTACTTGGGTTAAAAATACAAAGTCTAATTTCAGAAAATGCATGAAATCCCTGCAGAAGACGTCCCTAAACTCCATATACCTCAAGGTATCCTATGCTGACTGAGAAATGAAGAGGGTATCTGAGAACAGATATGAACCTAGAGTTGAAAGGTTCAGTATAAAATGAGACATATTTACCATGATGACTCTATGTAATTTCATTTTCATTTTTTTAAAAACATGTGTGCTAAATTATAATGTTCCTGGAAGCATGAGTGATGCTTGTGTTCATTTACATTCCTGTATCCAAATTACTCTTCTTTGCTGTTTCACAGTAGTCTTTCAGGCTGCATTTGGGCAAAACTTAAAAAGTGTGGGAGGTGGTTTTTTTGGTGGTTTTTTTTTGCCATTGCTGTGTCCTTCTCCACAGCCCTTGGAAGAAAATATAAACCAAAAACCAGCCAACCAAAGAGAAAAAAGAGTGACAGATGTGAAGTTATTTTTTTTTTACTACTTGGGTTAAAAATACAAAGTCTAATTTCAGAAAATGCATGAAATCCCTGCAGAAGAAAAGCAGAGCTCAGCTGCTCTGTGACGTTGGTGTGAGGCACAGTGCTGGAGCTGTTGATTTTCTGAGCATGTAGGGGTTAATCAGCCCAAACATAACTGTGACAATAACATAGCACTTGTTGTGCATCCAGCTTGCATGCTGCCCACGGGATTGCCGCTGTGGGGAGATGCATGGGCTGCCCATGTCCATTGTTCTGGCTTGCCTGCCTGCTTCTTGTGTCCCCTTTTCTGTTTGAAGGAGGAGAGAGACCAGCAGCAGAAACCAAAGCAGACACAAACTGAATTTTCTTGTTATTAAAGGCAGAAGTCTTTGCTCTTGCAGGTCCTATGAGCTCAGCATCTGGTGACTTGTCCCAGGATGACACGAAGGTACAGATTTCTCCTTCTACAAATAGCTAAGCTTTATTTAGGCTGAGAAGCAGCAACCTCTGCATGCCTATCTGAGCACATACCAGAGCTAACAAATAAATTCTAGCCTGCCAGGCAGCATTTCTTGCTATTTCTATCTAGCAGGAATAGTTACGTGTGTAGATTATTATTATTTGAAAGAACCTGTTATGTAGTTGTGGGCTGGAAAGCTGGGTTGCAGAAGCAAGCTCTGCTTTTGGACCAGAAAGCTCTTGTATTTGTGGTGAAGCTTAGTGCCTTTAGGGAGCTGGCAGCTGCCAGTCTGGGGTCAGCACAACCTGTCTAGCATAAGTTTCATCCTTGAGACAGCATGGTTCATTACATCTGAGGAGTCAGTTTCTGAGAGAGACCCTGCGGGTAACTGTGAGTCCTTAACTGGATGTAAATAGGAAAAATGCTTGATGCAAAAAATACTGCAAGTTCCCATTGTCATCTACTTGGAGGTATCTAAACAGCTTTTGGGAGAGACCAAAATATGTGAGAAGTGCCATTACGACTGTATTTCTGTCAGTTGTATTTGATCTCTAGTCTTATATTCTGCTTTTTATTTATATGTATTTGTTTACAAAATGATTGGAAAATGTTTGTCTTGGTATTTTTTGAACACTTTTCAAGTGGGAGCTTGATTATTACCTCAGTGGGTATGCAGCTAAAATAATAATTTAGACTGAGAGAAATAAAATCTGGTCAAACCTGGAAAATCTGGTAAAAGTGATATCAATACCAAGTGACTACTGTTTGTTTTGGGTTCTTTTAATAACATTTGAATGTAGTGGAATATTGCTGAGCTGACACATTAGGTAATTTTTATGAATGTGGTCACCTTTATAGGCTTTTTTTTTGGTTGGTTGCTTGGGATTTTAAAATTTTTAAATTTTTATTACCAGCCACGCAGAAGATTGACCATTTGTTTGGAAGTCACATGTTGCTGTTGTAATCTGTGAAATCTCAGAATTATATCTACAGTATGCACACAATTTGGAGTCTGTGTTGAAAGGGTGTGTTGGAGCAGAATACTGTATCTCATGAGTCTTGCTGGGGGGAAAAGATTCTGGTCCCATATTGATTGTCTCTTGTTTTGATCTAGTAGAAAGGCTATAATGAATCTATAATGAATGAACTGAACTGTGACATTTCTACAGGTGTGAACAGCTCCGGCATTAGAAGTATTTCAAATCTTAGAAAATATTGCTCTTTTCTCCACAGCACTGTATATTGGCTAGTCAGAGCACAATTAAACTTTGTAAGAGAAAAACAGGCTGAAGATTGAAGTTTGCATGGGAAGTAAGAGGTAGTTTGGTCTCTTCTTTAATTATAGTTAGAATTTGAGTCCTTAGGATTCATTTGCGTATGGAAGTAGAACGCCATATCAGCTGCATTTATAAAAATGGCTAAAATGAAGTGACTGTTGCTTGATAGTGTTTGAACTGAATTATGAAAGCCTGTAGCACAGATTGCAACTAAGCATAAATACAACAAATTGTCTTCAGAGATATAGCTCAATTTTTCTGTTTCTAGCCTTTCCGAGACTCTGGGGTTCCTTCTAAAGAAAATGAAGATCGTGTCTCATTGGATGTAGGTAAGAAAGAATTAAAAATTTTGACTTCCCAAAAGCTACTGATGCATAGTGTGATGTCAGTTAGACATGAGGCAGTTTCTTTAAAAGAGGTGAGGGTAATTGACATTGCAGAGTAACTTGCTGAAAGATCAGCCAGTTGTATCTATGGCAGAGAGGGAACCTCTTTTGTCTCTAGCATACATGGGTGGTGTATCCAACACTATTATGATACCTGTATTTTTCAGTAATGTATTAGCTGTTGTAGGAACAACAGCCTTGAAAATAATATCTGATAGAGCCAACATATGTAACCGAAGGTGAAATGAGGTATGTAGAAATGTTTAAAAGCCACAGTGAGTTGTGGGCCTGGTAGGAGAATATAGCCAATTGTGCTCGACAGCACCTTTAGAGACTGAAACTCAACTGGAAAGGTATTTTCAAGCTTTGTGGAAAGCTACAAGAGCAATATGCAAACATGGGCTCATGGAAAGCACAGCAAGTTGGAAAACATGATGAGTAACTAAGCTCTGCAAGTGGGAGCTGCTGTGCCAGGCAGAGACTGCCAATCTGATATCACTGGCCTGTAGTCCAACACTGAGCTCAGAAAGAGCAGCCTAAATGGTAGCATTCTGTACACAGATTTTGGTGCTGTGAAGATTCACTTTGTGTGTGCAGAAAGGGAGGGGTTAGATGTGCGTGCATAGGGGGATATATGTTAGAGGGAAATGAGCTGACATAAACTCAGAGACAGTTCTAAGATAAGAAGCTGGCAGATTATTTTATTACCTCTCACTAAATCAGCATCTAGTTATCTGTTTTTTTAGTTACTGTTATGCCAAATACCTGTACTTCAACTATTTAATGATGTTTGTCTCACTGTCCCATAGAGGCAATATGAGAGGTCCATAAGGGAATTGGGACAAGTAGCAAAAAGCCTAATATTCACGGTCATCCTAACTTTAGTGCTTTTGAGGATAGGACATTGTACCACTCCTTGCCTTGCTCAAAAATGCAAGGTATGTGGGATATTAGTGCCCGTGTGTTCAAATCTGTTTTGTCAAGCAAGACCAAAGTATTGGACTGTGTCTCAATGTAGGTGTGTGTGGAGGCATTGGGGAGTGATTATGGTTTGTTAATCTGAAAGCCACATTTGCTCTGGTCTTTGTTCCAGTTATACCATCTGGACAGAACATATAGTAATTTAGAAGCTCTCAAAGTGGAAGTTCTCCACCGTGAAATGATAGCTGGTATTTCTTTTTCTTACTCCTGAAATGCCTTTTCCTGCTAAGGCATCATTCACAGAGCATTGTGTGCAACAGCTGAAACAGAAGCCAGGCCCTCTGGCTTCAGACCTGCTCATTCTCTGATGCTTGGATGGGCAGCGGCATCAGATCCTGAGTCGTCTTGGAGGAACAAGCACGTGACTTTGACCATGGTTCATACTGTTAGGAGTGGTAGTGTAGATTCCTAGAGGAGCTAAGAGGGTAAAAAGAATGGTGAGTTTGCATATGATTTGGACAACATTTAGGTGCTTAAAATTTGATTTAAATAAATTTTCTTCGGCCTCTTATTTGCACATAAAGTAAAATTAAAATGTGTAGATATACATATATGTGTTCGTACACGTGTGTATGTGAAGTGTGTCCTGAGCATGGAATCATCTTATCTTAAACTAAGAAATAGTCCTTGTTTTAACACCTGTATGAAAAAGAACTGACCCTCTGTTGCCCCCAATATTGTTCTACTTTAGAATACATTTAAGAAGCTGACTTTTTGTGGAAAAGCTGCAGTGAAATCAGTTCTACTTGTTTTAGAAGCCACTGTAAATGAAAGTTCGGTTGCCGTGTGTAAGGACTGGAGCATGAACTTGCTGCTGGCCACACTGTGGGCCCTCCTTGCCCATCTCTGGGTTGTGCACCCAAACTGGCTGAAACACTCACTGCATAGACATCTGGTGGGATTTTGCTGTTGAGCTCAGCGGGGCCGGAAAGGCTTCTGGTGCACACTGTGTTTGAGATCTAATGGGACTGAAGTGCAGGCTGGGGAGTGAGTGGGCTATTGGGTGTGCAATAAAAAGTGGAAGTGGGGAGGGATGAAGGCTGGAAATAAGAGTTTGGTGACAGCAAAAATTTGTAAGTTGACCAAAGATGGGTTTACTGGTTTATTTGAATGTAAAAATCAGCATACATTCTAACCTGACTCATTTAACCATATTGCTAAATATTGTAGTTTTCCTACCCTGGATTGTTTTAAACTATTCTAAAAACAATTGTTTGCTTGGCAGTCCTGTTAAATGGCAGTGGCTTTGGCAGGAAAAGCACACAGTGGGGGATAAGAAGAGAAATTAAAATGGTTGTCAGTGGGGGAGAGGGAAACAGCTAAGGGGGATTGAATGAAAAAGAATGAATAGAAACAAGCGAACTCTGGAATCTCACTAGTAGCTGGATGTGTAAATCAAAGAGGACTCGTAAGAGCAAGAATGTGAGTGCTCTTTGAATGGAGGTACAAAGTCCCCCACTTCTGCTTCTCACTTCTTTTTCTATGTGGTTCCTGCTTTAGAAATCTCTGCCAAAAATCAGTGTTGTCATGGAATGGTTTTGATTGGAAGGGATCTTTGAAGTAGCAGTGGCTACTGGAAGGGCTCTCCTGTTCCTGCTCTCTGTCTTCTTCCTCAGACATCCCTTTCAGTCGTGTTGATCTTTATGGCTCTTTACTGACAACGTTTGGGGAATGCCTTTGCAGAGGTACTTTCAACATTTGGTAGGATGCTGAAAGGGCACCAGCTCTCCTTGCTCCCTGCTTTCTTCATCTTTGGGTTGGGACCTGGCTGTCTTAGGCACCAGGTCTAGTAGAGAGTCTTGTAGTTTGGTTTTGAGAATTGTAGTTCAATATTTTTTGTGCAAGAGGCTTCTCATCCTCCAGGATCTCTGGAGAGCCCCTGGGATATCAGTCCAGGGAGTGTGATGGTCCAATAAGAAGCCAAGAAGATGATGGACTTTGAGTTTGCAGTATTTAAGAATGGAAGGAGTAGGAGTAGAGCACGACACGATCCTAGACCATGCTTAACAGGAGGCTGTATGGAGACACCCCAGTGCTAGTCACACCTGCCAGTGTTCTTCCCCCTCTGTCTGTCTCCTTCAGAAATTGTTAGAGATCTGTTTTATGTTTACAAGAGAAAAAAAACACAAAACAAAACCCGAAACAAATGAAACAAAAAACTCCCCAAGCACTTTTTTTCTTGTTTCATTGAAGGCAAACGTGCTGGAAATATTGAGAGAAAACCAATTCTGTTTGGGGAGATCAAATAAAAGAAATAAACAGAAAGCAACGAAAAAAGGATTTTTTTTTTTCCTTTCAATATAATGCATGTGTTTTATTGCCAGGCATTGTTGTCCTCAGAATCAGCAACCCTGTACATTTTGGGAGAAAGTCTAGGAGGTGACAGCTGTATGCTGTTACTGCTGGGCATGTAACACTGTGAGCAGGGCATGTGTTTCTAAACATTTATAATTCTTTCCTGTTTTGCATAGCTGGTTTGGAAAAATAAGGTTCGCAAGGCCATTTATAAAGCTGTAAAGGTTTCTCTTTTCCATTAAGAAAAGTGACCGAAACACGCAGTTTTTTCTTCCAAGGATATACAGCTTTTTTTTTTTCCCCCCACTAAACTTCAGGAAGGGAGGATGATGATAATTTTTCAAAATAATTTCCATTATCTCCTCCTTACATTGCCAGCAACCTAGCGGTGTCTGTCTCTTCTACTCTGTTTGCTCTGCTGGTGATGAAAAACTCCTGGAAGCCATGTTTCGCCAGAGATAAAATTACTGATGCCAAATTTTTTGGCAGTTCACTCTGTGACCAGGCAGATACAAAATATTTTTAGTAGAGTCTGCCCTTTGATTTTCATGATTCCACAGAAATACCCATTTAACCACATATCAGTTTAAGGAACAAAACATAACTGCCATAATGATCTTCTTCTCTGTAAATCAGTGGGCCTGTACTGAAATCTGCAGAAAAGTCTGGTTTCAGTGTTGCTGTTTTGTTCCTTTCTTTGATTAGATTTCCTCACTGTGGTTGGTAGGACTTAAAAGGGGTAGAATTTTTTTTCTTTTAAGATAAAAAAAAAGCATGGTCCTGCTGTCTGGAGTCCTACCTTTTTGCAGTTTTTGTTATGTCTATAAAATTATTATTTTTTTGCACTTACTGTGATCATATCTTTTTTTTGTGCTTTTTTTGGCTTCTGGGTTTTTCAGGCCAGGATGTTTGCATTTAGAAGTGTTTGGAGTAAAGTGTGCCTGTTTTGACATTGGAACTACAGGAAATAATTTTATGGTTACTAGTAGGTAAGAGTGAAAGTTATGTGTTAAGTGTTGCCTATTTGAGACAGTTACAGGAGTCCTGTGATTCAGGCTATGCAGATCTTTTCTGGTTTTGGTCATTTTTGTATTTTTCTGGCAGTTTTCAATCCTATCTTTGCTTTATGTATGTTTTCAGAGAGGCTGAGTGATCCAGCATAGCATCTCTACTCCAGGAGCTGCAGACTTCTGCTTCAGTTTTTCTCCTTAACAGATTTCTAACAAGACTTTGGGCATATCACTTATCTTTTCTCTGCAACTCATTTTCTCCTGAAAGAAAGAAGACTATAGAGACCAAGGTGATAAAGAGGCACTGCAGTACTTCGATGATTGGAGATATGCAAATACTTAGACTGGTTGTGCCAAAGAAGTTCAGTTTGTGGTAAAGGAAGATTTTAAAAACCTCATTTTTAGTCAAAAGGTAGATGGTTTGAAAGTTGCAGAGAGAAACAACAACTGAAGAAAATTGCACAGTTATCACTGCAGCTGATGATGGTGGCAATTGCCCTCTGGCGTTTTGGGCTGCAGCTTTGACATCTTTGTGCTGCTTCTTCCACTTTGCGAAATCTTTGCATGGTTCCTTGCACTGGAGACTTACCTTGGGCTTGATCTGTCAGAGTACTGCCAGCAGTAATTTTTAAACAACATTTAAACATGACAGTAGCTTATTTCAGTAGATAAAAATAATCACATTTGTTTGGAGTGTCTGTAAACAATGGACTATTGTAGACTGCAGAATAGTTAAGAGCTGCAGAAGATATGGGAAGTCAGGTTTTCCTGGGATGTGTGCCTGAACTGAGTTTAATTAAAAAGCTGTGGAGAAATCTGGAAGAAGCAACATCAGGCACTAAAACAAGCTTTTTCTTGTTGCTTGGACTTTCCTCCACTCTTTATTTTCTGAGGCACTATAATTCAAGTTAACCTCAAAAGAAAGAAAAAAAGAAAGAAAAATCAACAAGCTACAAACATATGATGTCTGTCTTCCTAGAACTTATTCTCTTCCGCTGCCTAAAATCCCAAACAAATTTGCTCAACAAAATAACCCTTCAAAAAGAGGCGCTTTTTTTAAACTGATGTTAAATAACCTTTTTTTCCAGCCTATCTTCTGCCCAGTTTCATTTCATGCTAACATAAATAAGCAATCTGGGATGTATCTAACATCAAGTTACTCTTTAAATGTGAAATATAATCCAGAAATACATTGTGAAGAAAACACTTGTAGCCTTGAGAGTGCACACAAGAAAACATTTCTCAGCTTTCTTCCTCCTCAAGAGGCAGTCTTCCCTTGAAGTCTTCCCTGAAACATGGAAAATTGGATTTTTAATGAGGTGGGTCTTTGGTGAACTTTTTGGCATCACAGACTGCCAGTGTAAATGTAGACTCAATAACCAAGTCATTGGCACAGCTTCAGTAGGAGTGAGGTCCAAGTCAAACTTCAGTTTGCTTTCACGTGAGGCGATATGCATGCTCCTTGTTCCTGCTCTCACAGGCCTCCATGGAGCTGAAACAAGCAAGACTAATTCCTTAGTCCTCGGGCTTTTGCAAATAATCTCTTATTTTCATCAGGGAGCTTTTCATCAGGATACTGGACAAAAAAGTGACGAGCTTTCCACCCACATTCGTTCTGTATTTCCCAGCTACTTTTTTATCTGAATAGATATTGGACAAGGAGATCATTTAGGCAAATTATCTCTCTATGTGCTTTGCTTAGTGGTTGTTTCAAGAGTCAGGGCATCCTGACCGCTGCCATGTGAAAGTAGTATTAATGGGCTTCTTATCCTAACCAAGCTTGCTTGTTACCCTAGAGTGAGCTTGGTGTTGTATGACAAGGATAAAAAAGTAAATACCTGCCATCAGTCATGAACTAGAGATCAGAAAGGTCTGAGTTGGAGGAATGCTGTGAAATCCTAACAGCAGAATCCAAACATGAAGAATCCTAAAAGCAGAATCCAAACATGAAGAGTTTGAGACAAAACCCAAGATGATGCAGTGTGTGTGCCCATGGACCTACATCCTGTCAGTATTAGGCAGAGGTCATGTTCTTGCCTAAATTTTGTAAAAATATTGAGCCCTTCTATATCCTAGTCTGGTGAGTGTTTTCCAAGGATCTTGCAGTACTAGTATAGTTTATACAAAGCTGTTTCTTTTAAATTTGTGAAGGTACATTGTTTTTTAGTTTATCAAAGAAACAAGCCTGAAGTACCACCGCTTACAAACAGTTGCTTTCCAAAAGAGGTACCTATGGCTAAGACCTCTTTGTTGGAGAATTTATCATTCATTGAATATCACAAACATCATATTTTTATCACTTCTAACAGCGTTACTCTTGTTATAAGTGTTCTAACTGTAGTTGTCACCCTGCTTTCAAAGAAAGCATTAAAAAAATAGCCTTAACAATTAATTTAGTAATTCATGTTGCAATTCGAAATGTATCTGCTGGGGAATAGTAAGGATGTCAATAGAAATTTAGGGAGCATGATCTCTCAGTCTGGATGGTTTGCTGCAACACAGTGATTCTATGTGCCTTGTCTAGGAATGATAAAAAGCTACATCCATTTGGAAGTAAATGCAGTTAAGCATAAATACTCTTGGGCTGGCAGTCCAGCTTAAAGCAATGCAGAAAGCAGTGCACACAAATTGCCTCTGCTTTTCCTGCAGCCTGCCGTGATTGCAGAGTGTTTCAGTAAACTTGTTGTGTCTTAGAACAGTGTTTTTGGAGATGGATAGGGTGGTCTGCTGCTCTCAGCTGAGTGTCTGTGAAGGCAGCAGCTGTTCTATGTTCCTTTCCGGGCTAGTGTCCAAAACTTGCACAAATAAGTCAATGAAAAATTGACCCAAATTTCTAGTACTGTATTTGTTATCTTATATTTTTCATTAATATTTCTGTTATCTGTCTATACAACATCTACAGAAGACACTTGTTATGGAAAAAGAGGTCCCTAATGTGGGTGAGTTTTGTCATCAGATCTTTGAATGGAAAGTGAAGAACAGAGCATGAGTGGGACGTGAAAGTGGGAGGTTTGTGGGCTGGGGGTCAGAGCTGTTTAATCTCGTGTCAGAATGTGGCTAACTTTGATACCTAATTCACCCAGGACGGTGCTTTTCTGGGAGTGCAAATTATGCTACTTTAGACTCGTAGTGGGAAAAAGAGGCTCCGTGATACTGAATGGCTATGATCCTTCATCCTGTTGAAACCTGTGGCTTCTTCAGGTTTGAAACTGTGGAAAACAGGCATGTGCCTCATTAATATGTATAAATTACGAAAGGGTGGGTGTCAAGACAATGAACCAGGCTCTCCTCAGTGGTGCCAGGCAGTAGGACAAGAGGCAATGGGCAGAAACTGATGCACAGGAAGTTCCACCTGAACATGAGCAAGAACTTCTTTGCTGAGCATGTGACCGTGCACTGGAACAGATTGCCCAGAGAGGTTGTGGAGTCTCCCTCACTGGAGATACTCAAGAACCATCTGCACGTAATCCTGTGCCAAGTGCTCTGGGATAACCCTCCCTGAGCAGGGAGATTGGACCACTGTGACTGCTGTGGTCACTCCCAACGTGACCCATCCTGGCATTCTGTGACTCTGTTTGCAAGGAAAGCACGCAGTGCAAGAAACTCTGTGTTCTTCTTTCCCCTGCCCTGCTCCCTGCCCTTCCCAGCTCTGATCTCCTCTGGGTGATACAGTGTGGGTAGCCTGCTGCAGCATGCTGGAGAGGGAGAGGGAATCCACCAAATACTGCCATAACCTCAGGTAGTGATGATGGACTGTGGCTGGCTGCCTGGACCATTTGAAATCCATTGCTGAACAGTTTAAACCCCAAACTGCTGTGTTACTTGTGGGAGACCTCTGTTTGCAAAATAAGAAAATAATGGGCCAGTTCCTTAAACCAAATGCCTGAATTCACCCATCAGAAATTTAGCAACAAGGAGGATCATAAGAACAAATGGAGGAGGTTATCAACCAAGATCTTAAGGATCTGGGCGTGGTTCTTTGTTCTTCAATGATCGGTTCATCAATGATTTGGGAGAGGGAAAGAATATTGATGTCGCAAAGCTTTTCTGACTATTCCTATATAAACTTTTGTAAGAAAGACCTAGTAGAGGTCTTTAGTAGAGAAGAGAAATGGTAAGAAGAATGTCTGTGACAAGCCATCCTTCAAGACCTATGAGGATGTTGGCGGCCG
>NW_008239309.1:1165448-1167468 GCF_000691975.1 Corvus brachyrhynchos | reverse complement strand
TTAGAGTTGGAGAGTTCTTGGTGCCTGGCATCTTTTTGGTAATGTTTTGCTTTTAACTGCCTTTAATTTATATTTGCTGAGTCTTATTAGGTCTAATGTAGGGTAAAGCAGATAGTTTGTCTAGATGCGTTGTCTGATCCTCTCTGTGGGAAGATACGCTCTAACTAGTAAGAACAATGGAGTGAAGAAGGTAGGGAAGCCACGTGTGCCTGTGGATCACAGACATCAGTGGCGAAGATCACCTAACCCTTTCTACACCGTTTTATCTTGTCAGATCCTGCAATGTACTTTGGGAAAGGATTGTAGGCTCTGCTGGGCCTGGGGCAGAATCAGGCTGGGGAAAATCAGTTGCATTGCTAAATCAGAGGAGACTCTTCCCAGAGCAAACTGAGCAGGGTGTTTTTGGCAGAGCTTTTGTTCAGGCAGCTCTCATTCTACCTGTGTTCAAAAGTGACCCTTTACAGCCCTGTCTGTGGAGTTGTTAACCACACTTTCCATCCCTTCTCCATCTGGGGAGGGGGCAGTGGCTCAGGGGTGTCCTCTTCTGCTCCACCCGAGAGAGAGAACTGCCAGCTGTGGTTTAGCAGTGTTTGGGGAGAGGGAGCCCACCCACTTGGCACCATGGTGCTGTCCACTGCCCATGCAGGGAGGCAACAGTGCTCTTCCATGGAGTCTGTGGATGTGGTGACATTCCTTTGCTTCCTTCCATCTAGCCATGAGCCACAGGAATGGTCAGACAGTAGACAATACACTGTACTATCTCTGAAAAATATTTAGATTTTATGAATGTATTTTGGAAAGCATTGGTTGAAAGAATTTAAGGCATTACATTATTTATCAAAAGTGTTAACCTTAGTATCCATAAACCCCCCATTTGTTCTTTATCTTCACATCTGTACCTTGGTATATATAGTGAAAAACATTTTTTCAGTGGAAAGTGAGGTTAATATTTTCCAGCTAGAAAGCACCTTTTATCTCATAAGTGGCCAGATCTCTGTGGTAGCTGCCTGCAAATGTCACCACTTTGGAAAGAAAGAGTGGCAGGTGAAAAGTGGGTTGGATCATCCTACAAAGTGCAAGAAACAAAATATTTTTAGTCTAAGACTGTAGAGCAAAGCCCTTCTCTGTGGCAATGAACAGCATGACATCTTTCATGGTTGCATAAAGGAGTTTTACAAATAAGAAAAAAGAAGTCTTTCACAAGGCCCAAAGAGAGAAAGTAATGTGAGTGATATTCAATTAACCCTTCAAAAATAGGGGTTAAGGTTGATAATTTATCTGCACTTTCAGACTGCAATTGACAAATTCCTGTGCGCAATCCTATTCAGGAGAGGTTGCAGTACGCAGAGTACGCAGGTGAAAAACCTAAAAACTTGGGAGAAAAAATAGATGATAAACAGCAGGAGTGCATGATCAGGGTTTTATCACTGCAGAAATTAGTCATTGGATTCTCCGAGAATTATGTAATAGGGCTGCTGTTGAAAAATTATTTAACAATCTTAATTACTAATTTGTGTTAGAATGTTAAGTGAACGTGGCTTGTTTAATGGAGGGAGGCAATAACTGAGCAGTCAGTGAAAACATTTATGCAGTGTACAGAGGTCATTCAGGAAAGTAAATGTCTCGGCATGTAAAGTATTTTAATGCCATTAAATACACTGGCTGCATTTCCTCATGGTGAATGTTTTGTTCGGCTCTGGTCATCCCTCCCTGGACTAAACAGAAGTCCAGGAAGACCAATGAGAGTGAGTTCTTTTAGCTGAATATATAAGCAAAAAAACCCAGATTTGCAGAAAAGATGCACAAAGGGAGATATCATTGAAGTAAGCAAAATTTACCATTTCTCATAAAGTAGAACAAAAGAATAATTGATGAAATTGAAAGGTGAGAAATTTTAAAGCAAAGTGTAAAACAAACAGCCCTCTAAATTTAAACCGCCCTTTGTCCATGGAACACTGCCATTTGTGCATGTTTGAAATGAAAGCTTTTATTCTGGTTGGCGTTAAATATATCCAGTGAG
>NW_008239309.1:1122062-1165424 GCF_000691975.1 Corvus brachyrhynchos | reverse complement strand
GTGTAGGGGGGAAATCTTTTCTGTTGGAGCAGTTGGAAAGGCTTTCTTTAATTGATATGGTCTGTCCTATCCTTTTCTCAAATCATGGCCATGGTGGGAGGCAGGCGAGTGCCCTGGGTGGTGTGCAGGTGGGAAGGAGTACGTCAGTGGCTGCATTCCTGTATGCCCAGGGGATTTATCAGTGCAATTTGAACCTGACATTCCAGGGAGTGGAGATATTTTGAAGTGGATGCTTAAAGCATGGATTTATATCCTCCCTGTATTTTCCATTGTCTGTTGTAATTCCCTGGGGCTGTTAATTATACATATAAATCAAACAAAGTCTCTGTGAGTGTCTAATATTTAAAGTGAAAGTCTAAGGCTTCCAGCGTCTGGGGTGAATTACTCTTTTCAGGCCTAACAAAGCTGGCAGAACTTCAGTTAAAGGAAGGGCAGAACAATGATGTGTTTCAATCGTGTTTTATGTAATTTGTGCACTTTATGAAGGGCTTGTATAATTACTTTATCCCTGAAAATATGATAGATATTTTTCTAATGGGTTTTGAATTAAATTTGCATTTGAATTGCATTATTTTCTTCAACAAATACATTGTTATCTCTGAACGAAATGTGGATCAAAGAATCACTTGAAACATAATACAGAAGTAGCGCTGCAGACCTTAGCAGCCTGAAAAATAATTGAAGTGAAGTAAGGAATGTTAACAAGCTCAAATGTCATCATCTTCCAAAACCTGACATTTAAGCTGATCCACATTCCCTCTCCTCCTTTATGTGGAATACAAAACCACATACATTGTGGAGTAACTAAAAGAAATGTTTGCTGGAGTTGGTTAAGAAACAGTGGACATGTTATTTTTGTATTAGCTCTTGTATAGCCACATACGAGCCTGTTTGAAAAAAATGTAGTTTGTGTAGAGTAAAGATGTTGGGGGAAGGGATAATGAGTTCCTACTGAATACTAATTGCCTATGAGTTGTTCAGGGAGACTGTATAAGAATGGAAGATTTGTTGTAAATTAGTCACTAGCTGTATTGTGCACTGCCGTGAAGTTAGACCAGAGCTGTAAAGGTGCCAGCTCTACAAAATCCTGATGATTCACTGTCTTAACTTGGTGACTGTGTGAAGGAGAAATTACTGTGCAGACTAAATATTATTGGAATAAATGCTCCTCTAATGACAGTGTAATCTTTCTTCATGACACTTAAGCTTTAAGCTCATTTGAGCTAGAAAGATGGGAGTGACAGATTTTGAGTGGGTTATCACTGCTTTTCCAGCTGCAACATCCCAAGGTCTGCCAAAACTAAATGCTGAGAGGAGGGGTATTACTCTGGAGTCATATAGAGCCCAGCAGATTGATTAGTACTCTTAGCTTGGTGTTAATCTTAGGCTTCTTTAGTTCCAGCATTTTGCCTGATGTCAATTTGAGATCTTCTAAACCCCACTTTTAGCATGGAAACAAAGCTTTGCAATAGTTTATTTGCTTTTGAGAAGTATTTTCTCATTCCTTACCTGGCTCCTTTTGTTTTCATTTGCATCAAAATGGAAAGGTGAGTTAATGATTCATTGGCACACAGTGACCTTTCAAATAGCTCTTGACCGCAATGCAGCAGCTCAGCTCGAAGCTCTCATACTTTAACCTCCTTGCCTCTGCTTTAATATTTGCAGCCTGATCTGTCTACATGCCTGGATGCCTGAAGAGTGCAAACATTTACAGCTTCTCCCTCCCCTGTGTTTAGTGGGCAATTTGATCCTTCTTTGTCCATTCGTTTATTCCACATTACTCTTAGGCTTGACTTGCTATTGAGAACAACAAAGTGCAACTTTGGGAATCTGCTCTCTGTTTATTTAATACAAAAATGGACTCAGACTCTGATTCACCTTTTAATTACTCTTGGCCTTCATTACCTAAAATGAGGATTCGAAGAAGGGCAACCAAACCAGGTAGAAAAAGCTATCTTCTTTTAAATGACTCTTGCTTTACAGCTCTGCCTCCTTTTCATTTTCTGCTTCTGTGCAGGTGGCTCTATAAACAGCTTGTGTGAGGTAGATTTTCTTTCTGTCAAAAGTTAACCTCACCACTTTTTATGCCTTTTTAGATAATGGAGTTGGAATTTGTTAAGTAAAAAGAAAGTATTTTTTCTCCAGATTATGTACTGTTCTTTATGATTGTTTTTATTACTTTACTCTCTTAAGGCTTTTTTTTCTTCTTGATGTATGTGTAGCTCTCACTGAACAGCTCTGACACCCGGAGCTGCATGGCACAGCAGCAGCTGCAAAAAGCTCTGCTGGTTGCAGTTGTTTTCATTTAGGGAGAATCTGCTAATTCAACCATGCCTCAACAACTAACAGGATTTTTTTTTTTTAATTATGTGAAAAAATCTTACCGAAATGAAGAGAAAAATCTTAACGCTTTCTGCAAAAGAAAATGAAAAGGGCCAGTTAATGTCTTTGCACAATTAGACGTTATCCTTTTTTGTGGAGAAATCTTTGGGAGGTAAGGATTATAAATGCTGTCAGTGTGAGAAAGGGGAGTTTTAAGGAGGCTCAAAGGCACTGACTGGTAAGCTTATGTAAGGAAGAATTATGATCGGAAGCTCTAATGAGGAAAGAAAAATTTTTGCTACATATAAAAGCAAAAAAATGAAGACAAAGAATGGCAAAAAAATATGATTTTGGTTCTTTTCATAGAATTGGGGTTTTTTGTGTGTGTGTTTCAGAAAGGGAAAAAAAATCAGAGAGGTAAGATGCATCAGTGTCACTAAATTCAGTAAGCCAAGAGAATAATTTTTATGCAGACTGAGACTTTGACCTAGTTCAGAGTGAAAAATGTGTACAGAATGCATGTTTTAATGTGCAAGGCACTTCCTCAACTTTTTACTTCTTTTCATGGGGAAATCCAGTATTTCCCAAGTGTGCGGGAGTTTCTGCAGTGCATTTGGATGCACATGCAATTTGCAAAGATGAAGTGAGTTGCAAGTTGCACAGTATGTGTTTACTCCACCTCAAATGATGACTCGTTTTATCTGTAAATGCTGTAGCTGTGCACCTGTCCTTCATTCACTTCTGTTTAGACAGCTTTTTTTTTAATACTTCACCAGTTGTAAAGCACTGGATGCAGATGTAGTGTTTGCGTGCTACAGTATTGCACCTTGTCTTCTATCCCTGTTAATAGTATACCAATACATGTGGCTTATACACACAACTGACCTTTTATGTGGGGTTGTTGGAGCAGGAAGGTGCATTTTGAGTACATGCTCGTATTTCAGTGCTAAAATTCAAGGGTTCATTTGTGCTTGGGGGATTGAAATTCTGTGTGCTGATGTGGTAGGAGAAGTGCCTGTGCAAGGGGACAACAGGCTCATGATCTAAGCTTGTGATCTTTGTTTTTTCCTGGTAGTATTTGAACATGACCTGTTGATCCTGGCATGCAGGTGTGGACACATCGCTCATAGTTGCATTTTGTTCATACAGGGGTTCAGGTCTCACTGAACAAGAGCCTTGCAGTGCCTGGCAGGAAACAGTGCAGGGTCCCCCCAGCCACTCCACAAGTCACAAAATCATGTACCTCTGCTGGGTACTCCAGCTGTTCTGGACAATGAAATTTCAACTGCCTCCCTTCCCCTCGGAAGCATCAGGCTGCTGGTTTCTTGGTCTGGGGTTGCTCCTCTTGGGAGGCAGGGGAGATGTGCAGAGTGTCCCACTCTTGGGAACAGAGAGTCAAAGTTCTCACATGCCACTTTGCACCATGTGCATCAGTGTTTTCACATGTTAAGTTCCCTTTGAGGCCCAAGGTCAGTTTTCATCCCTGCTCAGAAACCTTTCAGACTGGGTGTGCAGCCCCTGCCCTTCCCCGGAACTTCTGCAGTCTGTCAGGAGCCGAGTGCAGGCCTCACTCCTTTGGGACATGCATTGCAGATTGCTCCCTTCTGCTGACGCTGATGGGCATGGTATACTTAAAGGGTAATTAGCCTATACAGAGAGTGTGTGAACATGACTCTGTCTTAGTGATTTGACGCGGGAGAGGATCTAGTTTTTTTCCTTGCTGCAAGACACCAAAGGTATTTATGTTATGTGAAATTGTCACGAAGCATAGTCCTTACTCTGCATAGTCCTACCTGTCCAGAGATAGTGACTCTCTCAGCCTTTTTGAGGGCTTTAAAAACCTTCAGAGGTGCTGAGAATATCTGTCTCTTGTGAGTCTGTCCTACTGCACTGGGAGGTGGGAGTTACACGCTGAGTCCACTCATGCAGAGGTGGGAAGTGAAACCAAACATCCCACATCAAGGGAAAGTACTTTTTTATTTGTGTACTGTTCTATGAAAAGAGACACCAACTTATTTCTGTCTGTATATTCATTTGACTGTGAATCCCATGTTGAAAACAGATGCTATCTTACCACCCACATTTAGGTGACCAAGACCAAAGTCAGACTGACAAGTGTATTTATTCTATGGAAAATAATACCCACGTCTTGAACATATTGGCATTATTTTCCAGGATCTATATGCCTGATCCCCCTTGTGCAGTATATAGGAAACACAGTGCTTTGGTCTCCACTTTACAGATTTAAGACAGTTAAATGTTCATCTATGACAATAGCACTTCAAAGCCTACTTCATTTACCCTCCACGTAGGGTTATCCTCAAGTATTTGCTTAATTTTGCTGTTGTGAGTAGCTGCACTGTCTGAATGAAGGCCTAAGACACCTCAGTTAAGGGTGCAGTTCTCCCACTGAAATTGGTTATATGGGTCATATCTACAGATGTGCGTGTCACTTCAGTTGCACCCATACTAGGAACTTCCTCCTTAAAATTCAGGTGACCTGGATTTAGAGGAGTATATCTGCAGCCCTGCATGACCCATGCGCTTAGCTGTCTGTATTTTTCACTGACTTCCAATTATACATTAACCCCTTGCTCAGATTGCTGGGGGTAAATGTGATGAGCTGTCTGAAAACTATTCATTGTATCTAGAGAATGGAATTTGTAATTTCTTTCCTGGCTCTTGGCTTTCTCACGTTGATATATTTCACTGCTCTTTTACTGTATGTTCTCTCATGAAACAATTTAAGTTTTGATTTTTGTGAAAAAAAAGTCAGTGTTTGTTCTTGGCATTTTCTGACACAGGTCATTGAAAGCTATACATGTTCTTACACCAATATAAAACATGTTTTTAATTACTGTTATGATGATAATGTGTTTTTTTAAAGTTCTAGTATTTGTGTAAGCTGCGTGGCTGGTAAAACCTGGTGCAGCCTTTGCTGTATAACTCTACAATGTTACAGAAGATGTAGAGAACTTGTGCCTAGTTACTCTTTAGTCAAGGTCTTTTATTTTACCCATGTTTGGAGATTATTCTTCCTAGCATGACATCTAAATAACACATACATCTGTCTTGATTGTTCATTAAGGAGATGGCAGAGAGCCACAGGCTCTTCTAAAGGAGGCATGTCTTTATTCTTTTTCTGTGATCACGGTGTAGATCCAGAGGGTGTTCAGCTCTGGCAGAAGGATCAGCTTGTTGAGCTGTGCTTGCTGGGTTGTTTCAGTAGCAAAGCCAATTCTCCTCTGTTGTATTCAGGTCATTTTTACTTTAGTAAGCATCTTGAAATCCATTTCCAATACCTTACAGAACCTAGACTCTTCTGGGGACACCTTTACCAGTTTGCTCTGGCAGTCCTGTCTTTTCAAAAACCATGCTGAACTTTTGCATTGGCAGTGTGATTTTTGAAATCCTAGGAGAGATTTTTGAAAGCCTAGGAGAGATTTTTGAGACATTTTGTTTGAAAATGGATTTTATTGATATTCTTCACCTTTCAGACAAGCGCAGCCTTTCTGCATATTACTGCTGATACCCAGTACAGTCAGTTACCTGCTGCCGTGTTAACCTGGAGGGGAAGGTCTGCTGATGGTCCCTGTAAGATCAAGAGGACTTGTAGCCAGCAAGGCAGGTTGGAGGCAGTTAGTGAAGCTGTAGGAATGTAGTGGGTGATTTGGACACTTGCAATGATTTTGTCACCTTTTAAACTATGCAGGCCTTTCTGGTGGAAATAAGTTACTAGCACAGTCAATGTGTAATTAATATTGCTCTCCCCCACATTCAGCAAAGTCTTTAAACTTCTCGTGTTACAAAGTTACTTGGATGTAATCATCTCTTCACACGTGTTTGAAATTGAGGGGGTGAGGGGGCAGAGTGGAAGTAAAGAGGTACAGTGGGGTCATATTGCCATTGCACTCAGTGATCTTGAAGGTCTTTTCCAACATTCAAAATTCTGTGATTCTTTGAAGACTGAAATAATTTGTTACCATTTAAAATCCAAATGAGTATTTATTTACTCATCTCACACTTAACAACAGACTAACTGGAGCATCTCCAAGAAAACATATGGCATTTAACAGGGATAATTAATAAAGATTTACAGACCGAATATACCACAGGTAGCATATTCTGATATAGCTTGTACTTGCAGCAGCTTTCTCCAGAATTTGTTACTTAGAATGTTACTCTTGTACAGAACTTTAAAATAATGTAAAATGTGTTATTAGAAGCTGCTACGTAAGTTAAAATCGGAAGTAACAGGGGGATTTGTGTTGTTTCTGGTTTGGGATGTCCAGTCCACTAAGTGACTGTGAAGACCCCATGTGACATCCTACCCTCAAGGGTAAGCGATCATCCAAGATGCTCATAGATGCTCATGGTCAAAATGAATGGCAAAAGTCGGAGAGTCCACAAAAGCGTATGAAGTTTTATTAGTAAATTTCAACGTGGCATGGAAATTATTATAAGGTAGTTCCTGATGTCCTTCTATAAGCACACAGCAGTAGATTTTGGGTAAAGAGGTAGGTTGAAAGAGAAGAGAGAGAGAGAGGGAGATGTATTAAAGAGGGGGAGAGAGAAAGAAAGGGAGATCACCAGTCCTGGCTTCACTGTCAGTTCAGCTAGTGGGGTGTCCAGGGTCCTGGGGCTCCTGTACAACCCAGCTTTGGAGAAGTACATTTTTTAGATAGTTTTTTTCACATCCTGGAGCTAATTTTCTTGCTTTCTATGTAAATGAGTTATCGTGCACAGTCCATTCTTCTAGACCTTTCTGGAAACGGGTCAGAGGGCTTTGTGGGTCTCGGGTTATCTTGATCCCTCCACTGCAGTCCATGCCCACTTCTTGACTTCATTCCTGTACTTGAACTGTATTGTGTTGTGCTTATCTCCAGGATTCAGAAGAAGGACATTTGTCCCAAGAAAGTGCTGCCCTACTTCTTGAGCCACATCTTGTTCTTTTTCGCAGGGTGTCATTACCAGCAATCCTTGGCTGGCTCCACAGCTATCGTCCATTGGTGTTTGAGACATACGCATCAGCCCCCTTATCTTCAAGGCTTCTGCACCCCAGCAGTGGGAACTATTGCTGAAGTCCAGAAACTGACTTCTTAGGCTCAGGTTTATGCCGTGATATGGGAATCCCTAATTCCTGGGCTGTTTTTTGGGGGTATGTGTTGAACCTGTGCCAGCCTAGCACTGGAGATGTACACCACCCTTGCCTGTTGTACCCAGTGGGTTTGTATACAAGAGGGAGTGCAGACTGGGGAAGGTAGTAAGCATACAAGAAAAAATGGAGAGTCTGACACTTACTTTTTTGCCTCATTGTTGGTTTAGGAGCAACCCTTGGAAATCTTTATTTGCCACAAGAAAGTACTGCCAATTTTGCCAAATCACATTTCCATGTGAGGTGAGCTGCCAGAGTTTGATGAGCTGCTGTAGAACACAATGCTTTTATACTACTTATAAACAAAGGCTTTGGGATCTTGTCAGACATAAGGAAATGGTGTGTAGCTTTAGCAGTTCTTAATATGACAGTCACTAAAATTGTGTTAAAATTCTTGCAGGAGGGAAAAACAAAATGAGATGCGTAAGAATGTTTTAATAGTATGAAATCCCACAAGGCCTGCCAGGATTTGAAACCAAATATTCATAGTGTGCCATTTCTAAATGGGAATTTCCATCTTTCTCTGATTATAGAGGTTATTGTTCTTAGGCTTTATGAGATAGCATCTTAAAATTAAATAAAAGCTGTGGTGTATCACTACAGATTTGACTGGTCTGGGACTTTTTTTTTCAAAGCAACAAATGCACCAGACCTTAACAAGTGTTGTTTCTAATCCAGTTCTATTTTTTCATTATGACTTTTCGTGCAATCTAATGGCTATAAGCATCTTGGATGGGCTTTGAGCAACCTGATCTAGTGAAAGATGTCCCTGGGTATGGCTGGGGGGTTGGACTAGATAACCTTTAAACTTCTTTTTCAACCCAAATCATGCTATATGGCTCTGTGACCTTCCAAAAGCAGTTACATTACTTTAGGAATATAGTGTGGGGAAGTCTTTAGTGGTATCTTTTCCTTCACACCTCTGCAGAAAATAAATTTATGATGCAGCATAAAAAGATGTAAAGAATGATATTTAATAACAGCCAAACTCAAATTACGTTTATTGAGTGTTTTGATTTTGGGTGTTTTGCTGGGTGCAGTAGTTTCCTCTATCACAATCATTCTTATGCTAGTCTGTCTCCATTCACTTCCAATGGCAATGCTTGACTTACTGCATTTTAAGGAAAACTACATTACAACTGTGATTTTTTTTAGCCTGTTTTCACACGGTTTTCAATAAGACTGGTTTCTGCTTTGTCAAATTTTCCTCTGTTTACATTCAGAAGATAACCCAGCTCAAATGCTGCACTGGTACGTGCTCCTCATTCTTACAAGCAGCTTTAAGAGAAGTGGGCCTCCAGGACAGAGGATTTCTGCGGCTCAAAGGCATAAAATACACAGACCATGCAGCTTTTTATAATATTTGTAGTCAGGAGCACACTTTTGAAAACTAAACTCTGGATTTCTGTTAATGTTTTCTGGTGAAACTTGTCAAAAGCAGATCAGATGCAGTATTCATCCCAAACATCCTGTTCATGGATCAAGTCTTGCTTGATTGCTATCAATCTGTAAAGGCAGTATTAGTGGTATATTATTTATATCCCTATTGCAATTTTATTGGTGTTTTTTGGTTTTGTTTTGGTTCATTGGTTGGTTGGTTTTTTGTTTTGTTTTGAGGTTTTTTTTGTGTTTTTGTTTCATTTTAAGAACAGTAATCTGATTTCTTAGTTTAAGATCATCATTTTTGTGGCTACCAGTAGGTAGAATGCTTTAGGGGAATCATTATTTGGCTGCAATTGAACAGTATTTAATTCATGTAATGTATCAGATGTCAGGTGTTTTATGTATCAGCCAGAATCATGCATAATTCATCCCAGCCTATAAATCTTGTTCTGTGTTCTACTGCAACCACAAATCTCTACAAAGTTCTAGCTTAGGTGGAAAATAGAAGCTTTTTGCTAGACAAGATACAGGAACATTGATTTTTTAGTTATGTGAATGATTCTGTGGTACTCTAAAGAGTCTTGTCAGCTAAAGGCTTCCCGGAACATATGGCAAATGTTGGGCAATTATGCAATGAGCAGGTTTTGGTGCAGTCACACAAATATTACTCAAATTGTAATGCTTAGATTTGGTGCTTAATGCTTAACTTTCCCGTTTTTATGATAGTATGTATACATGAGAAGGAAATGGTTTGAGATTTAATGGCAAATTTCCCATGCTTTTTTTTTCCAGAGCACAGACACTCTACCCTTGATGTTCTAAGGAAATTGAAGTCTCCCCCTACTTTCTTTGCTGCAACCAGACTTTCTCCCATGCTGAGTGGAAGTGATGAAGTATATGCAAACTGCATGGTAGTAGACCAAGTAAGCTTATATTTGAACTTTGGCTAATTTTTCTTTGTCTTCTATTAATTTATTTGCATGATAGTAGGATTTTCTGTCACTGTCAGCAGTGGTGTGTTGTCAATTAGTAAAATTTAAATTAAAACCAGTAATATCTTACTCTCCTCAGCTATGTTTTGTAACCTTTTTATGAGGTGTCTTTCAATAGAGTCAGTCAATTATAGGAATTATTCTCCCTAGCCTGCAGGAAGAACTCTAAGGCTGGTGTTATCATCTCTTCTGTGTGTTGGTGAGCTAAACAGCATGTGCTTCTTTCTAAAAAATGTTTACAATATTACTTGCTCATGTGCACTTCAGATTTCTGAATTCTGCGTGCATTCACAGTACAGACAAATTTGCTGATAATTTCAGAAGTTGATTAAAAGCTCATAGTAAAGCTTATAGGCTCAACAAAACCAAGGTATTACTGAAAAGGTGAAGCTGATGTCCTACAGCTCTCATGGAACATTCTGATATTGGAGGTCCTGATTTAGTATTCCTGTTTCTGATTTGTCACCAGCACTGGAGATGACTTAAAGTGTCTGTACCAAATTATATTTTACATCAGTCCGTTGCACCTGGAATCTTTCCTCCATGGTCACGCTCAGATACCATAATTTGGGCTGGGGGGATGAGTCTGACTAGTCACAGCATGTATGTGGTGGCTGGGTCTAGTTAAATAGACACCAGCTTCTGGTGGCATGTAGCTACTTTCCAGTGATGCTTTAAGTGATTTATTCATTTGTAACCTGCTTTAGGCTCTCCCTTGCCTGAAAGTTGGAATATAGAAGTAAGAAATTACCAGATAATATTAGAAGTCTGAGATTTTGCAAGTGTGATTTCTTTTCTTTTCTTTGCCTCCTGCCTGTCCCTACCCCATGCTCTGAAACACTTCATTCACTGCAGATCCAGTTCATCATGACAGATGTGATGGAAGTTTAAGTCAGAGGCTGAGTGTGTTCAAAATGCACTGAAGAGATGTATGTAATAATGACCCATGAGTGAGCAGCTGTCAGGGGACTATAAAGTGCAGTCTTTGAATGCTTGATTTGAACAATATCGAGGTTGGAGATGGTGATGTTACCCAAGTACATTGCTCAGGCGACCTTCAGCTAACCTTTGTTCCATATGTGGTCGCATTCTACTTTTTAAAACTGAGGATTGGGGCCAGATTCTCCCTTAAGCACCATGCAGCAGGAGGCAGAGTGGCTGCAGGAGAAGGTCCCTCTCGTGCTGAGGAGGAACACTGCCCAAACAGGAACAGCTGCATAAGACCTGGGAAAAGCATTTTACCTTTGTGCATGTCATGTGCACAGCGCAACAGAAGTGTTTCCAGACTTGCATGCACTGTATCTTTGAATGCAAATGTGGGCTGCTGTAAAAATGCCAGCAGTTCTTCCTGTCTTTTACTAAGAGAAACACAGTTAAGATGGGGATGAAAGCACATCTCAAGAGGGACTGGAGAAGAGGAAGTCAGCAATCTGAAAGACCAGGGCTTAGGACACTCTTGCATTCCTTCCTTTATTCTTGCTTTTATACAGGTGCTTTTTGGAGACTGAATGTTTCCACTGGCAGTGTGACTTTTCACATAGTATTTGATATCTAATTAGATGACTGTAGCCCCTAGCTAAAAGACTAACAGTGAACTGTATTTTAGTATCTTCTGCAGAGTCAACAGGGAATTCAAAGAATTATTTGTTACTAGAGTCTAAGTCCTGATCCCTGTACCTAAGAAAATAGAATTCCCAAATCCATCCCTGTCTGTGCAGAAAGAGAGGTTCTTCAGGCCCCGTATTGCTTAATGGCAAAAAATAAGAGTCCTTTCCCTTCCTCCCATCAAGAAACTCTGTTCCAGGTCATGTGTATTTATCTCAAAGCTTAGGAAACTGGTGCTGTAAAATTGAAAGTGCATGATGTGTAGGCTGATTTTTCCACATTAAATTGCACAATTATTGAATTCTCTTCCATATGTCTCCCACACTAATGTATTATGCTTATTTTTTGCTCAACTCAAGGGTAGTTTTTAATAAAATCTATAAATATATATATCACTAAATTTAATATAAGGTATATATATGAGTGAGAAATTCAGTAGACTTGGAAATACCAATTCATTGCTGCTCTAATTAGGGAAAAAAGCAATGCAAAGTCTTGAATTTCTTAGCCATACAACTTCCCTTAAATTCATGTGGTGTAGAAAGTAATAGGGAAAACCCCACAGAACATATATCCATAAATAAAATGGAAAACTGCTCTGGTCCTTGTTTCCTTGTTGTTGCCTCTTACCAGCATTCATTTTTTACCTGCAGGCTGGAGAACTAAAGACTAACTACATTCATGGAGATGGTGTCAGCAGTGAAATATCTCTGAATCCCACCAACTCAATCCCGATGGCTAAGAGCTCTTCATCTCCCTCCCTTGAGGAGAATGATCAATTTATATATCTCCCAGATGAACAAAGTCAAAGGCCAGTGAAAAATGAAGAAAATGCAGGATCAAGGCATGCCATTTCACCTTCTCATCTGTATGGAGCAGATTCGTATCTTACATTCAAGACCCATGGATTTATTAAGGATTGGGGCCAAATTTATGCTGATATGAAAAAAAGAAGGTATGGAATTGACTTATTGATATGGCCAGAATAACCATTATTTATAACCACCTTTTGTTTAAAAAGGTGAAGCAGAATCTGAAGTAATAAATATTATTATTGGGGTGAAATCTCTGTTTTTCATTACTAATAGTTATTGTCCTAATAATCTGTTTTCATAAAATAGCTGTGAAGATATTTTTAACAAATAAAAAGTGTCCTCTTAGTAAATGTATTTTGAATGCAAATGGATACTTTTATACCTTTATTTCTTGTATGCAAATACTCTTTACAAAAGAAAAAATAATAATCAGCTCTTCACTGTCACTGCCGCTGTGGCATTTCTGACAGAGAACAGAATTCCGCTCTGGTTTTCCTCTGTTAGATTTTCCATTAAGAAAATAGTCCAAAATCTGTTGAAGTCTCTGGGAATCTGTCAAGTCTTTAAATAGGCCTGTAGGAGGACCATGTTATTCCTGATTGCATAGGTATTTTTTATCTCAAAAGACGCAGTGCAGAGTATAGCTGCTGTTTCTGATAGGTTTAGATTGTTTTCTTCTCCACTGCTGGTACACAAGGTTTGCTGCCATTTGTCTGAAGATCCTCCTCCAAATGGCTTCAGGTTATGGTGGGAACTGGTAGGCTTTAGAAATGCAGAGAGCTTTGAAGACGGAACTATAATTTTGGTTATTAAAATTAGGTTTTTAACAGTTAATTTAAAAATGAAACAACTTAACAATGAATTTTCTTGATGAAAAGGTTTTATTGCTTCTCTGAATAGATGAGATTCCTTCTTCTGCAGGAGGAAATTTGAATCTTGCTCCCACCTTTTAAGACTATTAGGAATAGTTGGATGTGGAGCATCAGATCTTTGTAAAACAGTAAGGAAGCAGAAGGATCAGCCAATTATTTTTTAAAATAGGCAATAAAATTTTCTCTACCTTAATTTTGAGTTTCTTACGCAACTATGAAGTCCCACTAGGAGGAATCTTTAACACAGATAATACAATAAATGTCAGAGTTTTTCTTTCACAATCCTTTTTTTTTTTTTTACTAACTGTGGGGATGTCATGTAGAATACTGTAATCTTCCTGTGCCTCTGCTTAGAAACATTTTTATCCTATATATTTTTAGATAGTCCTACCCTTTTAAAGACTTAGGTTATGTACCTGTATGAGAACTTAAGGAGTGTATATAAATTTTCAGGGACATGTGATTTGCCTTAATATGTCATATGACATATGTAAGTGATCCAAATGTTACACATAAAATAAGACTACTGGTATGTAATTCTGTTTTAAAAACAGCTTTTTATGTCAGAAAAATTCCCTGGAGAAGTTACCACAGTAGCTCACGTATTGCTTTTTCAATTTTAACATGTGACAGTAACTGATAAAGCATTTATGTAACTTGTTTCTGAGATGTCACATGGGCTATTACTTGGAAACATTGCAAAATACTGTCTCTAGAATTGTAATAAGGAAGTAGTTTCAGACAGTAGCGATAGATTTGTGCCTCAAAAAAGTAGTGGTGTGTGAAGGAATTTTGGTGCTATTATTCCTGGTAGGAACTCTGGCTATTTAGAAATACCACACATAATTTGAAGTTTTATGTTGTAAGGCTGGAATGTTTTTGCAAGCAGTCAACCATTCCTTCCAATCACTCTGATGAAGAGACCATGAACTTGCTCTTGCAGATAACAGGACTCATCCTGGGGAACTCATCCTGGAGATACTGCTGATCAGCCTTAGTGCACTCTCCAGCTCAGAAACCCTTGCCAATCAAATAGTCTCTACGTATTTGACATATTGATTTAGCCTGAGATTTTTCAGTCTGCTTGTAGCTCTGTATATTTTTAAATGTTTACCTTCCAAACTGAACCTCATAAACTGTCTCAAGACCCTCTTAATCTCCGTTATTGTTTTTTCTCTTCCATCTTTTGTCATGAAGTCACAGATGTAGATGAAAATATGTCTGTGAACGGCCGTATCATATCTTCCAAATACACACATGCATATAATATCCATCTATATCTATGTATCTTGAAAGCTGAGGTAGTTCTCTCAGCCCTGCTTATTGTCTCAGTTCTCTTTATCATATTTGTAGAGAAACAGGTTTATGCATGGAAAAAAAATCTCATTTTTCAGGAGATGCTGAACATGGGTCTAAAAGTAATGATCCAGAGGTGGCTGGCTGTGGTGGGAGTGTGTGGGCTCATGGGTGATGCAGATATCTGCAGATATCACTGCAGATCCACGAGGCTGGGTCAGAGGGATCCTGTACAGAGAAACTGAGTAACCAGGTGACTGCAGGCCTGAGGAAGGCCTCAGGGCATGGTTTCCCTGACATAATCATGGTGGTTTGGGCTGTCATTGTTCAGAGGATTCAGCCGTATATTTGCTTGTTGCATTTGGGCTGAAGTAAATTGCTAGGAGGAATTCAGGGAAGTTAAAGACTTCGTTGTCTTCTTCAGTTCAAGTCTTGATGACCTTGAAGTAGACTGTGGAAGTGGAGCTGTGTCGGACAGATCCCATGTTCACTACCCTCCCCTCGGCTCTTCAGAGGCCCTGGCTTCTAGCAGAGATGGATTGAACTTACCTACCAGTCTGCAGCCCAAGGTATTTGATACTGTCTTGGTTTGAATTGTTTTCCTTTCAACTAAATCACTGAAACTATGTGAGAAATATCTAAATCTGAAAGGGAAAGATGAGTTCCCATTTGGCAGTGCTGGTGTCTCCAGAGAGCACTCTCACAGACTTGCGAAGCTAGAACTCCCTGGGTGTGGCTGGGCTGGGCAGCAGCCATGGAAAGAAAGTGTCTGTCAGAAATTTGCCTCAACTTTAAAAACCACATAATTTATCAGACGTGTTTCAAAGGAAATATCTCAGATTCAGTGAATCAGCATTTTTTAACCAAAATATATTTAGTGAGAAAATGTTTAACCAGCTGTAGTTATGTGAAAGAGTAATGCTTTGTAAAGTGTACAAGTGGCCTGCTGCCTGTTTTGAAACAGTTTCTAAACTCAGGGAAATTCAATTGGGGTGTGCGTTGACCAATGTAAATCTCTTCGTTATGGTTTTCCGAAGTATCCTGTCTACATTAATTTTCATTAGACCGTGGTGCTATTTTTGAGATCTTCAGATACATACATAGGATTATTTCTTGTTTGCAGAGATTCTTTTTGATTTTTTAGATGCACTTGTTGCCACTGTAGAACTTTATCTGACTTTTAGCAAATGATTACATGAAGGGAGAAAAAGAGTTCAGCACCAACATGAATTCTGTTATGGCTGTTTAAAAAAACAATAAGGTAAGCACTTTACAGGAGTTTTAGGAATAGTCTCTGTTGAAATGCAAATGATGTATCAAACATTAGGGGATTTCCTTTCAAGGGGTATTACTGGCATATTTGGTAATTGGAAAATGTTTTCAAATACGGTAATAATTTAAAAAGCCAAAAACAATATAGAGAAAAGAGAAAGAGGTCAACTCCTTTCTTTGGAAACTCTGACATCAGTAATTACCAAGGCCTGGTCAAAGTCTGCAGGAAATGTTCTCAAAGTATTAAAGTACTAAGATTAATGCCTTCCTTGGTAAAAGAAGATAGCTTGGTCATCTGATATAATGGCCAACAGTACTGTGTGGATGTTGCCTGTTACCAAACTGAAGAAGAACCTGAGCTTTCTTAGTCTAACTTGCACCCACAACTTATTTCCTGTAGTATACAAAAATTTATCATGGTGGAAATACAACAGAATTCGTAAGAAGTCACATGAAGTTTTCAAAAATTCAACTTGAAGCCAAGAAAATGTATGCAAGTGGTCAGCTGTTCCTGATTTACTTTGTTTCTGTTGCTGATGCATTTCAAAATGACACAAGGTTTCATTAGCTGCAATTTCTCGTAGGAATGCACAGTGTTTGGGATTCGGTCACGCTCGTATTCCTGTTCCTCGCCCAAAAGTTTGGTAGGAAGACCTCGCATTCCTCGGGACTTTGCAGTTGGGGATTCAAATGGAGGTTAGTTCCCTGGCTTTGTGTTATTCAATACCTGCCCGCTTCAGGCCCAGAGCTGATGGTGTTACTTTATAGAGCTCACCAGTGTGTATGTTTGGTAGCCTTCAGGTAGCCCTACCATCATCCCTAAATTTTTTCCCATCTACAGCCCCATCATGTCTCCCATGATACAGCCACTGATCTTGAGAGGGCATACAAGCTGGGAGAGCAATGGCCACAAAAACTAATGCAGACAAGGGCAGTATTCCTCTTTTTGGAAGATCCTTACCCTAGCCTCCTGCTGAGTGTCTGACAGAGATCAGGAGAAAGCTCAGGATAACACAGAGGAGGCATCAAAGAGGACAGATGGTTCCAGCTTCCCATAGATCCTCGGGAATCTCTGAGACACAGATGGGCTGTAGTATCTCTACGCGCTGGGAAGCAAAACCCACTCTCTTCATCAAGTGGAGTCAGAGATGTCTCTGCAAGAACCTTGTAATATTTTATGACTTGTTTCTGACATGCTGTATTTCTAGACACATAGTTTCATATTTAGAAGACAGCCCACACTTTTCTCAGTGAGGGTATGGGTTATATTTGAAAACTGTGCAAAGTGTGAAATACATACACTGTGCTTTTCATACAGTTCACATCACTTTAAAAACACCTGAATTTCAAGAGGCTTGCGCTCTCTCTGTAGCCGTGTAGTCCTTACTTCCAGTTTGTCTCTCACTCCAGTATACCTTTAGTTTTTCACTAATCCAGAGCAAGAGGCAGGACATGTGAGCCACAGTGAACAAGATGGAATGGACACCCAGAGATGTTGTGTATGCGTCATCATTGGAAGTGTTCAAGGCCAGATTGAATGGGGCTTTGAGCAGCCTTGTCTAGTGGTGGCATCTGTGCCCGTGGCAGGGGCATTGGAATTAGATCATAGAATCATGGAATGATTAAGGTTGGAAATGACTCCAAGGTCATTGAATCCAACCTTTGGCCAAACACCATCACGTAAATTAAACCATAGCATCAAGTACCACATCCAGCTGTTTCTTGAATACTTTAGGTGACTCTACTACCAACATGGGTGGCCCATTCCAATGCTTGACTATCGATTCAGTGAGGAAATTCTTCCTGACATCCAACCTGAACCTCCCCTGAAGCAGTTTGAGGCCATTTTCTCTAGTGCTGTCACTTGTTGACTTGGAGAAGAGGCCAACCCCCACCTGGCTACACCCTCCTTTCAGACAGTTGTAGAGACCGAGAAGGTCACCGCTGAGCCTCCTCTTCTCCAGGCTAAACATCCCCAGCTCTCTCAGCTGCTCCTCACAGGACTTGTGCTCCAGACCCTTCCCCAGTTCCATTGCCCTCCATTTTGAGAGGCTCAAAACTGAACACAGGATTTGAGGTGTGGATTCACCAGTGCCAAGTACAGGGGGACAGTCTGTGCCCTGATCCTGCTGGCCACAGTGTTTTTGGTACAGGCCAGGATGCCATTGGCCTTCTTGGCCACCTGGGCACACCCTGGCTCATGTTCAGCTGCTGGCACCAGCACCCCCAGGTCCTTTTCCTGTGGGCAGCTTTGCAGCCACTCTGCCTCAGCCTGTGGCGCTGCCTGGGGTTGTTGTGAACCAAGGGCAGGACCCGGCACTGGGCCTTGTTGAACCTCACACCACTGGCCCTGGCCCATGATCCAGCCTGTCCAGATCCCTCTGCAGAGCCTTCCATCCCTCCAGCAGATCAGCACTCCCACCCAGCTTGGTGAGATCTGTGAATTGACTGAGGGTGCATTCGATGTCCTCATCCATATCAGTAATAAAGATACTAAACAGACTGGCCTCAATGCTGCACCCTGGGAAACAGCACTGGTGACAGACTGACAACTGGTTTTAACTCCATTCACCACCACTCTCTGGGCCCAGACATCCAGACAGTTTTATACCCAGCAGAGTGCACCTGTCCAAGCCATGAGCTGCCAGCTTCTCCAGGAGATGGCTTGCTGGGCCTGATGACCTGGCTGTCCTGTATGTGCCAATGATCACACTTAAGATTCTCTGTTCCGTGACTTTCCCCTCACTGAGGTCACCAAGGCCAGGCTGACAGGCCGTAGTTCTGCAGATCCTCCTTCTGACCCTTCTTGTAGGTGGGCACCACCCTCGCAAACCTCCAGTTATCTGGGGTGTCCCTGGTTAACTAGGGCTGATGATAAATGATGCAGAGTGGCTTGGCAAGCTCTTCTGCCAGCTCCCTCAGTACTCCAATGATCTTTGAGATCCTTTCCAACCCTAACCACTCTGATTCTTTGACATTCAATGTGGAAACATACAAAAATTGTGGAAATGTTATCATTAACTTTGAAACCATTTAACAACTTCAAAAACTGTTGTGAGATTGAGAGATACAATGTCTGCAGACTTTTTTCCTATACAACTGAGTTAAGCAGTGCAGAAGGTAACCTCTTTGATGTTACTCAGATTTACTGTAAGACTTCATGTCCCCTTGTAAGGAGGAGTATATATTGCAGCCTGCAGCATGCAGCTGTGTTATATTTTCCTCCATCACCTAAAGTATTTGTAAGCATTTATATTCAACAGATCAGGTGAGAAGTCTTTGAAAAAAACAAGGCAGAAGAAAAAGGTAGAAGTATGTCACAGAACTAAAAGATAGCAGAATAGTGAAGCTCTGTGTCATGTACTTAAAGTTAAGACAGAAATCCTGCAGCTAAGGGACTTTGTTGTTGTTGGTGTCGCAGCCCATTAAGTTTCACCAGACACCATTACCTGCCCTGACTTGATATGGGCTTGGCCCCATTTCCTTTTCGTTCTTTCTCCGCTTCTTCCTGGGACAGTCAGTGTTGGACCTTTACATATCTTGTGGAGAGGTTGAAAACCTATTCCTGTCCAGACTTTAGAAGCAGGGTGTTCTACAGCCTGCACTGCAGATGCGGTGTAATGCTGAGAGGGAGGGTGGTGGTCTGCTGAGCTTCCTGCTGGCTCTTCCCTTCCACCAGGACCTCCTGCATTGTCCCTTTTTTTGCCAGCATTTTGCAAGGATGGGAGCATTGAAGACAGTGTTTGGCAGCTGGCAGTGGTGATTATTGTGTAAGGCAGGGACACCTGTGCTTGCTTTGAGCAGTTTTCTCTGGGCATGGAACTAGCCCAGGAGCTTGGTCCAAGAAGCTGGGTCAGATAGTTCATCCCAATCTCTATGGACTGTCGTGGGACTGTGTCTGGGTCTGTGCGGGAGTCTGCACATGGAAAACCTGCCCCTTCACCTCTGCCTAGCTGCCAGCAATTTGGACATCTTGCTCAGGTCTTAGCTATACAAGAGGGAGGTGCAGCTGCCCTTGCATCTTGCAACAAAATGTAAGCCAAAGCAGATGAATTCAGGATGACAACAGGATGGTGTTTTTCACATAAAATATGAGAAAAAAAGAGGTAAAACCCCATCTGTTTCTTGTGGAAACTCCTAAATATGCCCAGGTTTAAAACATACTACCTACCAGGCTGTAACAGTAAAGGATTTGTCCCTGCTCTGTAGATGGTGTGCTCATGAACAGTGGGCCCTCCCTCCTCCAGGCCCTTACACTCTCTAAGTCAGTGTCTCATCTCCACCTTTCTAGTAAGTACTTCAGTGCCAACCCCACAGTGCTGTTTTGCATGAGGCTGTCTTCCTCCCCCATGGATACACGGCACTGGTTTCTTACAGAAGCATCCCGTGGCACAGGTTGTGCCTGACAACTAACTGAAATGCCCTTTTAGTCTCGCTGCCTCTTTGGTAAATATTCTAGCTCTTGCTAACCTGAAGTCTACATTTGTCTGAGGAGATGCTGATTCAGCAAAGGGTGTTTAAGCCTGTATCTAACTTCAAAGAAAGCATAGTCTGGTGTTTTGACTTAGGCAAGTGCTTATCTTTCTGCACTATACCTGTGGTAGCTTTGCTAAAAATGTCTGCAAAGCAGAGTGGCTTTTAATTTGAAAATGGCAGTGGTGTCTATAGTTTTAGGCTTATTTTCTTCTGAAACAACCCAGCTGAGTTGTTTATCTTTTATTTTGCTTTTTAGAGAGCTTGTGAAAAGAATCGCCTTGAGTCATCTGTTTATAGGATCATAGAATTGTAGAGGATACAAATTTCTAACACATTAAACATCCTATGCAGTACCTGAAGTTGTACTATTCCTCTTCATGTAGAAGGATTTAAATTTTTTTAATAGATAAAACTGTATAAGGTGTGTAACTGAAAATGTTAGAAAAATGTCATTAAGATATTTCACAGAAAATGATGTAAAAAGCAAAGTGAAGAGTGAGTCATTCAAGTCTGGGTTGTTAGGAAAAACAAAAGAAATATTTTTTGCTATTCTTAAAAACAGGCTGCAGAAACTGTTATTCACTTATACTGTTCTCAGTTCTGGCAGATGCTGTCAACTAAAAGCTTAGTAGGAAGTGGTCTTAACCTAGAAAAAGCTGTTTCTAATGTATGTATGTTTTTTCTTCCTAATTTTCAAATGACATTGCAAACCCTTAATGGCAAGCTTATGGCTTGGCAGAGGTCATGATTTTCAAATCAACCTGATGACCTTGCAATCTAAGTGCCCGATGACTGTTTGTGTCTTGCAGAGAAAGCGTACAGTCTGCCCGAGCAGTCCCGAGAGCAAAGGTATGGGTGTGTGTCGCGGAGAGCCGGGAGCAGGTTTGTGCAAGAATGCCATCTAGGGAGCTGTGTGGGGAAGAGACATCAGCACCCCTCCCACGAAGGGTCTGAGAAGTTGTGTAGAGGCCCATGGCATCTGAGAGCTCATGCCTAAACCGTGTGTCAAGCTCAACCCAGCTCTCATCACACACATCCTACAGCAGGGATTTACTGTGGGACCTGCAGAGTAGGGATGGGTTCCTGTCTGCTGCTGGGGCTCCTGTCCACTGCAGGAATGTCCAAACCACTGCAGTAAAAGCAAGGGTGCTTTTGATACCAACTGTAATGTAGGCAAGCTTGTTACACATCGCACATGCAGAGCACTCATTGGCAAGTGTTACCTCTTTTTATAGAGGGAGAGCAATCTTTTTTGTAATGTGTTATACCCACAGCAGAGCATGACATTGTAAATGTTAGGTGAGACAAGCACTGTCCAGATTCTGCTATATCTTAATCAAAGGACTGTTGCCACTGGAATGAGGAACATTTTTTCACTGGTCTCTATTTTAGGATTCAGGAAGAAGAATGGAATAAATATGCTGTACCCTCAAAAAATGAGTCTGAAAAATATAAAGTGAGTCGGACTTTCAGCTTTCTGATGAACAGGATGACCAGCACACGGAATAAATGCAAGGTAAGTTGGGATTTATGTCTTTTTATTATGCATGATTATGTCACTGTAATTAAATTAATTATATATGGAAGGTAAATTTTTATGTAAAATAAATTGTTTATTACAAAACCATAAAAGTCTTAGGAGAACTATTTTCACTTAAAAAAAAAAAATTAAAACATATGCAGGATACCCTGAAATGGCCTTTGTATTAAAAACTAGCCTTCCTTTTAAACAACAGCCTTAGCTGAACAATTTTTTGATGTCATTAGTACTTCTGTTTGGTGATTTAGCGAACATTTAAATGTATTAATTGCATTTAAGAAATAATTTGCTTTGTTAAATCAAATTAAGAGATATGGACCTCTTCTTGGAATTGCTCTCAAAAAATAATTGAGTGTGTAAGCTTCTACATTAGGGTGTAGTTAGCTGAATTTGCCTTATTTGAACTTAAGGGGACTTCTTGCGTAAGTAAGCATTGCTTAGTGCTAAACAGTTGGAGATTTGAGGCCTGCATGGTCAAACAGGCCTACTGTGGAAGGTAGATTACAACACGGTAATTTAATTCTAAGACATCTTAATTTTAGATTAATGGCATCAATTAGCACTTTGAAAGACAGGCTTGGCCTACAGGCTCTTTCTGGCTGGCCTTCTGGCAGTTTTGCATACTCCCTGGTGTGCCCTTCTGTGCCCCAGGACATTCTAATGTACGTGGATGTCAAGGTGTTTGTCTGAGGTGGTATCTTCAAGAGTGTCAAAATTGACTGTGAGCATGTATGTCTGGTTGTGCAGCCTGTGTCTGTGTGTTCTCCTAAGGTATAACAGTCAGTAACTACAAGTATACTTACTATATGTATAGTTATGCCAGCAAGGGTACTGTAAAAACAGACAGACTTTATTAAATTTTTTACAACTCATTAAAAATAGGTTGTTTCTAGTGTCTTCTAAGACCTAAAGAATGCTTGTCTAAATTTGCATAACTGCTCCTTTATCTGCAGAGGCATGAGCTGTATACATGTAGGGGATGTAGGCATTGATACCCATGTGTGCAGTGAATCAACAACTTCTTAAATTTTATTTCATGTACCTCCCCTTTTTGTAGATTTCTAAATGTATTTCTGCCAGTCTTCCTTGAGAATGCTTCCAGGCCTAGCTGCCACTAAAAGCAATGCCTACATAATTTTAGGGCTTCATCAACATTGAGTGTAAAAGTACAGTATGCTGTTGCTGGTCTTCCAGGACAGGGAATAAATATTATAGAATAATTTGATTTTATAAGGGAATATTTTATTGCTTTTAAGATTGAATTACTTGATCTTATTTTCTTATTTATTTATTTTCCTGCCTCTGTTTTTGGGGATGAAGACAAAAAGTAAAGATACCAAAGATAAGGAGAAACCAACCAGGCACAACTTTTCAAATGGTTCTTTCCCAGGAGTTATCCCATGTACAGTCTGTGAAAAGGCTCTCCTAGGAAAGGAGTCACTGCAGTGCTCTCGTAAGTAGCTCCTGGCTTTTACATGTGAATTTACAGTTCTCTGAATGCTGCTCTGACATCCTCGTTCAGTGTGTTGTTTGAAACCTTGTCTACATTTGGATGTCCCTGCGTTATGTAATGAGCTGAGGTTGACAAGGGAGAGCGAGGAAGGACAGCAGGTAACAGACTCAGAAGGCACCTCATCAATCTCCTAGACCTAGCACATTAGGCAGAAGCCTCTTTCTAGCCTGGATCTGTACATCAAAGAATCCTGAGGATTACTTTAGTAAGTAAACCTGAAAAAGGGAAAAACTGAGGCCTCAGAGTACATTTTCTGCAGACTGGGGACCCTGTTTGGTACCAGGCTTTGAAATGTACCTTCTCTTTCAGATTGCAGTGTGATTGTGCATAAAAGCTGCAAGGAGTGCGCTCCTGTGTGCACCAAGGTAACCTCGTACACTGATCTTACTGGAGCATACTTGCTTTCCAAGGGAAAAATGGAAACATGATGAAGGAAAAAAGAAAATACATGCAGACTGCCTGGACCCAGTGTCTGTGTGCAAAGGGCTGCAAGGGTGTCAGAATGGCTAATGTGAGCAGCGGAGCAAACACTGTGCTCGAATAACAATTTTTAGTAGGGGGTCAAAAATGGGTTTCAGGAAGTATTTAGGTTTTTGAAGACTTTCAAGCTCAGATTGTGAAATGGTGTGCCTGGAGGGTTGCAAAACAGGTTGAAAAGAAGGGCTCCTCAAAACCACAAAGAGGATCCTTGTGTACAAGGGAAGAGACCATAGTTTGGAATAATGGAAAGCAGAGATGGAAGACACTCTGGCAGGTGACCTCTTCCACCTCCTCACCCTTGGGCAGGCTCACTTCCAGGTGACAATTTGGGCAGGTGTTTGTTTCATCCGTTCTGGAAATTCTCTGGAGGAGGGGACTCCGCAGCTGCCTGCCTAGGCAGTTACTCCGTGTTCAGCTGCTTCTGAACAGGGCAAAACCAGCACTAGAGCTGATGGATACTACCTTAACTCTTAACAAGGAATGCATGCATGGTGAGGTTATCATAAAAAAGACATAATATTGAAAAACAGATGTGTAAGGCTACTGCCCTCAGGAAATAAAATGAGACTTGAAGAGAAATGTGCCACAGTGATGCAGGTCATTTTTCAAATCAGTGGAGTGTGTCTTTCTGGTGTAGCTGGGTTTTGCATCATGGTGGCTTGCAAGGACAGCATGTTTCCATACTGATTCTTTAGCATAAACAAGCCTTAAACTGTATGTAAATCAAGTGGGTTTAATTTTGTTTATAATTTTCATGTCATAGTCTTGCACTGTACTAGTTTGAAAACAAACCAGTGGGAGGCACTAAGTCAGAATAACAATTTAATGGAAATTAAAAAAAAGGGGGAAAAAAAAAGGTAAAAGAAAACACTGTCAAACTGACAGAGTCAAGGTACAACCTGACACCCTGTTAGGCAGGGTGGTGGTAGCAGTCTGGTAGAATGGTGGCTGCAGTCCTCTGAAGCAGTGATCCTGTAGTAAAACAGTCTGCTCTTCCTCAGGAAGTCCAATGGTGGCTGTGTAGCTCCTGTCCTCTGGAAATCCAGTGGGAAGCCGGTCTCTCTGGTGTTCAGCCTCAGATTATATCCACGATGGGATGCTTGGTTCCTCCCTCTGGGTGGAGCATCTCACAATGGGGTGATGAGTCATGAGGCAAAGTGTTGATTAGGCTCATTAACAGAAGATAGTCCGGAGGGAGTTATCTCTGAGTCAGGCGGCAGGACAATGATGGGCAATTAACAGAAAGATAGTCTGGGGGGAGGAGGCAAGGAAACCCTGCCCCACCTGATTTCAACGGCTGGTGGGGATGGTAATAGAATACACTGCAACCCAGGACATGCACTAATTTCTGGGCAACTTTAATGCGTTAAGACAGCTGAACTGGCAGCTTTGGTTCCTGGGGATGGTGGGTTATTTGCAAGAGGAAGCAAGAGCCCCACCACCTGCAACTCATCTCAGCAAGAATGCAGTGCAGGAAATGTTCACTCACCCACCTGCAGTGAATATATGCCCAAGCACAGCAGGCTTTTGCTACAGATTTTGCAAAAGTCCACTTTGGAAGGGGGAGCGGTTCTGCCTGTGGTACCCATGCTTCCTCAGAGAGTGCCCTGCCACAAATGCTTTGATCTTATTTGAGTATAAAACCCTGAATGTGCACTTTTCTTGCAGTCTTTGCAGGCAATACTCATATAGAGAAAGTAGAATGTTTTAACACAATCTGCTTAGGATAAATAATTCTGTATCGTAGTACAAATAGTTTTCTACTTTGAATATTGTTATCTACTAATAACTAATAAAATCAGTTACTGGAAGAAATTAGTACCATAATTTAGGACCACTTTCTTGTCGCCCTTTGTGTGATGGTATATGTAAATGAGTTACTGACTTGACTGTTAAGTATATTATCAGCTATGTGATTCCAAAAAATTCTTCTGTTTTCAGAAATCCCAGGAGAGATACCATAATAAAAACAAGCCCCAAGTTGGTGTAACAAGTAAGTTAGGTGTAAACCTAGCATTTCTAAGGTAGGCCTTGATTAAAAATCGTGGGACTGATAGCATGAAATTTCCTGCATCATTTGTCTGTTTTTAATTTTCATTTCAGGATCTGTAAGAAAGGGTGTGTGTCTCTAATATGAATGGAATTTTTTTTGAGAGATGACTGTTAAGTCATCCTCTACTAAAATGCATGTGAATTTACTGTATTTTCAGTTAAAACAAAAATAAAAAGTAGTTCTATGTAGTTTACCTCGTGCACAAGTATTTGCACACCTGTAGAGCATGTATGATTTGAGATTATTTTCTTATCAAATGATATCCACAGTGGGGCTATTGCCTACAGGCTTATTTTTATATTCTGTGATAGAGTATTGTGGTCATGCACCTTGGCAAGAAGACATTCTTGGTGCCTGGTGTAGGTCAATATGAGCACCAGATATCATTTCTCAGTATAAGGGCGCTGTTGATGACATACTCTGTCAAACAATGACAAATTCATTGTTTGTCAAAATATTGTGTTGTGCTTTGCCTCACAGATGCCCTGCCTGGAGACATTTCACAGATGGTTCAATCCTCAGTGCATCCTTCTTCCTCCGTGCCTATTGGACTGTCTCCTGGAAAGAGGGAAGCCTCACAACAGCCGTACTTCTTGTCTAAAAGTGTCCCCAGCGCCAGTTTGGAAAGGTAGAAGGGCAGTTGCCAATGGACTATGCTAAATACATCCTTCAGCATTTCTAGAAAAATTGAAACCAGGAAATAAATGTGGGATTTTTTTATTTCTGCTGTAGAAGAGCTACACAATTTTCTGAACAAGACTCCGAGACTAGCCCCTGGAGGTCCAAGTCACAGTCTGAAGAGATGTTACAAGCATTAGGGGCCTTTTCTTCAATGGATGCTTTTATAATGGAAGGTGAGAATATTGCACAGATGTTGCATCTTATAGCTGGTATTGGAAAGTGAAAACCAGAAAAACTCCTTAGCTCATTTAGGAAGACATTTCATCTTCTAAAAGAGCACCTGTTTTTGATAGTTACAAGTTGTGTCCCTCATTAAAATGATGAAATCAAACACATTAGTCTTAAAAGAGAACTTTTCCTTTCTTCCTCATAACTATTTTATAACTTCTAGAATATTTTAGTATGTTGTTACCATTTTAAAATAACAGGGATAAATGTACTGGGCATCCTTGAAGAAACAGAACAGTAATACACTTTTCTTATGCACTCATCCAGTCGACTCCGTTGACAGTGTCCATTGCAAACTATAAACCTGCAACACTTGTATTTCCTCATTAGCCCCAAATTCTTACCTCCTACTGGTGAGCTGTGCTCCTATGATAGCTACATAGCCTTGTGAAGCAAATAGAGACAGGTTTTTTCTGTAGCTAGGTGGGAGACTGAATTTGAAAGCTGAAGGGCATTCACTCACATAGAATGGTGCAAATACCACTCACTGGACATCTGCTGTTGGAAATGTTGAATTTTATTTTTAAATTTTAAAAAGTTTCTTCAAGCAAAGAGTTATAGAAAAGATTTAATCTGAGGAAAGAAGAGTGGTTTTTTTTTTTATTATTCTTCTCCCCTTCTGTCACAAAAACAATTCAACACTTCGGTAATGATATTGACATCTGACAAACTTTGCTGCAGTAAAGCCGGTGCCAGTGTTTGCAGAAGTCTTACCTATAGTTATCTCTGTGATGTGTTCCCCTTACTATATGAATAGATCTGCATGTGCCAAGGGAATTCCCTTACTCTTTACATGTGTGGTGTTAAAGAAATATAAATTTTGTCATAGATGATGTGGATTTGTCTCAGTGGACTGATCTCTGCACAGATGCAGAAGAGTTTGAGGCAGAGTCCTGGAGTCTTGTCGTGGATCCAATGTTCTGTAGCAAGCAAGAAAAGGATGTTGTCAAGCGGCAGGATGTCATATTTGGTCAGTATTTCAAAGATTTGTGTAGGTTTGAAAGCAATTTGGTGTATCAAATAGAGAGGGAACCTACATAGTTTATGTCCAGAAGAACAAATGCTTCAACTTAAAACAATAGGAAAGTTCAAAGAACATTTTTATCACAAATTACAATGTGTCCTAGAACTAAAGAAATGGATAGTAATGGCTAACAGAGACATGCCTAGCCTGTTCACAGAATGGTTGAAATTGGAAGGGACCTATCCAATCCCCTCAAAAGCTAAAGCAATTACAACCACAGCTTGTTCAGTGCATACAGAGAGAATTGTGTCAGAGCCAGATAAATTAAGTCTTCCTACTGACATAATCTATTAGGTTTGAGGCTCACAGAGAAAAAGGAGCTATGACTGTGCATTTGATAGACTGAACTCTATCTTAGAAGGTGTGCAGAATATTCAGGGGATTACTACACTGTGCTCTTTTCTTTTATACCACAGAGTTGATGCAAACAGAAGTACATCACATCCATACCCTGTTCATTATGTCTGAAATATTCCGGAAAGGGATGAAGGAAGAACTGCAGCTTGACCACAGCATGGTGGACAGAATATTCCCCTGCTTAGATGAGCTACTGGAGATACACAAGCAATTCTTCTGCAGAATGAAGGACAGACGGCAGGAATCATGTGAGGCAGGGAGTGAGCGTAATTTTGTCATCAACAGAATTGGAGACATCCTTGTGCAGCAGGTAGAGGCATCAGCTCTTTTAATCCTTTAAGTGCTCAGGGTTCCCAATTTAAACAATTTTTTTACTCCGAAACTTCTGTGGGCAAGAAGACAGTTATGGTTGCCTCAAAAAGATTCAAAACTTGTCCTCCCCTGACTATTTCAGGATGAAATAGCAATGTGAAAACAAATCATTATTGTCAGGTGACTGTGATGAACTTGGGGTGGACTTCTCCCTATGTGGTATGAGTGACAAGGAAAGTGATGAACTTGGTCCTGTTTACAGTAGAAGGCTGCTGTCATACTATGGACTGCAAAAAATGCAAGCAATGGATTCACATTTTTAACAGCTGAGCAGGGATGTGAAGATCTGACTGGTAATGGAAATGAAACTACCCATTAATTTCTTGTAGTGGTCTGGCATGTTACATATCAGGATACTGCTCCCTAGGGAAGGGTTGGTTGCAAGGTGTTTCCCGTGGCTGAAGAACAGCTGACTGATAGCTTGGCATTCACACTTCAGTTCCTTGTGAAAGGGAGATGTAGCTTTTCACCTTTGGTCAGTCTGTTTTCACTCCACTGACATAAAGAGCTGAGCTGTTACCTTGTCTAGGAGCAGTGTGGAGATCAGACCAAAGTAAATGAACCTCAGAGGGTTGTGTTTGAAAAGAGGTGAAGGAAATGTTGTTAAAATGTTCTAGCTGTTACCAGCAAGACTACGGTGGAGGTTGCTTGCTCTCTCTCCAGCCTACGTTCTTCTTCTTGCTCCTAAAAACATCTAGCCTATTTTCATTCTGTTGCGGTGGGCCCTGTTTGTGAAATTCAGAGAACTTGATAAACCAGTTCCCTATTGGTACAAAATTCATTAGTTAAAAGGTATACAATTTCCTGTATATGATATAATGTTGAGCACAATTCACTTATTACTTTCTTCAGTTTTCAGAGGAAAATGCAACTAAAATGGAGAAAATATATGGAGAGTTTTGTAGCCATCAGAAAGAAGCTGTTAATCTCTTCAAGGAGCTGCAACAAAACAAGAAGTTCCAGAATTTTATTAAAGTAAGTTAATGTGGAATCACGAGCACTATTGACAAAAGGCTCAGGAAAAAGGTACATAGCTTCTACTTAGATTTAGGATTGGAATTATATTCAGTAACTCACTTTTAATAGTTGATAAAAATGGCAAAAGTTTTTTCCTCTAGTGAGCTGATAAATCACAGTTTTCTTTCAAACTTTAGAATGCTTTGGCATCCAGTGTGTATTACACACATGTTCCTGTTATAGTACGCCTCATCCCTCAGCACAGCAACTGTTCCTTGGGGATGGTTCAGATTACCAGCATTTGTTTTAACTTATTCTAATGCTTTTAGATCATATTTCTTATTAGTCAATTTGTGGTTTAATATGCATTTACTACTTAAGGTATATATTTGTATCTGTGCAGCTGAGAAATAGTAACATGTTGGCACGACGCCGAGGAATCCCTGAGTGCATTTTGCTCGTCACCCAGCGGATCACCAAATACCCTGTTCTGGTTGAAAGGATACTGCAATACTCAAAAGGTGAACAAAAGCTGAAGTGTTGTTTCACGTCTGAAATCCTAGCACATTTCTAACGTAAGGAATTTGCACAGCTACAATATCACAAAAGATTAAATTCACTGCTCTATTGAGAGAGAACCAGAGCAACATAAATAACTACTGCTCGGTCAAATGTCACCTAAACAGGGTTGTCTGGTCTGTATGGGCCTTGTCAAGGCTGGGCTGTGAAGATTTCTGATATTCCAGCCAGGTAAGCCATAGAAGTCCAGATGAGCATACTTGTTTTAGGAAAAGACCTTGACTAGAGGATGTGAACTAGCTCAGATACACATCTGTACCTTTGGAATTAATTCTGGAGGACTCTTTTCTAAGTAGGTCTAGGCAGACATTTCATAAATTACTCTCTGTTTTTTCAGACAAAGCTTGAATGACCTCTGGAACTTAGTAGAACATTTTACAAATACTATTAACTTAGAGATATTGCCCCCCACATGGGTAGTAAACGAGCATTGAAGGAAGTTGCATGTACCAATGCAAATCCTTTGTACTTGCAATTCTGTTTCAAGGGTTCTTTTACTTAGCCAGAAAAGTAATATACTATATGATTTGCTTAGCTGCTGATTTTTTTTAAAGTGCTTACACCTCATAAATTTGTCAGAAACTATTCAACATGTTGTTTTGGCTAACGAACGAATCTGAGGTACAGGTCATCTTTTCTAGTCAGATGGTCGCCAGGTTCAACTTACAATAACAAATGTATCAATTTAAGCTTTGGATCATGCTGGTTGTTTCCAGAAAATAAGGAATTTTATCTTCTCTTGAACATGCTGACTAGTATCATGTTGTTTGTTTTTGTTTCATACAGAAGGAACAGAAGAACAAAAAGACCTATGCAAAGCCCTTCGTCTAATTAAGGATATAATTGCAGCAGTAGATTTGAAAGTGAATGAGTATGAAAAAAAGCAAAAACTGTTGGAAATTCTCTGTAGAACTGAAAACAAAACATATACAAAGCTGAAAAATGGCCATGTTTTTAGGAAGCAAGACTTGATGAGGAAAGAGAGGGTACTTCTTCACGAAGGTTTAGTGTATTGGAAGACAGCAACTGGTCGGTTCAAAGGTATTTCATCTGAGCAGTAAAGTCCTTTATCTCTTTATTTGCAAATAACATTTGAAGACTGGTTAAAGAGGGAATATACTTTATTGTGCTATATTGCAAATAAGAATGTCTGGGTAATGGTACTGTGAATATCCCACTAATTGCTGGAAGATCAGTTCCAGAAGCTGCCATGGTTTGTGAGTAATCTGCATAAGAACACAAGTTAACATACAATGTCATCTGTATTTCTTCTTCCAGTCCCCTCCTTCTAGTTTTCTGTTTTTCAATTTCATTTCATAATACAGTGTTTGGACTTGTACATTTTTATTGTTTCCAGTATTTGCTATTGAAAATAATTTACTAAAAAATTCAGTGGTAATGAGACATCCATAGTAGAAAAAAAATTCTAAAGCCACATTTGGCAGGACTACAGTTTTACATGCAAGCTCAGAATTTGATTTTTGGTGTTAATCACATATTAGGGGTTGGGGTTTTTTGGGGCACACTAGTATTTGCTGCACAACTTTATAAAGCTGTCTGTTCATCATTATTCTACAAATGCTTTTACCAGTGTACTACGGTGCTGTGAGTGTATGTTACAGCACAGGCAAAGCAAGGTTTATGTGAGGTAGTCTTTGCCAGGTGAATGGCTTAGGGAAGCTGTACTGCCATTGGTGCAAGGATTTGTTCTTTCCCTGCGCCAGTGCTCCAGCATGGTGCTCTTTCCTGGGAGATACAAAGCAAGGATGAGCAAGTGCTTCATGCAGACTGTGGGCTAATTCAGATATTTCCTGTTTAGTTTCCTGTAGGATTCTATATTTCTTCATCAGATAAAATAAGAATTTAACACTGATTGTACTAATTTTAATTGAAAGCCATTATTTTCCTTTTCTCATTTTAAGACACCTTAGCTCTGCTTCTAACTGATGTACTACTGTTCTTACAAGAAAAGGATCAAAAATACATCTTTGCAGCTGTTGTGAGTATATTATCAGATATTTGAACACATACATTGCTCATTTATTTGTATATTTCTCAAAAATTAGGTCATTATCTGGGTCATTCCCACATAACTTTTATTTTTTCTGAAATCCTGGTATTGTGTTCAGAACTGTAATATGTCAGTATATAGAAAATTAAGTTTGTTTCCAAAAATCTTTTTTTTTTTTTTTAATGAAGGAGGATGAAAATAACAGAATTGTATCTTTAGTATTATACCTTACATGATTGTGAAGGTGGGAAGTAATGCAGGCTCTTTCAGTTGTCTAATATAAATTTTAGTTTTTGGTAAAACAAACAGAAGAATAATTGTTACTGAAAATACAGCAGTAAACACACATAAAAGATATGAAAGGTCATGGAAAGAAGTTCTCAAGCTATATAAATATGAACATTATATGAATATTGTGTCTCAGTATGATTGAGCCTCTGAGATTTTCTTTGTAGCACATATCTAGTGCTTAATTTGTTTGTTAACTGTATAATGTATTTTAAAGAACAGTTTAAAAAGATGTCTGATTACTCAAAACTTTCAGTAGCGTGACTATGCCAGGACTAGAGTTAGTCCAATGAATTGAAAAATTATGTTCTTCTTAGAGTGTGGTGTCTTATAAGAATGTAATTTATTTATGTGTGTGCTTTGACTGTTTCCTCCAGGACCAGAAACCTTCTGTTATCTCCCTTCAGAGGCTCATAGTAAGAGAAGTAGCCAACGAAGAAAGGGGGATGTTCCTGATCAGTGCTTCATCTGCAGGGCCTGAGATGTATGAGGTTCATACCAGTTCCAAAGAAGAACGTAACAATTGGATGAGGCATATTCAAGAGGCAGTGGAAAGGTAGGGAGAAGGAGTTTGGTTTTCATGCTAGCAGTCCAAAGCAGATGAGGAGTTTGTTGGATATTCATGGCAGCATGCTCTTTATTCTGCATTGCACTGGGTCCATCTGTGAGTTTGGGTTTTCTATGAGCTCAAGGTGCCAAAACCTCTTCATTGCTCCTGCCACACTTCCCCATATTCCTCCTGGTTTCCCACTGTATCAGCATACCCTTTCGGCTCCTCATTAAACATCCTTACCACTATTGTGACAGCCTTCCCTCACCTTTGCCTTTGGCACTGGCTGCCTTAGAGAGTCCTGCAGGTGTCCCATACAACCATTTGGAGGAAATCACAAATCATGCCTGCTATTTTGGCATCAGCTCATTAAGAATGGTGGGGAAAACATTGCTTCTGATGGGGCCCAAGCTTATCCTTAGGACAGCAAACCTGTGTGTGTGCCAGCCACTCTCTCTCTGCACAGTGCAGCCTTACCACAGTAAAAACAAGCCCTTCAGTCTGCTTTCTGTCCACTTACTGCCTCTTGAAGAGGCTGACAAGTGGCATGCTTCTGGATTATTGCAAAAGGTGCTGGTGTTGTGTTCTGTTTATTGTGAACATAATATTGTATTGAAGATGAACAGATGATGTGCAGTTTTGCTTTATCCACCTTTGTCTTTCATCTTTGAAGTTGTCCAGAGGAAGAAGAAGAAGTAAAAATGAGTGAGTCTGATGAGGACAGACGTACTGCTGAGGCCAAGGCATACAAAATTCAGAAATATCAAGGTGTGGTACCTTTCCTGTTGCTCTGAGAGCTCTGACATCCTTAGAATTCAGGATGAATTAATCATGAACCCATATTGGCTGGAGGGTTCAGAGTGGCTCAACAGTCAGAGTCACAGCAGAGACAGATGGGGTGGTCTGATGGTATAATGTGAGTGTATCAAAAGAGAAGCATGTGTTTTCCAAACACTTTAATGTTTTTGCTACATTGCCATAAGCAAAAAAAGAAAAAATAAAAATGGGTATTTTCAAAACAAACACTGAATTTCACAGATTAGCATCAGGACCAGGTAGTTCTGATAATACCTTGAATCTTTACAGTTGTGTGGCTTTGTGCTTGTTTATGGCACTTTGTCCTTTGCTGCTATTATTTTTATCTGAAAATACAGCTAATAGCATAAATTCTACTTCCTTGGTGCCCCTACACCTAACTCCCACATCTTTATACTGTTTTGAGGAGAGAAATCGCAGCAATGTCTGTCCTATTGAGAGCCACAGGGGAGGGCATCCTCTGCGCAAAGTAGGTGTTCTTTTGATGTTGAGGCCCTGAATTACCACACATGAGCCAAGTGCTTTTCCAGAAGCACTGACTTGTCATTGTGAGTGCAACAGGAGTAATGAGGGCCAGAGAGGGCAGCCAAGGCCACCTCATCAGGCTAGGGCTTTGGGTGTGTGTTAGCTTTCGTTTGGACAGACTATGGGATGAACTTGGCTGAATTTGGCTCCTGGTCACTTAAAAGAATCATAACTTGAATTAGCACTTTCTGTGTGGCATAAAGATTAGAAAGGTGAATGGGCAACATGCTTTCCCTGCAGGATAAAATTTCTAATACAGTTTTCAATTTTACACTGTTCAATTTTGGTTACAGAATCACTGAGTAACCAAGACCAGCAAATATGCAGTCATTTAGAAGAAAAGTTGCGTATCTATGCAGAACTGGGAGATATGTGTGGGTTTGACGATGTCCACGTAGAACCTCACCTACTTATCAAACCCGATTCTGGAGAAACTCCACAGGCTGCCTCACTGCTGGCAGCAGCACTCAGGGAAGGTGAGTTTTCATGGGAAGAGCAGATTGGTGGCTCTTCACATGGGCAGGTATTTTAAGGTAACAAAGTGCAGCCATGTTGCCTTGTGTTGCCATTCTGTTGGGTCTCGAGAATTGGAAGTGTCAAAAATTGCCAAAGGGTGTAGAAGAGAAAACTGTCAAGTTTATTCTTGTCAGATACAGGAGACGGTACCTGCCAGACTGCAAAATAAAGGATATGTTTAGGGCATAGCATCAAATGTAAACAGGCAGGAGTGTGGTGTTAGGTTGTTAGCTGTCCTTGCAGTACAGCTCTGTGAAGCACATCAGGAGTTGCAGTATGATATTGCACCTGGTCCCCGACCTTCACCTACCTTGGCTGATTTTGATGTCAGATCAGAATCCTGTATGATCATATACAGAGCAAATCAAATTTTTACCAAGAAACACCTCCACAATTGCTCTAGGAGCCCTTTTTTCTCTGTCTGCTATCTGACAGGGAGTTGATAGGTAGTTGCACCATCTACAGTGCTGTCCTGTGAAGGAAGGAAGGGAATGGTATTTGTAGATAGCTTGCCTAGCTGGAACTTCAGCTAAACTTCTGCTAAACTCAGCTGAAAAGGGTCCTGGTAAACTGAGTCGTGATTCTAGCATCACCTAAATTGAGAACTATGTGCTACTAACAACATTTCAACCTATAAAGCAGTGGAGCTTGGTATTCATCATCATAAGTAAGTCAAAGAGCGTTTTATTGATAAAATTGATTTAACTTGTGTAGGGTACTGTAAGTCAGTGATGAAACAGAAAATAGTTAAAATGGCAGCCTATACTTATTACACACCTTTATTCTGTCCACTTCTTTATTTTTCACTTTCTCTCATGCTGTTTTTGATGTTGATGATGTCTTGGATTTCAGGACTCTACAATACTCTGTGGAAGCTTACAGTTACTTACACTGTAGACAATTTGTGGGGATCATTATCCAGGATGGAAATACTAAGTCCCTGAGCTAATAGCAGACTCTATAGGAATAAAGCATTGCTTGTTGTAGAGATGGATAGAATTACAGAGTGCTTAAGCAAATTAGATATACGCGAATCCATGAGATGAGATGGGATAAATCCAATGCTGCTCAGGGAGCTGGCCAATGTCACTGTGAGGCTGTTTTCTGTCAGCTTTGAAAGGTCACAGTGATCAGGAGAGGTTCCTGATGACTCGAAGAAAGCAAACCTCACATTCCCCTTCAAGAGGGAATATATAGAGAACTAAAAAATAGTCAGTCTCACCACTATCTCTGAGATAATCCTCCTAGAAGGCATTTCCAAGAATCTGAAAGACAGAAAGAAAATTTGGAGCAGCTGTCATGGATTAATTACAGCAGTAGTGTCTGACTAACCTGACAGGTTTCATGGTGAGAAAAGAGTGCATGTTGGCTACCTGGACATCTCTCAGACCTTCAACGCTGTTTGCACTGGCTGTAGTATCCTTACATCAGAATTGATGTCAACTGCTTAACTGGATGGAAGACAGGCTGGACTGCTGGGCTCAAGGGGTCAGTCCTACGATGTCCAGTTGGTATCATGTTATTAGGGGATTCCCTTAGGGATGTATCCTGAGACCAGTAGTGCGCAACATATTTATTAATGCAGTTGACCTCAGAATTGACAACACTCTTGGCAAATTCATGACTGTCATCGAATGAGGTGGAGTGTTCAGTGAGCTGGAGATACCTCTACAGACTGGGAAAATGGGCTAAGAGGAGCACCTAGACATTTGACAAATACAAATGCAAAGTCCTGCATCTCAGGTGATGTAATCCTGTGTGTTGGTACAGGCTGGACACTAATTAGATAGAAAATACCTTTGTGGAAGTGGACCTGGGAGTCGTACTCAACAGCAGGTTGACCATGAGGCAGCAGTTGCCCTTGTGGCAAAGATGGCCAACTTCTTTCTAGGCTTTTGCAGTAGGAGGAGAGTTGCCAGCAAGTTGAGGGAGGTGATTCTTCCTCTACTTACCTCTCACGAGTCCTGTCTGGAGTGCCATGACCAATACTGCACTTCCCTGGAGAGGAGAGACATTGACAAAGTAGAGCAAATCCAGTGAAAGGTACCAGGATGATTAGAGGGCTGGAGTACATGACATCTGAAGAGAAGCTGAGGTAGTTGACTTGGTGGGATCTCATTACTGTCCGCAACTGCTTAATGGGAGGATATAGAGAAGCCAGATTTTTTGCAGAGGCATATGACGATAAAAGGACACATGGACGCGAGATAATGGTCTTGTGGTGAAACACAGAATATGCCAATTAACTGAAATGAAAAATTATATGCCATGAGAGTGTTAAAAAACGGGAACAGATTGCTCAGGAAGACTTTGAAGTTTCCATCTTTGGAGGTGTTAAAGGCTTGCGTGTTCAAAGCTCTGATCAACACAATTTAAATTGACCAGCTTTGAGTGGGGTGTAGGACTAGGTGACCTCTTAAAGTCCCTTGCAAGCTAAATTATTCCATGGTCAATCAATTCTATGTCATTGATTTATGCACTAAGGAACTATTTAAGGGGCCTCTGTAATTCTGTATGTTTTCCTCTTTAGTTGAAAGTCTCCATGTCGCTGTAACAACATCACAAGTGAGTGAAACAGACAGATCACCAGAGGAAAGTACTGAAGAATTAACTGTGAAGCGTACATTCACTGCCAATGAAATCTTGGAATCTGTTGCTGGTGGTGAGTAAAATTTGATGCTTTTACATATTCAGAGTTTTTTGGAAAGCCTCTGTGGTCTAGGACAGAATCAATAGAAAATAATGTAATAAAAGTTGTCTTTTGGCAAATGCTCAGGTAGTGTAAATTGTTATATAACTTTGTTGGAGGTACACTTTCTTATCATTGCTGTTCAACTCTACAGCAAGTCTGTTTTGCAGTATAGGCCATTTCCCTTTTTGTCAGGAGGCTTGAAAACCAGGATTGAGATTCCAATAATTTCAGCTGCAAAGGGTAGTATTAATTTCTCACAACAAAATTGCAAATACAGTTGTGTAAAAAACACTGCTACAGAGCAGTTTTAATGTTATGGTTACACTTATTTCCAAACTTTCATATGTGAAATAGTGCTAATTTTTAAGGTAGAAAAACTGGATTGGGCCACCTGTGCCATCCTGGCTTCCAAATTTGTTTTTCCCCAGCCTAGGATCCATTATGTAACTCCAAATAATAAAAATCACTTTCTCACTATCCTAAGTAGCTGTAAAAAAGCATGCTCTTTGTTTTACTAGTTAGGATATGCTTTGATACCTTTCTTTTGCATTTTCTTGGGCCTTTATTTGTTAGATGCAGAAAGAAAAGAAATTGAAGAATCACCAGAAATCAATCTCAGTGTTGAGGAGGAAGTGGCAGGTGCCAGTCTTGAGGATAAGGTATTGTAACCAGTTTTTCTTCTTGCATTGCACATAGCAGTCTGGGCACTGTGCGTGTACATACTGTCCAAATTTTTACGGGGAATTTCACTCAGATCCAGGTAATTCAGTTTAATAGAGGTCACTGCAATTATTAATAAAATTTTTAAAAGCAGTCTTAAACAATCCAAGCACAGAACAGTTTTCCTGGAAGGCTTAGGGTAAGTGAGTTGTAACAACAGGCAGTGTTTTCAAACCACTTGTATGGGCCACTTATGAGCCTGGTTCTCTGCTGTCATCATTCAATAGATGCATATCTGTGGAGCTGACAATAGTATTTCCTCTACTCCCTCCTCCTATTCACAGGATGATGAAAGTCTCCTGCAGTGACAGTCCTCAGCTAATGCAAGGAAGACTTGTGCACTGGAAGAACTTCGTCCTGAGAACAAGCACATAAAATAGGATGGATGTTTTTACACCAGCTTGCTTCAGAATTTTGAATTTTTAAAAATGGAGCAATTAGAGAATAGAAGAGGAAGTGCCCATTTTGCAAAGTCCTATAGTTGATAAGCAAATCCGGGTAGAAAAGCAGACCCAAAAATCAGTTCTGGACAAAATTAGGAATGACAAATTTTATGTAGCAACAGAGTGTTGGAGTAAGCAATGTGAATTACTGTGTGGAAATAAAGTCAACTCTAATAGTGTAGTTCTTAGGTGGAGAATAAGAATCACAAAAGGACTAAAGGGGAGATACAAGAAGATAAGATACAGAATGTGAAATGGAAAGAAACCTTTGCCTAGAAAAGGAGTTAATTAGCATTAACATACTGTCCTTGCATCAGGTCTGAAAGAGGGCTTGTGTGCCTGAAACCTTGGGTTTGTTTGTTTTCTATATTGGGAATACTCTTGCTAATACACTAATCTCTCTGTAATCTCACCTTATGTTTAGCTCTGTATCATCTTATCAGACTGCTGACAGAGGGAGGAAGGAGGAAGAATGTGAGTGAAGAAATAGGTTGAAAACCAAAGTCCAAGTGAGGGAGCAGAGAAGCTAGGTGAAGAGAAATAGAACAACCTAGAGAGGGTAGAGTGGCTCAGATATAGCCCATTAGAAGTTCCAGTAGCTCCATGTGAAAACTCTGCCACTGTGGCTATACAGAAGATAGAGCCAGGCTTTTCTCAGAGATGCAAAGATAAAGGATGAGCATCCAAGATTACAAGTTGCAGCAAGGGAAATTCTGAGTGTATACAAGGAAAAAAAAAAGTGCAAGGATGAGCAAGGAGGAATGTTTGTCCAAAGAAGTTGTGGGGATCTCTACCCTTGGGAGTTTCCTGGATTTGACTGAAGAGGGCCTTGGGCAACTTCCTCTAACTTTGAAGCTATGCTTGCTCATAAAGCTGGAGGGACCTGTACCCAACTCTTCCACCCTAAGTCATTATCCTATTATTTGTGGCCTATTTTTTGGGCAAGGCATACATCAATTCTGATACCATGTCAGAATCAGACTTACCGGCAGGTGGCAGAATGAGCAAAGAGAAGAGGCAAGGCAAGGGCTTTGCAGGGAGGTGGGTGTGCAGCCCCGGAGCGTGGAGTACCAGCTCTAGACTCTGCCCAAGTAGCCTGGGAAAACAAGACCTGGGCAGAGGGAGCAAAAGCTTCCAGCTCAGAGGTTAGATGCTGACTAGACACTGGAAGGGAGACCATTGTCCCTGCAACATGAGGGGTCCCCAGTGGGCAGCTGTGAGGAGTGATCACCATCTTGTCTCCCCTGCTCCTGCCTTGTAATTGGATCTCTGTGGGCGTTGTCCAAAGCGCGGTGCAGCCTGCTCTGGGATGTGACCAGCCTCATCTCTCTGAACCAAGGTGATCGGGAACAGTGGCAGAGAGGTGGTGGTGGCCTTCAGTTAAACACCTGAAATTATTGCTTCACTCCTATCTGGATTTGCAGGGCATGTGCAAACTCAGCTAAACCTGCCTCAGCCTCATCTCCCAGTGCTCAAGTGGTGCTGCAGTGAGGGGACTGTGGGCACTGTGACTGGCTACTTGCAACTCCGTGGTCAAACCAATGCTAGATAAACCTTCCCCTGTGCACATCCTTTTCTAAACTCAAACAGGCTTAAAAACCTGAAAGAAACTCTACTCTTTCAGTGTGCAGGCTCTCCTTTGTACACTCTTCCTCCACCTTCCAGCATCACCTTCTTTCTCTCCCTCTTGGCCCTGCTGGTCACCATCTTACCCACTGCTCACTATCCAGTTAAGGGAAAGCAGAGCTATCTTGTGTCCATCCTTGTGCTGCACGGAGACATCATGCAAAATCCTCTGCTTCTCGCAGCAGAGCTGAGCTTTTCTATGGCTTGTGGATGCAGTGAGGAAGAGGAAGGGAAGATCCTCAGGTGGAGGGGAATGGGAGCAAATACTGCAGAGAAATAATGAGACAAAGAGTAGAGGAGGAAATGATGCAGCTGGTATTCCCTTTCCCCCATGGGTGTCTCTGTTGGGCTGTGTTGGGGGGCTGGTCTTTCTCATTTTCATTTTCAGTTATTGCATCTAAATGTAGCAGATGCTTTGCTCTCTGTGGTGGAAAATGAGACTCAGTAGAGAACTTAGGAGAATCAGAGAGAAAACAAATATTCCCCAAACTCTCAGCTGCTTCTCTGAAAAAAAAAAAAGAGAAAAATAATACAGGAAGTCTTTTCAGCATAGGCTCAGAAGGGATTGCGCTTGACACAGTTCCCACCATTTCATCTTATCTTTCTCAGAGGAGCTATTCTTCATGCTGAAGGGATTATGGGTAGCTTCACCCCATAAATTTAGAAAGCTTCTTATGAAAAGGGAGCAGGATGAAGTGGCTTTGCCTTGCTGCAGAGGACAGTAGTGACCATGCTGGTGTGTTTTCTAGAGTGTACACAGCATCTCACAGGGCACCTAAGGCATTTGTTGTAATCCACTAACATGACTTCTTGCTAGTTTCTTAGTACATTATTATTTCTATTTTTGAAGAGTCTCATGCTGTTCCATCCCACTGTAAGTAGTCTAAACCCACTGTGCTTATATACAGAAGTCTGGTTACTGTATTTCAAAACTTTCAAGTAAACAAATGAATCGAAATGTCTTTTCTGTGCAGCATTAGTCAGAAGGGATTAAAATTCTGGATGAAATAGTTTTATTTGTAAAGTTGTGCTTAGAGTCTCTAGTAATTTCCACGGAAACTCCATTGTTGATGAATTATTAGTCTTCACCGATTGTTGCTTGTGTCTTTTTTCATATACCCACATAAAGGGTTGACTCAGTACACATTTCCTAGCCTTAGGTCCCCACTAGTTCAAAAAAAAAATTACCTAGATGATACAATTTTAAAATTTAAAACAACTTTTTAAAGCTCATGTATTTTTTTTTAGGGAGGAAGTATGAATATTTCAGGATCTACAGGGACAGAGGTGAGTAAATCTAAACCTCAGATAGAATGTAGTAACTATTTAGTTAACAGAGGTCAAACCTTTGAAAATCCTTCTCTTTTATTTTCTAGATTGTACAAGCAATCCAGAACTTAACCCGTCTCTTATACAGCATGCAGGTGACTACTCCACTACTAACTTCATAGAGTAATTCATTTGTCCTAATAATTTACTTTTAAAGATTTGTTTTCATGTTGCCCTACTTTTAGACATCACATTAATAGATACTGATCTCAACTGACTGTTGCATAAGTTGTCACAGAATGTATTTTTATTCTAGTTGTAGATTTCTTTTAAGAGCTGAATAATACTAACTTGCTTGGAGATCAGTCCATCCTCCCAAAAGAGGATGTTTGTACAGACCAAAAATGTAGCAGGAAAGTAAATTGATGGCTCTACTTGAACTGATGTCATTCCACATACAGATTTCTGAAATTATAGTCCAAAAAATTGAAAAAATTCAGTATTTTGATTAGACTGTTCTCTTGGTTAGTAGTAAGCAGTAACTTTGCCAGGGATCTCAGATAGCAAACTCAGTCCATTTTAGATGCTTAAATCTCAATTATCTTGTATATTCTGTAGGGCCTTAGTATGAAGCATTTGCCTCTTTTATGCTATGTTTGAATGTCTTAATTTACTTTTTCTTATTTAGCTGCAGTTTTATAATTCTATTTTAAAATGTTTCATTTGAGTATACTTAATTTTTTGATCCTATTGACTTTAGCATATATCACAATAACCTGGAAACCTTGGGCTTAGAAGTGAAATGTATTGAAGCAATGCAAAAGCAAAATAAAAATCCTGTAATTCAGGCAAATTTTTTTGAGTAATTGAAAAACAAATAGGGACAGTAAAGTAAGGTTTAAGATCATGCATTAATTGTTCAGACCATGGGCAGTCAATTGCAGAGAAACAAGGAGAGGATCTTGTCCTGTTTACAGATCACTGAAACTGACCCAATGCTGGAGGAAGAGCAAAGGGGATTGCACACTGCATGAAGTTAAAAACTTTCTGGGGTGGACAGCACAGGGCAGTGGGGCTATGTGAATTCTCTGGGAATGTCTGCTGAAATAGGTTCCCATGTCAGCTCTTGAACATAGGCGGTGCAATAAGTGCCTCAGCAGATCTAGGGTTTTCTTGCTTTCCTTTCTTCTTAATCCCAGCTATTTGTTTTTGTGTTGCTGGAGGATGTCACAATCTTTAATGCAAATGTCACAACACTTTTGTGAAGGATGGAATATAGAGCTCTCACCTGTAAAACAGGAACATCAAACCTGAAATGATGACTAAGCTGCAGGTTTATGCTTGCACTGACACCTTGGTCAGGTGCGTGTAGCGGTACAGTCCTGGTGGCATGGCTGTATTGGCAAGTGGCCGTAGGACTGATGTTAGCTGTGCTGCAATGCTGCAGGTTAGCAAGGAGAGCCTTAAAGTTGGAGTGAGCTCTGCTGGAAACAGTACAGTTTTATCTGTATAGGTCACAGCTGTGTTAGGAATACTTGGGTGAGTATAGCATTCCCAGTGCCTTATTGCCCTCTTTAACCATGAAAAATCATTTTTCCTATGTGTCTTTACATCGTCTGAGAGAACACGACCCCCAGCTGTAATTGAAGTGCATATGCACAGCTGTAACATAAACATGTATAATAACACTAAGTGTAAACCAGAAGCCTTGTTAAAAGTGCTCAAAAGAATTGAGTTTTATTTTAGAAATACCTCATTGTAAAGGCATGATTACAGAATTTTCTCTATTTGCTTAAAGAATAACCTCCAAAAAAAGCTGAAGTATTTTTATATGATTCTCTGTAAAAACAAAGAAATGGATTAATGCTGATATTTAAACATTTGTGTCTGATTTTGCTGTGGTGTCTAGGCAGTACTGGCTATCCAGGCCAGCC
>NW_008239309.1:1114162-1121771 GCF_000691975.1 Corvus brachyrhynchos | reverse complement strand
GCTGCGGGAGCAGAGCCGACAGGGACTGGCGCTGCAGCTGCAGGAGTACCAGCAGCTCCTGGAGAGGCTCCGGGAGGGCCAGAAAATGGTGGAGAGAGAGAGAGACAATGTGAAAATGCAGAAGAAACTCCTGTGGCACTGGAAGCATGGTCAGCAAAACAGCCTGTTTTCACCCACAGGGGACTATGAGGTGTGTGGTTCCGCATTGTAATTATATCCCTGACTGCACTGCTAGAGACCTTCCTTGACGAATGAGCCAGGACATCTGGGTTTTGTTGGTTCTTAATGTAATGAATGAGCCTGTGGGAAGCTGAGATTCAGGCATATCCAAGCATTTTCTTTTATTAAGTTTAACCAGGGAAAGTGCAAAGTCCTGCCCCTGGGAAGGAGCATCCCCTTGCATGGGTAGACGCCGGGGATCACCAGCTGGAAGACAGCTTGACTCTATACAGCTACCTGAAAGGAGGTTGTAGCAAGGTGGGGGTCAGCCTCTTTTCCCAGGCAGCTAGTGAGAGGACAAGAGGAAATGGCCTAGAGCTGTGATAGGGAAGGTTTGGTTTGGGAAGAGTATTTTGCTGAAAGGGTGGTCAGGCATTGGAACAGGCTGCCTAGGGAAGTGGTGGAGTCACTATCCCTGGAAGTGTTCAAAAAGTGACTGCACATGGTAGTTAGTGCTATGGTTTAGTTGACGTGATGGTGGTGTGTTGGGTCCAAAGTTGGACTCAATGACCTTGGAGATCTTTTCCAGCCTTTACGATTCTGTGAAAAGAACCTGGGAGTCCTGTGTTGAACATGAGCAAACGTACCCCTCTGTGAAGGTGGCACATGGTCTCCAGGGCTGCACTGGGCAAAGTACTGCTTGTAGGTCAAGTGAGGGGATCCTTCCTCTCTGCTCTGGACACACCTGGAGTCTGGCTCCCCAGAACAAGAAAGGCATAGAGCCTTTCTTGTAGAAAGGATGTAGAGACAGGAGGATGGATGTCTGGTGAAGTGCCTGTTTGAGATACAGGGACATCACTCCAGTAAGGAAAGGCTGAGACTGTTCAGCCTGGAGAAGAAAGGGTTCTTATTAATGGGGGTTCCTTTTAATGTATATAGATACCTAAATGGAGGTTCTAAAGCAGATGGAGACAGGTTCTTTCCAGTGGCACCCAGTGAAAGAACCAGAGGCAATGGGCACAAAGAGAAACACAGAAGATTCCTTTTGAATGTCAGAAAACTGTTTTCTCTTGTGAGGGTGATGGAGCCCTGGCACAGGCTGCGCAGGGAAATTGTGGAGGCTCTGTCATTGGAGATATTCAAAAGCCACATGGTCTTGGCAACTGTCTCTATGTGGCCCTGCTTGAGCAGGGGGCTAGACCAGATGTCTTCTAAAGGCCTTTTCCAACCTCGGCCATTCTGTGATTTTAAGCTGGATACCCTAAAACCCCCAAACGTAGGCAGATGTTTATTAAACTGAGAAGACAGAAATTGTAAATATGAGAATCTGTGTTTTATTCTGCTTTGCTACTGTGTTTATAAGATACATTGTGTCTCTGCACCTTGTAGGAAAACTAAATTATTGTAGTGCTTAAGCATATAAAGCACTTAGTGATGTTTTTGGTTGCGGCCCTTTTTCCTGGACCACTATCTCCAGGGAGGAAAAGGAGCACCTCCAGGAGCAGCAAACATCAGGCTCTTGTGAACCCCACATGTCAGGCCCTGCTGTCCTGTTCCCTGAAACAAGCAGCCCCCTAGGGGAAGAGGTTGGTGTGTGGCTCCATCCCTGACAGTATTAAGTCCTCGGAGATGACCATTGTTTGGGGGGACAATTTAAAGTAGCTCTGAAGCTGCTTAAGTGTTTTAATACTAAAAACAATTGCGTTTTTGTTGAGGGTGGAGGATGCAGTCTGGCTCTGAACTCATCTGTCTGGGTGCTCACCTGGCAGGTGGATCCTCATCTCTAATCCCTGCTTGGTGGGTATGGTCTTGATTTCCATTACTGTTCTCTAAAGCACCTGAAAATCAAAACATTTTGTCTGGCTTTTCCACATATGGGAGGCTCACTGACCCAAACAGCTCTTTTTTCCCCTCAGGTTCTTGTTTTCACAAGAAAATCTGTAGAGCCTTTCTTCAAGCCATCACCTCCATAGTTTTTCAGCTGGCAACTCACCCATAACAGGCAGAGACCATTTGGCATCTAAGATTGTGCCTGCATGAGGGGGTAAAGGATTGGCCTCTGACCTCCCCCTTTTCACCTGGCTTTTGTGAACACCATGTGAACATGACTTTCCCATACATGCTTGCCAGCCCAAACAATGAACACACTTTTTACTAGTGTAGCATGTGCTACAGTTTTGGCTTGTTTGGCAGTGCTTAAGAAGTGGATGATAAAACCAAAACTGAGGTTTCTGATCAGCTTTAATGGATGTGACTTGTGACATCTTTTGAGGAGGGGAAGTTGAAGTATGATAGCCTGATACAGGGATATCCAGGATCACATAGACAGAGGGAGGCAAAATAATTAAATGCTGAGTGTCGGAGAGTAGTAGTTTTTGTAAACTAATGTTTTATTTGTAAGGCTGCTGTATTTTTATTTCAAGTAGACTACATGGCTTTGATTCCATCCAGACCTTAAGATTGTCTTTCTCCCATGTTTCCAATACTCCTTGCAGCAGCAGAACTGTCTGAATGATTGTCAGTCAGGCGGTATTTCCAGCCCAGTTGTTTTTGTTTTACACTGAACCTAGATAGTTTTGTGTGACCAAACAACGCAGTAACTTACACTAATACTCCTGCTTTTTTTTTAAGATTGGCCTTAATAAACACCTGCAGACAAAGAGTCTGCAGGAGTTGCATTTTCAGCCCTTGGGAGCCAGGGCTTTCTTGCTAAAGCTGTTCGCCATCCTCAGTTTGGCTGCTGCAGCCCTGCTCTCTGTGATTACCTATCCACGTGAGGTACAGTGTTATTTTTGGATTGCAGAGTATGCAGATTTATGTATCAGAGTGGTACCTTGTAGAGCCATGAGGCAAAATATTAACCCCCTGAAAGCAGTCAGCAGAGCTCAGTGCATCCCAGTTAGCGGTCCTTTGTTATCTGTTACTTTGTAGTTATTACTTGTTTTGCGGTGAGCTAAGACCAGATCTTCTAGGCTATTGCTGTTTGTTCCTGAACACACATCCAATTTAATGTGTTTTGAGGTTAACTTCTGGCAGATTGGATGAATATTTGCTATGAATCCCCATTCTGTCTGGCAGTTAATTTTATGCATCCTGGTATAGGATTCTTCAGGATGATGCTCGTAGTTAAACACTTTAGTTTCACACAGTGAGAAGCAGGGAATTGGACTCCATGATTCTTATTAGTCCCTTCCAACTTGACATATTCTGTGATTCTGTGATTCTGGTACTTGACAAAGGTGAAAATGAGATTCTCTGTTTTGTTTTTTGTTGTTTTATTTCCCCTTCTGCAGATAATGGGACATAATCAGTTGGACAGCTTACATGGTGAAAATGCATTCTACTTCAAGGAAGCTGTAGTGTGTGTGTCTCTAAGCAGAATCAACAGACCAGATTCTTCTCTCATTTATGAGGATGGTGTGTATGGGATGAATATCTCAAATTCTGATGTAGCAGGGACTAGTGAAAATCAGGTGGACCTCAAAATGGACACTTCTTGTCAGCCAGCATTAACTAGTGAACTGTGGAAATCCACTAGTCCTTTCCAGCAGATGTCTTTTTCCTGCAAAAGCAACAAGGATTCCTTTAACAATGGTAATTAATGCTTTATTTAATTAAGAAGTGGTACAGGCAGTTTGCCACCTCTCTGGCTGAATAGTCCTAGGAACAAAGACAGCTTGGTAGTGGTGGAAGCAAGAGATTTTGATAAAACAATCACATGCTTCTTTGCAAGATTTTTGATCGTAGGTGAGAAAATAAGCAGAACAGAAATACAGAAAATTACTGAAAAACCCCACAAAACTCCTTTTTGTGTCTGTGTAATAGTACTCAGAATGTGTTTTTCTCTTAATCTTTTCCCAATGCTTTTTGACCTTTTTTTTGCGACTTGGAGTCACTCTTTTTCAAGTTCATTTTATTGATTGTTTTAGAACATATGTGCATTACTTGAGGATTTCTGGTTGCAATAGCTTTTGATTTAATGTCTTAGAATGATAATTAGTGTTCAAACACCCTTTTCTTGCTTCATTGAGGAATGAAAATATTTTGAAAGATCTGTGGACAGATTATTGTGTCACTTCTAAGGAATAATGCAATCCTTGACTATACGTTACGTTAGTAGCTCTTACTGCATTACCTTTCTTTATTCTTGGATTTTATCAGAATCCCCAAACATACGTAGACTGCATGGCAGTTATTGATGGTGGCTACCAAAATGAGTGGAAGAGGCTGCCTATCTGAGCACTGCATGCTCTGAAAATTCCTCAAAGATCTTAAAAACTTAGGAGAAACACTAAACTGTCTGAGGTTTATTTCTCATTTTGCACAATATTAGCTTTGATCTAACTTCTTTCATTAGTGTGAGTTGGAGAGCAGGGTGTAAAAACACAACAGCTAAAACTCTTGGGGGGCAGTGGTGCACTTTTGGTATAATAGATTGTCATCTGGTGGGTTTTTCTGCACAGTTGTGAAATTCAGGAGACAAGGCATGTCAATGCTGCAGCAGTGCCCGAGCTCCCATTTTGTTGTGGTTGGCAGAATAACTTCTGTCCTCACACCAACTTCAGGCAGGTCACAGCAAAGACCAGTGGGCAGTAGAATTAGGAGTAGAAAACATACACAGGTACAATGGTTAATTGTCTTATATCAGTGGTTAAGGAACTTGCTCCTTGTACTGCCTGTAATGTATTAAGCAGGCATCTGTTACAGCCTTACTAGTCCTTGGTATGTGGATTGCCAAAAGAGCATTTTATAATCAAAGGTAGGGCAGGCTAGCTGTATCACCACAATCAGCAAACCAAGCTGATTAGCAAAAGAGATTAATATTTCTAAAAATGCCTAAATAAGTAGCCTGGTGAAACTTGTTCTAGTTTAACTGCGGTTGTCATTTTAGTTATAAGTTAGCTAAGCTAGTGCAAATTTGAGAAGGAACACATATGTGGGTTTAAACCTCTCAAAAGCTTGCACTGGCGAACATACAGATACAAGCTAACCAGGATACTTTCTATTGAGCCCACATGAGAGCATCTGTTTTAATTAAACTGGCTTGTACTGGTTTAATTGCACTGATTCTAAGATAAACTGATTCTAAGACACCTACAATGGACCAGCTTTGTGTTTGGCTGGTGTCAATGCATCCTGCGTAGACATCCTTATCTTGCCGTGGTAACAGGGCAGTGGGACAGTCCCAGCACTCTTGGGGACCAGCTCTGGCTACAGAGCCTGCCCAGGAGGCCAGTGTAAGTCTCTCTGATGAAGTCGTGTTGGCAAAATGTGCATTTACTGCCTGGGTAGTGCCACAAGACACCTTATGCAAAGGAGCGAAGCAAATCCTTGCAGCATTCTGATGGTTCAGATGATGCTGTGAAGCCCACCACTGCATTGCTAGAGCAGGCAGGGCTGGAAGCCTCCCCCCAGAGAGATGTGACATCACATTCCATAGTTGCATTTGTGATTCAAAAGGTGACAAGAATTTTATGCTCTGATCATGGAGTGCACGAGTCTGCATGATTCAGACTTGTTTCTGTCATGCATCAGGACTACTGTACAGGGAGGGAGTGGGGAATGAGAAGAGTGCTAAGCTTCCCCAAAGGGCTCTCTGCATATGGAAATTAAGCAAATCGCTTGTTCCAAAGCAGTGTCAATCAAATTGAACAATACAAACATTTTGTAAAAGGAAACTGGTTTCCTTTTTCTTGAGTGTTTTTGGGCATGTTTCTTCCCCAGAGAGTTTAGCAGAGTTTAAGAAGATCTCCAACCTTGTGCCTCCACTTTCTGACACCTCTGCAGGATATAGTCGGTTTGCAATCACTTTGAAGGACAACGAACTGAAATGCAGTGAGGGAAAGAACTTGAAAGTTAGCTGAAATTGTCAATATTTTCATGTGGATGAATGTTTCATGGCATTTTTGTGCATTTTCCGACCAGCTTTGTGTATAAAGTCTCATAATCATCTTTCAAAAAAATATCCTTAAATAATTAGTCAACCTAGAACTAAGAAACAAATACTGAGTATGGTTTACTGCATATAGCCATGTACCACATACATACATGGCCAGACCTAATATATAGTTAAAATTTTGTGTGTACACAAAAGGAATTTCTTGGGTTTGATTAATTTTCCCAGAATTATTAGGTATTTTGTAAGAAGTCTGCTCTGTCAAAAAACCCCCTTAAATTATTTAAAGAGGAGCACCATCTGAACTAGTTTCCAAGGAATTAATCACACTGCATTCTACCATATGTTAAGTACTATTCAATTAAGCTTCATAAATATACAGAAATGGAAATGGCTACATTCCTCCAGTGCATAATTTTCCATTCATATTTCCTAAGGTAAGACATAGGTCTCTCCACATAGCTAACATCATGATTATATATCATTGTTTTATGTGTATGGGAGGGAACTTTACTAAAGACCTTCAGGCAAGTTCCCACAAAGCTGAAACTGGCATAAGTAAACTCGCTAGGAAAGGTGTGTCAGTCAACAGGAGGAAAATATGATTGAAAGAAAAATGTGTTAATGCTTTACAGTAATCGTTATGAAATTATCTGCATGAAAGAAACAAGTACTTTGGCTAATTAGGAATGAGGGGGAAGTATAGGTTTTGTGTCAGACTAGACTGAGAATTGAATTAATTAATCTTGCATTTAATTGACATGTCAGGTTAACTAGCCAAAGTGATGCCTAAGGATTTACCTATGGATTCACCTCTTTGATTTCAGGAATCAGTGCAATTTTAGTTCTTTTAAACTTTGAAGTGAACAGCATTGTTTGCTGCTGCTACCCTAACTTTATTTATTCAGATGTTGTAGCTACAGAAATAGAATTGAAAAGTGATAGATCTGGAAAACCACTGAAACTTCATTGTGGGAGGGTTTTACCTCAGGCATTTAGTATGAAGGATCTGTACACAGGATGCAGTGAAAAATGTAGTTTAAATCTTTATGGGGAGCATAGGAAAACCTGTGATCTTCATAAACAGCCAAATGCAAACCCAGGGAGCAAAAGTAGGACTCTATTTGACTAATGTCATTTAAATATTTTTAAAGGACAGATATACGTGTATGTATATAAGCAAATGAGATATTTTGATTTTGGAAAAATAATTTATAGCAGCTTTCAATAAAATAAGTGGTTTCTAGAGATGTAAAATATTTAATTTGCAATAGAAAAAGCAAATATTCCGGAAACAATATGTAGTATCCTTTAACTCCATAAAAGTTTATATGAAATTTCCTTCCTATTCCTTAAGGCAGATTATGCTAATGGTGATTGCTCTGTTGAACCTATTCTTAAAACTTTGTATCAGATTCATTTGCTTTGGTTTCCCATTGTTAATTTAGATGGCATTTAGAACAGCACATTTTTTGTCTATGTGCTGGTTTCAGCTGGGGTAGAGTTAATTTTCATCTCAGTGGCTGGGATGGGGGTGTGTTTTGGATTTGTTGT
>NW_008239309.1:1111565-1114032 GCF_000691975.1 Corvus brachyrhynchos | reverse complement strand
ATGACCAGAGGCATATTCAAGGCCCTGTGGATACATGCTCAGTGTATAAAGGCGGGGATGAAGGAGGAAGGGGGGGACATTTGGAGGGATGGAGTTTTGTCTTCCCAAATAACCATTATGTGTGATGGGGCCCTGCTCTGCTGGAATGGCTGAACACCTGCCTGCCCATGGAAGCAGTGAATGAATTCCTTGTTTTGCTTTGCTTGTGTACACAGCCTTTGCTTTCCCTATTAAACTGTCTTCTTCTCAACACATGAGTTCTCCAGCTCTCACCCTTCTGATTCTCTTCCCCGATCCTTTTGGTAGGAGAGTGAGCAAGGGGCTGCTTGGGGCTTGGTTGCTGGCTGGGGTTAAACTACCACTAAGGCTGCCTTAACATAAGTTATGGCCTAATGACATTGTATAAAGTACCTGCTCCATGTTTGCATCAGGAAGGTTGAGAACAATAGGCCTGGTTCTTTCCTTATATTTGTGTTAAGGTGAATTTGTTGCAGTCAGGAGAGGTATACAATGTAAAACTGTGTGCAATGCAAGTGTGATAAAAACCATGTGATGAAATATGCTTTGTACTACAGTGTTAAAAAGCCATCTGAAGTGGTACAGGCTGTTTGTCTATGCTTACAACTCAAGACTGGATCTTGGCAAGGAGCAAATCTCAGTAACTCAGGGCCTTACTCAGATAGCATAGCTACTGCTGCCAGTGCTAGAGGTAGCTAATGGGAGCCTATGCTGAGGACTTTGTTGAGTAAGATTGCTTTCATCACTTGGAACCTGTTAAATAATGATTAGCAACCCCCCCCCAAAAAAAAAAAAAAAAGCCACCACAGCTCTGCATATGTGAGTTAATTTTTATATTATTGTTGCTGAAAGGACTCCTGAGTACATCTGTCTCATCTGAGCTGGAACATAACTGTGTCCCATACAGCACACACTTTATAACAGCATCCTTTGGAGTCAGTGACAGGCCACCCCTTACCACCTGCATAATTGCATGTGAAGATGTCTGTCAACCTATTTTAATTCTTTTCTGGTATATTTAATAATATTTTTAATAGCGCCATTTTTTTCACTGTCCCACCCAGTGAGCAAATTCTTTCTGTTTTTCTTTCACTTGGGAAGAGGGAAATGAAAGAGGGAAATCTTTAAAAAGTAAAGGATGATATGACTCATGGAGCTCCCAGTTTGCTGGGGAGCTTCCTGAGCAGGTGTGACATATTGAGCTGCTTTAAATTTTTTATCTTTTCTAATTGAGTATATGCCACATTGAGAACAAATTTAAATTGCTTTTTTTGAAGGGTATTCAACATATCCCTTCTACTCTTAGTGTGGATGGCTACACAGGGGAGCACAGAGCCCATTCGGTGCTCATTGTAAGCTATGAGAAAAAAATTAAATGGAAATATATAAGAATATGAAGTTGAGCAGCATCAGCACCAGCATCTTCCAAGTTCAAAATTTCATGGCTTTATCAGAACAATTAAGCTCTTACTTTTAACTCTGCAACAGGCAACAGCAAATTTGCCTCTTCTCCATCCCACAAAACACTGAGTTTCATGCTCTGCTGAAAGATGTCAGTGTCTCTGAGATACTTGGTGGAAATGAACTAGAGAGGAAGTATTTTTTTTCCTCTTGGGAATAATGCTGTGGTTTGTTTAAAGCAAATGGCAAAAGGGACTAAATCACACGGCAGTGTGATACCAAAGTGAAAAATATGCCATTATATGTCATCTGCAATTAGTATATTTCGAGTAACACTTGATTTTCACCTCTGTAGCACTCAGGTTTTGTTGTTCTGTTAGTGATCTTCTCATCTCAAAACACTTTCCTCATTTCTGAAAATAACCACAGTAGATGCAGCACTATTACATAACCTTTTAATTAAGGCAGCTAATGATATTCTGGTTTTATCTTGTACATTAATGTAAGTAATGCCTATCCTGTGTAATGCCTGTCTGATTTTATTCCTTCTAATATCTTCTTTAGAGTTCATTCATTTGTGGGGGGAAGTTTAAATTCGTGCACATCTTTAAGGTTATGAATGGAGTAAAGAGATTGCCTGCCCCTTTTGAGGTGCCACTGGTGTTGGTGTAAATCTGCACACCACACTCAGGCTTTCATTGTCTGCAGACTTCTTAAGCAGCCATAGGATGATGGCTAAATCTTCCTCATTTTTCTCACATTTGTGGTTCCACCACCTTCAGTGCAGTGGTTTGTGGGATCAGCAGAATTAGTGGCATCAGTGAAATTGGAATCTTGTGGATGATCTCCCTTTTATGCAGATTTATTCTTTACTTAGATATGTTTTTTCCAGTAGGTAGAGGTTTCAGGGAAGTAGAGGGATGAAAGGAGAACTTTTCAAAGCAGAAAACCATGGGCAGAGGGTCTTTAGCCAGACAACTGCTTTATAGTGAGTTGTATCCTGAGCTCCAGCTCAGGGTTGTGCAGCTGTGACTTAACAAGTCTTCAG
>NW_008239309.1:1106712-1111553 GCF_000691975.1 Corvus brachyrhynchos | reverse complement strand
TCATGAAAAGAGGCAGAAAACAACAGTCTTGCTGGTTGTTTGATGTCAAGAGGGAGGTCTTTGTTTTCCTTGGGAAATGCGATCTCAGTGTGGGTGGAGACTTGGCTACAGTGCCCTGCTTTAGTACATTAAAATATTTTGTATGTGTTTTGTAATGAAGTTGCAGCCTGAAATAGATGCCCTAGTGTGAAGAAATAATGCATCCTAATAGATGAGACAAGCTGTTTATAGATGACCAAATATTACAAGATACTGGGTATGCAAACACACCCTATAAAATCATGTAGCTGAATTACCAAGTGTATCTGTCTGGCTTATTTTGAAAAGTACAATCTCATTTTAATTATTTAGTATAATACTGTACATATTCCAAGAAATGGCCTGTAGCATGTTGTGCAAAAATAATGAAGCGTTAGTAATATGAAACCTTCTCAGCGTCATCTGCTGTTAAATATTAATTGAGGCATGGGGGTAGATTGTCTGTCTTTTGCTCCCTTGCCAGATGCTATTGAAGATTTTCTTTTGGGTGTAAAGTTTTAGTTTGGCAGAGAGGAGGAGCCTTGGTGCTGGTGTGGAAGTTGGTTTTAGTTTAATCAAATTGGAAGACTTCTAACACTCACCTGATTTTTCTGTATTTGTTTAAGGTCTGTTGTACAAAAAACCAAACCCCTGTACTTTAAAAATCATTGAATATATTCCATGATAGAGAATATATGGCAGACAGGGAAAGCAGTGTATTTGGCAAGGATGAAAAGAGATTTTTTTTTCTCTTTATTAATTGAACTTGAAAATTGAAGGATAGTTGTTGCTGACAGGAAAACTGCAGGGAAGCTGTCTTCTGTGCAGAGCAACTTGCCACTGAAGCACAGTGCCACTGGGGAGGGGATGCAGGTCTGAAGAAGGCTCCTGCATTAAACACAGGCAGTTTAGATCTGAAAGTGAAAATGAATACAGGCGGGTGTTTTAAAACTTGTAGTAAAGGTGAGGTAGGAGGAGGAGGTGATGAATTTGGGCTTAAAGGTAAGACCAGTGTTGCTCATAGCAGGGAGAAGCAGGAGCAGAAGTAAGGAAAATGCATCCAAGTGCTCTCCATGCACTCATGGAAAGCACTTGGCTGAAGGGATGGCAGCACATGCTTATTTAATAATTGTGGGGTTTTATGGCTTTGATGTACAATTTTTCCTTTACCTTTTATGCAAACTGTTTTTATAGCAGTTACATGTTCACAGAGGTTTTAGCAAACAACTAAAAAGGGCATTCATTTCAAAATATTCAATCACATACTGAAAATTCCTATGCTTACAATGCAAAATTTGGGAAATGTGGAACTTTCAAGTTTTTTCTTGATTTTTTCAAGGACTCCAAGAAGAAAACATCAGCACATATACTTCCTGCAAGAAATAAATAGAAATGGCTGTGCTAATACTCAAACTGCAATGAAAAATTAGTGAATATTTCCCTCAGTTTTGAGCTCAAGAGAGAACAAGTATCTTTGTGACTCTGAGATAAGAGGCTTCTCTCAGATGCTCACTCTTGTAGTAATGCCTGTATTTTTTCCTGTATTAATCAACATCAGCAGCTTCTATTAAAGGGTAAGATTAGCATGTAATTGATTTGAAACAGGTGCTCTGCCTGATTTTTTCTTCTGCAGCAATTCTGTATATTGACTTAGTGTTCTTCTGCTACTCTCTTTGAGTTTTGATCTCAGCAGCTTTTATGAGTAAGAAGTGGTGGATCTGGTCTGTTGTTGGGAAATTACCCTATAAAACCAAAGTGCTTAGGAGGAGACTTGAGCGTTTTATAAATTACCTCCCCCTTTTGGCTTTTGTAACAGAGCTGTGCTCTTCTGCTATGCAAGAAAATGGTTGCCAAAGTCCAGAGCACACTTCTTTATGTTGCACCTGAAAGACTGGCCAAATACTGGGGACTGATTTTTTGCCAAGGTCTTTGATTTTATGTTTATTTCAAAGTGAAAAAAACCCAGCAAAACAACCTACAACCAAAGAGCGTCCATAAAATATGAGGCAGAGTTAATCAACACACTAACATCTGTCTGTGGTAACAGCTCAAAATAAGAGTTTTGATGTGTAAATGTCCCCTTTTGTTTCAAAGGGAATGACTTCATGTTCCAGAGACTGTTTTTTCAGGGTTAATGCTAGCTGTTTCTCTTTTCAAGAGGAAAGGAGATAAAGCCTTAATACAGTGTTTTATCTTCAGGGTGCAAATTGGGACAGTGGGTGAGGGAAGTGTGGGGACGTGCTGGCCGGCAGCAGAAAGGGGAGCTGGTTCATTGTCCCTTGAGTCCTTGGAAGTTTGGGCCTGTAGCTTTGTGGGGTTTCTGTTTCTCCATCAAACATTCAAGCAGGAGTGTTCCCTACTGATCGCAGTTTGTTTTGACTTCAGCCTGCTGGCCAAACGGCTTCTGCAGATGATGGGCTAGGAAGAAGTGGTTGCAGCCCACTTCATTCACACCCACACTGGACACCCAAAAGAGGAGGCTGTGGGGGTTTCCCATGCTTCCCCACTGCTGCTGTCAGTGGGCAGGCGAGCTGCCCTGCCCCTGGAGAGGTGCCCTGTGTAGGTGTGCTGCTGTCCTGGGTGGGGCAGTGGCCCCGCGGCAGCAGCTGGTCACGTTCCTTGTAATCCTGTGTAGGAAGGGTGTTCTTGGAGTTTTATGGTTCTTTCCTCTTGATCATTTGAGTGCAGCTGTGTTTAATGAGCTGGAAAAGAAGTAGGTCAATAAAACATGTGTTCGTTGTTAGTAGAATACCTGTCGGACCACGTGTTTGTCTGTAATTGACCATCTAAAGCTTCAAAGCTTAGCACAAAGACAGTTTAATAGGGAATTCATACCTAAATAAATTAATATTAAGCAGAAGCAGACAGCTGTGAGGCAGTCTGCCCTGCCAAGGTGAGACTGTGGGTATTTAATGCACAGACAAGTTATGATTTCAAGTCAGACCTATTTTTAAGTGTCTCTTACTGATCTGCATTAGAAAAACAGCATGCCAAAAATAGCTTAGAACCCTTGTGCTTTAAAAACCAATGCAACTGATAACATAGCCATGTAACTAGGTTAAAATTTTAATCAACCTAATCAATTTTAATCATCATGCTATGAATTTGGTGTTAAAGTGACACTGTCGGTGTCTGAGCTTGAGTTGGCGTTAAAATATTTTCTTTGGTAAACACCAGTGTTAGAAATAGTATGTTTACTGGGTCTTAATAAAAGCAAGATGACTGCATCATCACATTACTCCAAAACTTGGAGCTTTAAGACAAGTATGAGTTGGAATTTTATGATAAATGCCATTTCGGTGGAATAAATGTGTATTTTGTGTTAGCCAAGAATTTGGTCCAAATTGTCTAGACCAAACTTCTCTGAAGAATTATGAGACAAAACCTGAAAACAGAACTGCATTGTTTTACCTAAGCCAACAACTACACAAAGAGCAGAAACATGCAGAATAATGGCATTCCCAGTAATTTTACCATGATCAAAAATCCAGAGTACAGATGTAGAGAAGAGTTATGTTGCAGACCTTATTCATCATAGATGGAATTCTTTCTGTTCTCTGTATTGTAATAAAAAATGCACCAAAAGCTGCTAAGACTAATTAGTGCAGGATCTCTTATGAAATAATTCCTCATCTGCTTTTTGTGTAAAGATCTCTTATTAATGAAGGTGCTTGTTTGTCTAAGAAATGCAGCTGCTGCTTTTTCACAGGGTTGGGCTGGTCAAAAGTAAATAACAGCATTACAATTCCCAGACTGATTTTCTTGCCTTATTCAGTCAGCTGGGAAATGGATTAGGCTCCTCTTTCCTTGATAGCTGTAGGGTCAAAATATTTTTCCCCATGTTTTTTTGAGACCCAATACCAAATTCAGTTCCTGCTGTGAATCAGCTTTATTGAGGTGCGAAGGGCCTAATTTGTTGATGGTATGTGGGATCTCAACTGCCAGTGAAACTGCTGGGAGTTGTCCTCAAATCTTCAAGGCTTACACGTGACTTTTCTATAGCAAGTGTTCTGCTCTAAAACGGTAGCAGCAGTATCTTGGTCGTTCCAGGGTAATGCTGTGGTGTTCCAGGCGCACAGTGCTGCTGCATGGTATTCCCTTTCTTCCACCAGCTATAAACAATTGAACCTGCAGTATGGAAAATCCATCACAATTTGGGCAAGTCTTAGTAGGCATTAAAAAAAAGCAATCAAAACTGGTCATGGTGTCTTTCACGGTGAGGAAAGGAAGACAGGCTGAGGTGCCTGGAGTTCCCTGGCTAATCGGCTCTCTATTGCTAATGAATCTGCATGGAAACCACTGGGAGCATCATTAGAGACAAAGAGGTGCCGCGGGATTTGCCAGTGGGGACTTTCAGTGGAGCCCATGGGAGTTAGGCTGCTGTTTGTTATTGAATAATGGCAAATGAGAGCCTGTTCCCTTGAATTCCTTTGAATATCCCAGACCGGGTAGACTTAGCACTGTTTTTTAGGTGTCTGCTTGTGCTTTGCATTATGCATGAGTGCCAGTATGGGGATTAAATAGAGCAGCTCTGCCATTTCAAATAGCTGTGTCCTGAAGCTGATGTGTCAGCTGTCAGTCCAGATGAACTTGGTACCAGTTATTATAGGTACATGTAAAACCAAAACCTAACTCTGTTTATTATTTCAGAAGATTAGTGGGTTTGAGACTCTTTAACATACTTGTTGCTAAAAGTGGCATAAATAACTCTTCATTTAATGCAATTCTATTTTGTAAAGAGGTTCAATGTGACAGATCTTGGAAAGTCACAGCAAGGTAATTGTCTGCAAAATCCGTGTGGTGTGTTCCTTCCATCCCCGCCC
>NW_008239309.1:1106468-1106687 GCF_000691975.1 Corvus brachyrhynchos | reverse complement strand
GAATCTGAGGCCTTCTGAGATCCCTTCCAACTTGAATTATCCTGTGATGCTGTGAAAACAAGGTCAGAGCTGAAGGAGAAACACTAAGGTTTTTCTGTTCAAAACACAGAGATTTGAGAGGTTTTTTGCCTGGAGTGTTTCCTAGTGCCTTGATAATGTTCTCCTGTCCTTCCCATAATCGTCACTGTGGGCACTCCAGGCTTGCGTTAAGAGCTGTGA
>NW_008239309.1:1101948-1106429 GCF_000691975.1 Corvus brachyrhynchos | reverse complement strand
GGGGGGGGGAGGGGAAGGAGAAAATCTGGCATTTATTTGATGTGGAAGTGCTTACATTCTATGACAACAGACAAGAGGTGAGAATCAGTGTGACTAATGAGTTGTTTACTTGGCTTTTGTATCCCCTGCACCCCCAGGTACATGGGCTTTGTTTGTTTTGATATGTATTGATTTCAGATTCCTGCAAATACCATTCCTTTGTCCTTCACCTTCTCAGCAGTTTGTGAGATACTACTAATCTTGTCTCTTAGTGCTGTGGAAAAGGTAGGGTAGTAAGGATGCAGAATGCTACTTTTTTTTTTCCCCTACAACAGTACCATGCTTTTAGCCAGGAGCTGTCGTTTCTCAGAGTGTGGACCCCGACCCTGCTTGGAAAACTGAGGTCCTCTTATAAACTCCCTTGAGAACTGATCCCACATATGACAGGCCTGCCATTGTTGGTATATTGAGGTGGTCTAAAAAGGTATGGGAAGAGTAGAGTGCCTCTCTGCAGTTTCCTGATGCTTGTCCTCATGGTACCAGACCTAAACTCAAGGAAAATGGGGAAAAAATTCTAATTTTAGTGTTGACTTTGACAGTATCTGTTTGAATAAGACAATTTGTGATTGGATCAAGAATTTGTTAGAAATAGCCTCCAACTCCTTTTGCAAAAATTGGTGGGGAAGACTGCAGGTAATGCCTGGGGTTTCTTTATTTAATGAAATGGTCTTAGCTGAGATAAAAAGGAGTAAAAGCTGTACTTTAAGGGTATTTTGTGCTGAGGTGTGGCACTGCTGGGCTGAACAGGCTACATGTCCCCAAAAGGCTGAAGTGCTGTCACAGATTACATTTGGTCACCAGCCTGAAGCACACCCCTTTTGCCTTGGGTGTTTGACCAGCCCAACATTGAAAATGGATTTCTCTGGTCTGTTGTTCCCTGTTGCCCAGGGTATCCATTATGCAGCTGCAGATCTGGCTTGCTCTTAAGGAAGAAGTTACCTGGAATATGGCAGGAGAAATATATTTTATATAAGTGAGAAACAGGTAAAGGGGGTTTCAGTTTGCACATAAATTCTGGGGTCCAGGGTGCAGAGAGATGCTGACAGCTCTTGGCTGGTGCAGAAGTGGGAGGAAGCAGAAAGCTGTGTCAGAGTAGTCTGTGGAAGGACCTGAGCTACAGCTCAGTTCTGTTAAAGTTTTGGAAATACTCAGGGAGTATTTTCTGCACTTACTTAACTGTGAAAGAATAACAGTGTAAATGAGCAAGTGGATGGCTACGGCCAAGTACAGTCCTTTTGTTTGTCCTTTCTGTGCGAGGGTGTGGGAGCAAGGCAGCAGGCAGAGCCCAGCCCGGGCAGGTGTGGTGTGGGCAGGGGCCATACCCGGCTTTTGCTGGGTGCTGCTGATGTGAGTGCTAGTCTGGTGGGCGCGCTGTTGAGCCAAACACAGCCTCCAGAGGGAGCAGCCTTTGGAGGGGAGCAGAAAAAAATGTAAGTGCGTGCTGAATTTAAACAAAGGGAATAACACAGAACTCATTTTATGGCTGATGTCGACAGGTGAACTACAATCACATTGAAGGGGGCTCATGAAAGGCCAATGGTCCATACTTACCTGAGTCTTGATCCGTAGTGAATTCTGACATCTGCTTCAGTGCAGCAGAGAACGGGCCTGGAGAGGGACTGGGGAGCTCCCGTGGGTGCCCCAGCTGCCAGGGGAGCATGGGAGAGCTTCTTGCATGGCACTTTCTGGCAGCAGCCCCTTTGCCTTGCTGTCTGCACAAATAGTCAGTTTGTTTTCATTTTTTATTTTTATTGAGCATCCTCAAATCTCAGAGTTCTTTAGTAGACAGCAGCTGATGTTTTCAAGTCTGGTTTCAGAAATTTCCTCCCTGTTTTGGGAGAACATTTAAATTCCTCCCACCTTTCTCCTGCTTGGTGATAAGGGTAACTCGTTTCCCCATGCTGTACCAGAGCACTCAGGAGGTGCTTCTTGGCTGCTGTCACTGTTCTACATTACAAGAACCAAGGCTGACTGGCAGTTCAGTCCACTTTTCCCACTCTCCCTTCACCTGAAACTGTTGTTACCATTTCTAGCACTTCCTCCACACTTCACATGCATCTGCTCTCGGGGCACATCACACTGCCGCCTGTGATACCAGCTCGTCTCCTGGCTCAGCTGCTTCCAGCATGGCACCAGGTGGAGAGACAGCAGCCACCCTCCCCGATGGCAAGCTGAGTGTGTTGGCCTTGGGGACACATTGTGCTTTTATTAGGCAGAGTCTGTGTTGAGTGCCACCTGAAGTGCATCCAAAACCAGCCCCTTCTCTCCTCAGTTGGATTAAGCACAACCTTTCCAGCCTGAAGCCACTTGCCACCCCAGCAGCAGCTGAACTTTCACCTCCAGGGTGCTCTCCTGCTGTTCAGGTTTTCCCGATGCAAAATATTTAGACAAAAAACCCCAAAAGAATAAAAAAGCAGCTAAACTAGTGATAAATAATTTATTTTGATAGTGACAGAATCTGATTTATTTTCCCAGAATGCTGACAGTTTCCACTGCTCAGCTCTGCTGCTTATATTTGTAACAGTTAATGAGAAATGGTTTGGAAACAGCTACTGTTTTAATTGGTGGAGCAATTACTGTTTAGTTTTGATGATGGAAAATAACTGCATGTAAGGTGTTTCTCTTAATTTTCTGTGTATTTTCAAATTTGTAATTAGGCTTCTCCAATTATGTACTTCATAAACTTTGGAATCAGATCTTTCAAATAAGTGTTTACTCTCTGGTATTCTTATGCACATAACTTTGGTAATGTGAATAGACTCACAGGACTTAAAAGGAATATTAATGTGGGTAAAATTACCCCAAAATGTAAGTGTTTAGAACCTGAGAAACTTCTGCTAGTAGGTCTCTTTTAATAAATAAACAAACCAAATGTATCCAGTTTTCATGAAGACAGGCAGACATATTTTTGCTTTCCTCTGTGGGCTGAAAATTGTAATCTTTTTCCAATATGACTGTCAGAAAGAAATAAATGCAGACCTCATCTTTAAAAAATCAGGGCTGTTCAACTAAGTTAGGGAGTCAAATCCTGCTGTGCTACATATTGCAAATAACTCATCTGCAGTCAAGACTTACTCTGGATTTTCAGACTGAAACTTAATCCAGTATAAAACAGTAAAAGAAAGACAACTGGAGACTAACTTTTGTAACATTCTGTGTCATCCCACTATGACTAAGCTTGTTTATAAATACCTTGCCCCTGCCATGGACCCTGAAGTCTTGGCAGCAAGAATAACATTATGCTGGAAGCTGCAGCCCCAAAGCCTGTTTGCTCTCCCCAGCTGGGTGAGTATCAAAGAGGAGAAGATGCTGAAGGCAGAGGCTGTGATATGATGTGTTTCCACACGCCCGTTGCATAATCACCCCACACTGCTCCACACACCCCATGCCAGGGAGCAGCCAGAGAGCCTAGGCTTTTCATGGTGCCAGCAAGCTTGTCTTGCCTTGAACTCCTACCTCTGTGAACAGGACTGGTGAAAGTCACATGTGTTAGGGGAATGCCAAATGTGGGCAGGCGTCATTATGAATTGCCACCAGTTAAGTGACATGGTGTGTAAAACCCCAAAAAGCTCCTTTGTAATAGATTTTCATTGCACATACATGTGAGGAGGGACCAGAGCAAGCATGAAATGTCTCTTCAGCTCTGCATGAATGATCAAGGCTCAAAGAACCCCAGTTCTCAGTTTGTGTGCTTCTGGCATGACCATGCTGTCCAAGCTTCCCTTCTTTCTGCAGAGTCCTTTATGAAAATTTAACCTTCCTGATGAAGGTTGGTTAGGCTAAGATTACAGTGAAAAGTATTGCAGCATATCCATTACAGATCTTTCTCATCACTATGCATAAGGAAGACATTCTTTGTCAAGTAGCTTGTTTTTATGGTAAAACTGCTTTGAAGAAACACAGATGTAGAAAAGCCAGCTACTGAGATGCAGCTCCTGAGGGCTCAAGTGCTACAGAATACTGACTAGGGATAAAACTCAACTGTAGTCATGTTGTTTTGGTTTTTTAAGCTGTACATGGATCATCACAAAAGTCTTCATTGTGCAATGCTGGAAAACAAGTACCTGATTCTCTGCATTTGTGGGAGAAAATTGGAAAGATAACAAATTAAGATCCTTGTGAAATAACATTCTAGTGTTTGGGTGCAAGTGTTTCTCTCCATACCACACCAAAAGGATCAAGACAAGAACAGAGTAGGTAGTTTGTGCAAATAAGGACAGATAAACTTGGTAGAAAAAGCTGAATACAAGTTACAGCCATATAGACTTTTAACTGGGTTTACTCAGTTGATTCCTTTTCATCCGTAAAAGGAAGGCTTACAAATAAAATTCTGTGTAATGATGAAAACTGTATTAATGTTACAACTCTTTTATTACTAAGGGTACTGATTATATGCTGTGTGTTTCTCTCCAGCTCAGTTCTGACCTCATTTATGTCTTTCC
>NW_008239309.1:1096762-1101869 GCF_000691975.1 Corvus brachyrhynchos | reverse complement strand
GTAGAATTTGTTCTAGGGTAGCGTTTTCCTTTCTAGGCAGATGCAGCAAACTAGAAAATGGTGCTTTTGAAAAAGTCAGAATTTGCTCTTTTTAATGGCATGGGCGTGGCAGAAAATGCATTGTCACATGTCCTTCTCTTGTGTGTTACAGATCTGAATGCATCACAGACCCATGGTCCCCAAACAAGTGTTCCGAACCAGGGGTCCATCCAGTCACCACAGGTAGATGAACTGCAGCTGAACCACCAGCCTGAGAACCTGCAGGATGCAGAAAGTGGAGGCAGAGTAGAGGAGGAGATTGTTTATCTCTGATGACTTGTTTTCTAATCTCAGTAGCACTTCTGAAAGATAACTGTGTTTGCTTTTCTAAATATCTGTAGTTGTTCTCTGTATGACCTTCTGGCTTTAAGGGTAGTATTTAATCTTAAATGCAAAATTTTCCCCATGATAAATATAGCAAGTAAGTTATTTTGAAGCCTTGTTGTATAATCTTTAATTTATGACATGATTTCAAATGCTTTGCAAGAAGCAATGAGTAGCAGGGGAGACATAACATTTTGAAATTGTAAAGATGCCACCAAGAACTGTGAAAGCTAGTGTTGATTTTCTCTAGTCCTCATTTTACAAGGATGAGCTAAGAGAGATGGGTCTGCTACTTGAGATTTCAGAGCGTGTATCAGTAACCTTCTAACAGTTGTGATATAACACAAGAAGACAGTAATGTAAGAATGATGGCTATAGTCTTCCCTGAAATGTGCTATATACCCTTAGCTGTGGGGTCATTTTCCTTATCTTCTAGCTCAGGAACTGCTCAGAAGGGGATGTTTTTTTATGGTCTGAGCATAATTGCATAATTGTAATTGTTTTTTCATGTCCCAAAGCCTATTATCATTTTGATACTACTGCTAGTTTCTGTGCAGAGATGCACTAAATTAGTTATTGTATAATAATTGTATTTCATTTCAGTAAGTGTCCTTACGCATTAAAATTTACCAGATGAAACCATCTCACTGGTGAAAAGAAAGGGGATAAATAGTAGGCTTCAGTTAACTGAACCCTTCTGAAACTCCACTGCTTTCCCATGTAGAAGTCAGATAGCTTTCTGCTTTCAGGTTCATGGGATTCTCTGTGTGTTAGGCAGTAAGAAACCAGCACTTGTTTTGTGCCTTTTGTCTTTCTGAAAAATTTGTACGCTTCTGTCAAACTGAATAAATGTTCTGTGCACTTCTGCAAAACTGTAACTTTGATTCATTGTGAGATCCCCCAAAGAAATAAGAAAACAGGAGGAAAAGAAAATATATCTTCAGGCCTTGTTTGCACTGAGCTCAGCTGCAGATGTGTGTTCCTGGTCCAGCATAGCTAAAGCTGAGCTTCGTGTGTCTCAGCTGGAAAAACGAAGGATGTGCCTATTGCTGCTTGGCATGTCTGATGGGATTGGCAGAGGCGCAGCATTTTTTCAGCTCCTGGCTCAGGGCTGCCTCACATCCCCTGCCCAGGTCATGGGGAAGAGGAGCACAGGATTGCTCCTGCCCATTTGTCTGGGTAAGCCCCAGGTGCCAACAGTTTCCATTTTACCCTAAGCCTTGGGTTGTGCAACATCTTCTGCAGGGCACAGAGTTTTAGATGTGTGCGTAGACATCTACGTTCTGATGGAGAAGATTCTCTTCCAGGGCCTGGTGTGCTATGGGGAATACTCCGGAATATGGGGAATGTGACGGTTTGGACAAATTTGGAGGAAAATATCCTCTGATAGAAGGCAAGTTACAACCAGCCCTCTCCCACCAGGCTGGGGAAAAAAAAAGTTTTCCTTGGAGGAAAGTGAAAGAGACAAAAACTATTTATTTAACAAACACACAGGAAGAGGATAATAATGCTGAGTAATAAAACCTCTCTCTGTGGAGAGAAACCTGGGAAAATGTTAGAGTCCTTCTGTAGGTGTGGTCTCTCTCCTCCTCCTCGGAGCTGGGTCGGTGTGGGCCCACCTCCAGGGCCTCAGTGGAAAATTCTCCAGATGTGTTCTGATGTTGAAACAGTCCAGAAGAGAAGAAGGGAAGAACTGAAGTCCCAGGAAAACAAAGTTCAACTCTCCGTCTCCCTCTGGAGAAAAGGAGCTGAAATCAGGGTGAAAAGCAAAAAAGGTACTCTGCTCTTCTCCCCGTAGAAGCACACAGAGAGAGATAGCAGTGACCTTGGAGCCCAAAACTGCTTTTGAAAAGTTCGCTTGGCTTTTTTTTTTCCTTCTCTCGCACCCAGTTTTAAAGACACAGAAAGGCACAAAATTCATTTCTGGGCATAGAGCGCTGATAGGGGATACACGTCATAAAGACACCCCAAGACAAGCAGAGCTTTCTGAGCTGCATCTTACTGGACTCCAGAGCTGTTATTTAGTGGGTATCTGGGGCAAACAACTGAGCACCTGACTTGATGATCACAGCGTGATCCTCAGGTTTAATAACTGGTGTGCAAATGCCACCAGGGAAAAACTCTGCCTGCAGATGTGGTTTCCTGTGTCTATGTCCAGCCTCCAAGACTCCTGCTAACCTGACAGCACTTTTAAAATATGTCTCTTTATAAGAAAAAAAAATCCCTTTTAGAATTTATAGAATTGTTTTACCTTCCTTACTTTTCACGATTAGTCTAAAATTAAAATGTGGATCCAACTTCTTTTAAGGGACCTGCAGTAAGGACAGCCTCTCTGTTTCACCAGTCAGCCACGAAGTCAGGGTTGCCATCTGAACAACTTTTTGGCAAATTTCTAAGTAGCCAGACTAATTTCTTGGGATGCTGTATGTTCCAGGATATGTGCCTTGCCCAGGAACGCACAGGAAACTGGGAAAAAATGAGCAGTTTTCTCCACAGTTACTCTCTCTGCATTTTATTATGCTTTGGCTGAAACATCTGGTACTGGTTACTGTCAAATTCAAGCTGCTGGATGGATAGCTGCTGTCCCAGTCTGGTGTGGGAATTCCCATGTAAGCATCTTGCCACTGGGAGAGGAAGAGAGGATACTGCTTCTCTCATCAGTTTTAATTGAGGGGCTGGGACCTGAAAAGTGGCTAGCCCAGACTTCAGCTGTTGTGCAAATTCTTTAGGTCCCTTAAAATCAGGCAGCATCTTATTTTGCTCACCTGTGTTTACAGTAAAACTTCTGGCATTTCAGAAAGGCAAAGGCAGGAAACAGATGGCCTCTAGATTTAGGTATTTTAATTGTAGAAAATGTTTGAAGTATAGGCCAGTATGGTCTTGGCAGGTGCTCTTTATAACAAGATGTATTATGCACCCCTGAACTCTGTCCATTATTTAGGCATTTCTTAATACTGAGCAGAATTTAAACACAGTCCCAGTGAGACTCAGCTATTTTAGCAGTCTATGTTTTCAGCTATTGTCAGGCATATATTAATGCTGTGTCTTCCTTTTTAGTTAGAAAAATATATTCAGAAATTCTTTTCACCTTTTTTATATTATTTTGAAGTGGGCTTATTTGCAAAGTTTGTTGTTTTTCCCTCATCCCATATATTGTGTTTTCTTTTTGCTATGCTTCTCAAAGCATCTTGCCTCTCAAAGCTCAGAATCTAATTTAGTCATTAATTTCAGTGTTTAAATTAAAGGAGCAGTTGCTGTACTACCAATATCTATGACACTGGGATGAGCTTTCTATTTGTTTTTTCTTCTTTTAAATTATTTTCTCCATCTTTTAACAAAGAAGGGATTTCTTTACTGTAATACCTAGACTTTTCCAGCATTTTCTCCTTAATGTTGTATGCTAGTAAAGTTGTCATTTCAAGCAAATTTAAGACTTCTAAGGGAAACTTGCATCAAGTCTTTTTTCAGCAAGCCTGTAGTAATGGTAGAGAAGAAATTAATGAAGAGCTTAATCTTACAGTGTGCTGGATCCAGACCCTTGGATTTGTGCATTCAGTCATTTGTAGAATGAGGCCAGAATAGAGCAAATTCTTCACTTGGATGCTGTTTGAGTATTGAGGAAAACGACACACTTAGCTGCATTTCTAAGAGATTTTTCACAAAGGTCATCCATGTTATTTTCAAATTAGTAAATTAAATACAGATTAGGCTATTAGCAAAATTCCCTAATGTTTGTTTACTGAAATGATTGAAAAAAAATCTGTTAATGTTTTCCACGTAAGGAACACAAATAATTTTACTTAGAGAGCCCTATTAGCTGCATTAAGTTATATGCCACCCACTTAGTTCAAAAAAGTGAGTAAGATTTTTTGATGCATCTTAATCAAGTAGGTGCCAATTTTGTAATGTGCCATATTACCGCTAAAAACATTTTTATCATGTGGTGAAGTTCATCCAAAAAGAGATTGTGTTATGTTAAGTAAGATGTATAACTTGCTCAGGCTGAATTTTGAAAGCAATGGAGAGTTGCAGATGAGGCAGTTTTCCTTATGCATTTGATGACAAAATGGGGAAATAGTGTGACTGTTTGGATAGCTTCTCATGAATATTCTGTTTGACAGGAATTCCAGCCCCAAATCCTTCCCATCCAAAACCTTCACTGTGCCCAGTTTACAGTACAGAAGTAGAAACAGCACAGGTTGTGGGGCATTAGCATACTGAAACAGGTTGGATGTCTGCTCTTTCTTACAGAATTGTGGAACTGCAGTTGATTTCTGCCATTTTTCCAAGGCAAATGGATACATTTGTCATTTTCTCATCCCTAATAAAGATTTGTATATAGGAGCACTGCAGAAGGAGCTATGAGTATTTTTGATAATCTTAGTCATAAGGACAGCTACATGTTTACCTCCTGTCTTGGTTTGAAAGACAGGTGTCTGCTAAGGAAGGCAGGAGCCTCCGTTGGAATGGCAGATGTGACCTCCCTTCCCTCCCAGTTATTATAATTTTGAAATCAAGAGGCTTTTAGGCAAAGATACGGAAAATAGGAATAACAGTTCTTTACTATTATGTATCTATATCTGTATAACAAGGCAAACAAACAATAACTATGGCAGTAACAGCAATCACAAACCCAGCCCCAGCCCTCTCGGCTGTCGGGCCCTTTCCCCTCGGGTGCAGTTCCGCTCGCAGCCGGCAGGGGCGCTGGCGGCTCCCGGTGAGCAGGGCAGGTGCGATGGTTCCC
>NW_008239309.1:1083566-1096652 GCF_000691975.1 Corvus brachyrhynchos | reverse complement strand
AGGGTACCTACGGCCCAGCTCCCAGCAGGGCAGGGAAGGCGGGCTTGGGATCCCGGGGTTTCTCTGGCAGAAGGAAAAGCAGCCGAAGGAAGCAGCCTCCCTCTCCATCCAAACAGCTGGGGACCAACTGTCCGCACACCCAGGTGAAACAAAAGGGCAGCCAGATGCGCCCCTCTTCAATGGCTAGCTCTTTTGTTTTTCTTAACTACCCAGCAATTTGTCCCCCTAGCAACACGTATGGGGAAAATTGCTTTAACAGAAAAAAAACTAGGAGAACTCCTAAAACCCCAACACCTCCAAAAATGTTTTTCTGTCTTGCTGCAAAATTCTGAGGTAAGTCTGTGAGGGTGGCCTGAATTCAGTGGCTTGAATTTTGCATAAAGGCTCCATTTGGCAGGCTGATGGCAAAAAGTGTTTCATTTCTTCAGTATAAAGGAAAACCCTCAGAGGATAACCTTGCTAGCATTATTCTAAAGTGTTGTCATCAATCCAGCCCTTTGCTCTGAAAAAGTGCATCAGACGATAATCTACTTGTCTTCTTCCATCAGGAGATCATCAAAGGCCACACAGATGTGGAAGAACTTGCAAGGGTTTTGTGGGCTGTGAAGGTGAAATGATCCCAGTATCTCACCTGGGAATGTCAATGTTTTTCCCTGACATGCAGAGCAGTGTTGGAAGCAGCTCTATTCAGGTCAGTAGTTGGCTCCCAAATTCCCAGAGAGCTGTGTTTCTTATTCCATGGGTCATCTGTGCTGAAGTTTCTTCCTCTTCTCCTCACTCAGGCCCAGATCAGGATGTTGCCACCTCTTCCATGGAAAGGTTCTGCCACAGGGAGGTCTGCAGCACCTGCCAAATTCTGAGTTTGAGTCTTGAAAAATCCTGGGTAGAGACCAGAAGAGAAAAGAAACATGGAAAAGGTGCTCTGGGTGTAGAGAAGGCAGGAAGAGTTTCCACTCTAGTTAGATATGTCTAAGGTCCTTCATGGAATAAGCTTTTTTATTCAGAGAAAAAAAGTCTGTTTATCACACTACTTATTAACTGACTGATAATTTGAGAACTGGTTAGATGCCACATTTTTTAATTCCAGTGCCAGGGAGAGCAAGGACCAGGTATTTACAAAAGGGACAGTGAAGCATGCAGGTTCAAACAACCATGGAGGCCTAACAGACCCAAGGGAAATCTCTTATCAGATTTCTGTAAAATTGCCAAGCCATACTACAAGACCTATGCAGAGGCATGAACTTTCCACTCACACAGGTTACCACTGCTAAAAACAAAGACTGATGTGGATAAACAATTGCATGAACTGAAGACAGCTTGGGAAGATCAGTGTGAGCCCCGGCCTTCCCATGCAAGTGAACAAACAGGATGTCTGCATTCCCTGTGTCCAGCTCATTGAAGATGCTCAGGCCTAGCCGTGAACCCACTCGTGCTCCTTTTGAGTAGTGCAAGAAATGTGAAAAATTGGTGTTGCCCCTAGTTAAAGTAAGCAATGTCTCATCTGAAATGAAAACTGTCCACATTTCCTGCATGCACACAGTTGTCCTAGCATTGCTGAATGAATACTAAAACAAGTCATTATAGGTCAGTCCCAGATACAAAGAAGACAAGTGGACAAAAACAACTTTAATAGCCCTGACTGGGCATCTCCTGCTTTCAGTTGGTGGAGGATAACTATCCTTATCCCCTGGGGTTTCTTTCCAGCTTTTAATTAAGGAGCAAGTTTTCAGAATGACATACTCCAATTGTCAGTGAAAACGAAAACATTAAGAGTGAAATTGCCTCTCTGCTGATGTTTCTTTCCCTCACAAAGTCCCACATGACCAGATTTGGTCTAATTTTAAACCGATGCCTGGCCACCAGGTAAACTGACAAGGTGGCACAGCCTTCATAAAATTAGCTCCATGTGCCTGATACTTGCATGTTATCAAAACAGCTTGTATCTGAGTCCCAGCCAGATAGTGACAGCGCTGCAGGTAAAGGAAGGACTTGGAGAGTACAAAGCTAAGGTGTGACTTCCTTTGAAGCACACATCAAATTAATGATTTACTTTGAGATCTGGCAGTGCTCCTTAGATGTCCTATGAATAGAAAAAGCTGGCACAGAGCTGAATGTGTGAGTAAGATTCCCTTCCTTCTTCCAGATGGTTTGAAAATGCTATTCTACCATGGAAATGATGTCCTTGCCTCATATGACCTTAATTTGATATTTAGAATACAACCATGCAGAATGTCTGGGCTGTAAGTCATGAACCCATAGGAAATCCTACTGCTGCTGTTGAATGCCATGGAAGATGTCTTAAACACATCAGACTACCTTCCAGTTGCTGCCAAGGCTTTCTGTAGGAAGATTTATCATAATAATTTTCCTTAAAGTTTTCAGTAAACATCTACAGCCCCAGACTAGAGGGTGTGGTTGGTATTTTTCTGTGTCTGGCAGTGCAGAACTTGTTACCATGAAGTGGTAACAGTGAACTCAAGTGGTAACATGAACTCAAGGGTACAAGGAGGCAAAGCGTGCTTGTGGCTGATCTATAGACTGTGAGTGGATGATTCCCTCAGAAACTACAGATGCTTGTTAATGTTTCAGGTAAGCTAAAAGGCATATTCCTCTAATGGCCCCTAAGAGGAACGATGGGTGCTGAGGGAAGGGTTCCAGCTCCGAAGCTTGTACATGGATATCAGTTCAAAGGTGCTGGCAGCTTAGTAATCTGGAAAACCTAGCTGTGGGAGGAGCAAGCCTTTTGGTGTCACTGAAGCTGATGCCACAGGTCATGCTGGGAGCTGGCTGCATGTTCAACCCTGCTTTGCCACACAGCAGAGTGGTGGGGCCCTGGGATAACCTGTGCATCGCTCAGATCACACCCTTGTCTGGCTCTCATCCCTTCAGTGCCTATCTTGAAGCTGAATGGTTGTGTGCAGGCTGTGAGAGAGATGGCTTGCAGCCTTGGGAAACCTCTCTTGGCATAAAAAATAAATGCTGAGCACTGAAGGATATTTCACACAAAGTAATTATTGACAGACGGTAGGGTGCATCAGCTGTTTTACTGGAAATCACAATTTGCACAGCAGAAGTTCAATTTCTAATCCCGACTCCAGCTGTTCTCATTTTATTTACAGCATAATTCTTCAAAGGGATCAGGATAACAACTTTCAAGGACAAGATATGGAACCACTAACAGGTGGGGAAGAAGTTTAGTTTATTGGTAAATGATTGGTTACTTCTGCTTGTCCTACAAGCAGGACTGTGTTTGAGTCTCATGCACTAAAAACCCCACGAACTGGCAGGGACTCCAACATACTTCTCAAGTACACTGATCATGTGTAACAGCATGGTTTGCAGACACCAAACTCAAAATATTCTTCCTTCTGGGAGATTTGAAGTTCAGAACACCTGGACAATTGAAATTTGCCAGAATGCAGTCCTTCCGTCTATAATTTCAATTAAATGGAAGTCAACTATGCTCATCACTTAATTTCACAATAGCCTTCTGATAAGCAGAAGCATTTCCCTAAACATTGATCAGATGTTTCTGACCTATTATTTCTGCCACTTCCATCATCAAATCTGGGGGTAATTACAAAGATGGGCCTGAACATAAAAGAGTTGTCAGATGTTTGAAACATGTAGACCTGGATCCAAGCTTGACGGACTCTGACAAAATGCTTCACTTCCACACAAAGTTAGATTATGATCAGACAAAGTGATAGGGACTCAAAAATAAGTCGTGGAAATAAGCAGTGCAAGCAATAGTGGAAACTGTTGCTTTTGTACAGCATTCAGGGAGTCACTGACAAAAACACCTGTATAAGTATTCTATGAAATTATATTATTATAACAATAATGTGTTATTATTTTATTTGAGGTTTTGTTAATGTGGGTTTAGTGTATAATAAAGCTACCGGGTGATGAAAGTGATGAAAGTAAAGCTCTAGTGATGAAAGTAAAGCTGAATAAGATGGGCTGGAACATAAAATTTTATGGACAGGTTTCATGGATCAAGAACCTACAGCTGGCAGAGAAGGATAATTGTCTAATCTCTCGGAGAGAGTCTTGCTTCTGTCTACATCTGTGTCATGATTGCCTCCCCAGTACAAAATCAGGATGCTCTGGGCCCTTTGCAGCATGCATCTGGCCAGGGTTTGTCTCCCCATGGGCAGAGATATTGGGGTGTGAGGAGCCCACAGACGTGCCCCATGCTGGTGAGGATGGCTTCCCCATGCTGCCAGCAGCCCCTCTATGCTAAAAGAGGGATTTTACTCTGTGTTGCAGAGAAACTATGCACTGCACATACCACACAATCAGCCTCTCATATATTTGGTGCTCTCTTTTATGTTGCCATGTAATAAAAGGCAATTGACAAGGATATGAAGTACTGCCTTCTAAAATGCAACATCTCTGTGAAAATTCAAAATGTGTTCAAATTTTTGCAATGTAACAAGGGTCAAGTATGGTTGTAATAATTAACAACATGTGTGTTGTTTAATCTTCAAAGCAAGCTTTACCTTTAGACGTCCATAATTTACTCAGTAAATATTGTTCCTCTTACTTCAAAAGGAAGCAATAATTAGATTATGCCTGCACTCAGATTAACATTTAATTTGTGCATACTTTCAGCCCAACATAGTTGTCTGCATACAATAGCAAAATAATCTTTTTAACTCTGTATCCTGTCAGCGTTTAAAGTTGTAATTTAATATCCAGAGGAAAGATACAACAGTGTAAGAGATGCAAACACTCACTTTTCCAAGCCGACATTCCCTCTATCCACTTGCTACTGGTGCGCAGTCACAGCCTAAAGCTGCCTGCTCCTGCCTCCTTCCCATCTACTGTTTTATCAAAATCCCTACTTGAGGCAATTGTCATGGGGTTTTTTGGAGGTTTTTGCTGTTTGTTTGTTTGATTGGCTGTTGGTTTTGGTTGGGCTTTTTTAGTGGGTTTTTTCGGCTTTTTTTTTAATGCCCTGCTCTAGCCTTACCAAGGGAGCCTGGCCTAGAGGCACAGGGGTCCTGGTCCCTTCCCACAGCTGTTCCTGAGGAAAGGGCTAGCTGGGCATGTGTAAAGTGGAAAACAGCTGAGATAGCAGTGCTTCTTGCTTTGAGGCTGGCCTAAGAGGATTTACCTAAACAGCCTCCCAGGGCTGTGCTGGCTATGGGAAAAGCTGGCTTGCGGGCAATGGTTTGCAACTGACCTTTGGCTATCAGGACTACCCTCCCTGGGTGGAGCTGAGACAAGATTTTAATGTCCTGGCACTGTCATGGTGGAGAAATCCAATCCAGGGCCTCCTTCAGTGTAGCTAGGTACAAAAGAAAACAGAGAATGGGAGCCCCTTGCCCACAGAATAACTGAAATAAGCAGCTCTTCCATTAGCTGAAACAACCTCTCTTACTCCAGCCCCTACTAACATCTAAATGATGGGGATCACACCTTGCCAAAACATGTGTTTGGAGCCTAAGCTGACAAGATAAGAGGACTAGTGAGATAAGAAATACACCAAGGAAATTCTTTTTTGCTCCTAATATTTTCATAATCACCTTTATGTTATGAGTTGCAGGTGCAGCACTGCAAAATATTCCTATTCATTTTATGAAGCCTGCATTTTTTTTAACATACCGAAGTGGTAATGGATTTCTTTCTAGGCTTTGAAAAAGGAGTGTGTCTGCTTTAATGTGACTTAGCTCGAATGCTATTATACATTTTAATGAGGTAATGTATGAGGAGGGGTCAAGTAGAGCAAGGACTCATTCTGTTCACATCAGCACTGACACTACTTTGCTAACACAGGAGTAGATCTGCTTCCATAATTTGAATAAAATATGTAATGTAAAATGCTCTATTGAATATTCCAAATCAGGGTAGTCTGTTGAGCATTGTTGCCATGGGGACTGTGTGAAGGTTGGAATAATTAAGGCCTGAACAGATGCTCTGGAGTATGTACTGTCATTTGTGCTTTCTGCTTGTAATTAATTTGCATGTGCACAGGATGAGAAACAAGGGAAGAGAGAGATACGCACCCTGATTTGCGTGTGACAGCTTTTCAGGTAAAATGAATTATTGGTATATGAAAAGTGATGCCTCTACACATGCTAAAAATATGGATTAAAAAGGAAGGAAAAAAGGGATAATCAACATCAGCATCTAGCTGTGTCACTATGTTTAGTATGAGAATGCCAGAATCAATGATACAAACTTCCCTCATTACTACAAGATTTAGGAATCCAAAAGAGCCACTTCATCTCTGAAATTGATTAAGATTAAAGAGTATCTTTTAATGTTATGGTATAAAGCTAAATCATATCACAGCTTTGAGAGGTATTTGTATGTACACAATTTTATGCAAGGAAAGAGAGAGGGGATAGCTTATTCTATGAGTGTGTATGTAAAGTTAGGCCTCCTGTCTGGTTTACTGAAGTCTGTTGGGTGCTGCTGAGCTCAAAGGAAGCAGTGAAATAAAATTTCAAATCACTTTCCCTGTGCTCAATAAGCATATGCTGTTGCTGTAGCAGGGCTTGAAATCTTTAAGACAGTGTTAAATCTTTTCTGCTTTGTCTGATGGTGAGACAGTAGTGCCCAGTTCTCTATGAGTGCTGAAGCACATGCCCTGAGCTCCAGAGGGAAGGCTTTTTGGGTATAAGGGACCACACATAGGAGCAACACCCTCCAAAGAGCGGGCTGAATATGGTGGTGGGCATTTGCTCTTCCACTGCCACTGCTGCTCTCTCTCCACCTTTGCATGGGGATGTGGAGAGTCCCAATTTTTCAAAGGTACATTCAAAAACAAGAGAGAGGAAAAGATTCATAACATATCCCATGAAAAAGTATTATATGAGCTTTTCCTTTTGAGCTTTTAGAAGTGGGAATACATTACCTCAGAGGAGCCACAGTTGTTTTGTGACTAGCTGGTGGCACTGGAATCACAACTGCTAGAAAAAGAAATGCAAAAGTTGCTCACAGTGTTTTCTGTGAGTATTCAGTTGAAAAGAAATCAAGCTCTCAAAACTGCATACATTTCTTACAGTGGAAGAAAAGTCATCACAGTGCTTCCAAGCAAAATTTTGCAGAAGCCCAACAACTCCATATAGGAGGACAGTTTTCCAGCCTTTCATGATTAGAAGATGGGTTCCTACAATTCCTAATAGTAGGACAAAATTAGGCATTTTCATCTAAATAGGTAGAGGGCAAAAGCAATGATATTAACTTGCTGAGTCCTATTAAATGACATATTTCTGTAGCACAGTTCTCATCTGGGCTCCTATTTTAAAAGATCATTTTCTAGGCACTCTTGGCAATATTTCATGCCAGAGCCTGCTGCTTATATAGCAATCAGGGATTCAAAATACTTTTTTCTTAATAGAGTGATTTGTAGTGTAAAACTCTCTGAATTGCCTGTGTGACTGTGGAATGAAAAGTGATGGATATTTTACTCCAGATTGTGAGAAAAAATAGTCAGTCTAATGAATGCTGAAGTGTGTCTCTTTTCCAGGTGCTCAATCCTGTCTCTCTCTCCAATTTGCCTGCTAAATCTGCTGCATTTTCCTCTCGTTTCTTAATGTTTAAGGATTATCTCATATGCTCTCTTGGGAAATGCGGCTTCCTTAGGGTTATGTAAGTAATTAGAAAAGATTGCGGCCTGCTTTTTGAATGAGTCTGGATTTATTTCTGTTTTTCTTTTTGCTAATGAGAGACTTGCTTGTTCTTGCTTTGATTTAGAAAACTTTTTCTTTTTTCCAGAAAGAAACGTATAGTCTAATCCACAGTGTGAAAAAATAAATGTTTGAGAGAAAGTTGAAAAATTCACAGAAATGGCTGAATGGTTTTGATCAAATGAACACACTTAAATTAAACATAGACATAACTTTAAATAGAAAGGTCTGGAATAGACTGGAGGTACTAATTCAGTTACCATGTCACTAGGAAACTAAGAAGATAAATGAACCTTCTAGGAAGAATGTCCCCAGATTTTGATGAAATCCAAGTGAAGTTAGTTCAAGTAAATTTACACTTGTCTCTGCCCCAGTTCTGAACCTTGAAGCAAATGAAATCTGTACCATCTCCCTAAGTACACACAGATCTTTAGACACATAGAACAGTTTCATCCAGAGTACACTTTCCTACTCCAGGCTTTCCTTATGTGAATAGTTTCTGAACACATGTGTTTAGTTACTATTTACATGATTTCAATGACAATTTAGATGTTTTCTCAGTTTTATGTAAATGTCCAAATAAAACTTTGCCCTCATCTCTGCTCCTTAACTCTGGGGTTTTGTATGTTGTTGGCTGAACTTACAGATACTTGTCATCTTTTCTGTAAAGAGCTATTTTTCCCTTGCATTAGTAATACACAGTAGGACGCTATTTTGTTGTCATAATATTCGCAGGAGAGCCTTCCTAGAGTTCATTATTAGATCACCCTCACACACTATTCTATCCTTCCTTCCTTCCTGACCTTCAGATTAGTCTTTATTTTCCCTGAGGTCCTTATTTGTCTGTCTTCCTTAATGAAACAATAGCTGAATGATAACTCTTGAAATTATCTGTATCTGAATGTTTTTGGAATACAGCTACACCAACCAACACCTTTAAAAAGTTAGAAGCCTTCAGCTAGGTATGAATCAGATAGCTGGGAAACCAGACAAAATGTAGCTGTGACAACCTCAAGAGCCACATGTGTCTTGTCAGGAAGAAGGACCTGTACTGAGTGCCATACAGCTGTGTCTGCAGTGTTTGTGGTACCCAAACTAACTTGCTGAAATAGAACTTGGATATTGACAAAGCATTTTGCATGTAGAAAAAGCCCAGGGATGTCTCAGGAGTTGTTTGGTGCTGAAACTGTCAAATAGGGCATGGGCAGGCATTCATGTTCTGTATTTATGCCTTAATTTCTTTCCCTGGCACTTATTACTGAATTTACGACTTGACTTATTTATCAAGGCTTTTGACATGACTTCTCCTGTTACTCCCAAAATCAAAATGGACCGGGTATTTGCCAATAAAGAAAAATTCAAAGTCATGCATCTGTGCTGGAATAATGCTGAACAGCAGCAGAAATCTGAGCAATCCAGACCCCAAGAGACCTGGAGACCCAGAAAAGGAGTGCTGGGCCCCAGTGGAGCAGCCAGTAGGTCAAGGGAAGCAATTATTTTGCTCCTTTTGGTTGTGATGCTATTTTAAGATAGTATGTCCAGCTAGGGGACCCAGCACAAGATAGTTACTGGAAACTGGAGTTCAGGGGTCCACAGAAGGATGCAGTGGGTGCCGTACAAGAAGAGTCTAAGATAACCCCAACGGCTTGGTCCATGGATGGCAGAAATGAGCTGGGATCTTACTGCTGTCTTCGCCTGTCTAATGGGGAATATGGAGGAGGTAGAGCTAGACTTCTCTCAGAGTTGCCCAGTGGAAGGAGAGGAGGCAGCAGACGGGAAATGCAGCAAGGGGAATTCCTACTGCGCTTAAAAGAAAAACTTCACTGTTGTGGTGGCTAAGTCCACTTTACACCCCTCAAGTTGCCTTAAAAGTGGTCTCTCCTTACAACACTGTGCTAGAAAGTTCTCCCTTTGTCTAGATTCTGCTGATGACTGGCCCTCTCCCCCTCCCATCCCTTTTCCCATTGGCCCCTGTTATGCCATTCAACCTTGCCTCTGCCCCCTAGCCCTCAGACCATTGGTTTTGGATGCCTCTGCCTGCCTGTGGGAGTTTTTGGGATAAAACGGGCGCGGGCTTTCGGTTGTTGTTCTTTCTTGCCTCTGTTCCCTTTGGGTGTGTTGCCATTAAATGCCTCAGAATTGCATGCAGAGAACCCTTCTTGCCTCTTTGTCTCTGGTTCGTGCATAGACTGTGGGTGTGAGCAGCTGTTCGCGACTGCCTGTGAAGGTGAGATTGTGTGCACATGTAGGTGCCAGGAGAGTGCCGCCTGAGCGGTCCATGAAGGACCCAGCAGGGACAAACACGGCATAGATCCACCAAAGCCCTTTCATTACTTCACCAAGGTGGAGAACACGTGCTGAAACAGCTCATACAGAGAGGTGGTGCCATCTCTATCCCTAGATATTTTCAAAATGCCTGTAGCCAAGATCCTGGGTAGCAGGACTTAACTCAGAGTTAGCCGTACTTTGAGAAGGAGATCGGATCAACCACTTCTAGAGAACTCCTTCCACTAAGATTACTCTCTGATCTTGTGGAAATTGCTATTAAATTTAATCTGTCCCATCCCATGTACCATCATATCAAAGCTTTACTTTCTGTATCGCTCCATTACAGCCTTAAGGTTCCATTTTGGGATTTTTGCACATCCGTAATTCTGATTCTGACTTAGAAGGCATTTAACATACATTTACTGCTGTGAGCAGTGAGGTAAGTTTTTACTCTCATTTCAAATTACATCCTCTGCAATTACACAGAATTATTTTCTGTCAATGCAATTTCAGTGGTCACCATTCTTTACCCCGGATTTTATTATGCACTCACTTGTCTCTGTAGGGGACAATATGTAACTGCATTACCATAAGTATAATGCCAAAATGGAGATTTACTTCTCTGGATGATTTGTTTTGTTTCACTTTCAATTTTGCTAATCTTCTGAGGGCAGTAGATTCAGGAGATGGGCTGGAATATTTTCTCTTAAGATATTCTTTTTGGACTGAGGAATGCAAGCCTTGGCTTCACATACTACCTAGAAATAATATCTGAGGCAACCAAGGATCTGCAACATGATAAACATCAGTCCCCATTTTTTCACAGAATAAAATCTTAGCTAACATAGAATTTTTTGATGAAACCTGTGATCTTAATGGGTGTTTTTGCACAGTAGCTTATGGTATATACTCAAAGCAATTTCTGTCTCTTTTTTATCATTTAAATCCTACTAATTATTTTTGAAACAGAGTATTGAATTTCAAGTTCTTTCACTTGCACCAATGTGTAGTTTGAGGTTATATAGGGTTGTCTTTAAGCTTTTTAAGAAATCTATTGAAACAAAGGGTTAGAGTCACATTGGCTGTAATGGCCCAAGTACAAATACCCTTGTGAGCCTTTGGGGAAGTGTCAGCCAGATACACAGTGGTCCCTTTATTTACCAGGGACAGAAGCACTAGTGGTGCAAAAGCCATTGCCAGACCACACATATCACCCATAGGGGTGACGAAGACAGTAGGGGCATTTGGTTCTTCTGCCATTGACCTCGATGGGGCTGCCTGGGACTGCTGCCGCCGGCCACGGCTCGGGGGTGAGCTGCTGCCTCCCAGGAGCCACACAGAGATCCCTAGCTCCCATATGGGGCTGCCAGAAGGGGATGAAGTCATGTTATATAATGACCAGCTGGGCAGTGTGTGAGGAATTAGTTTCTCTAGGAGGTTAAAGAATTTGGCCACTTCTGCTGGGGCCAGTTCAGAAAGACAGATCTTGACAGCTGGATCTGGCACCAACAAAAGGACTGTCTGATCCTGCGCACTGAGCATTAAGTGAGCTTCTGGGGAGAAAATTTTCAGACTCCTCCTGCCACAGCGTGCACCTTCTACACTGGGGTTTATTTAGCATGTAGCATTAGGAGGTGCTGCTGAGGCTCAGGGCATGCGAGTAAAGAGTCCAGCATTTGGGTACTGCACTATTCTCAGCTGATGGCTTAAGGATAGGCTTTAGGAATGGACGCAACAGATTAGCAAATCATGGCAAAGAGGAGATGATGAGCTGTTTGACAGACAGTGAGCAATTAGTAACTGTTTTTTGAAAATCAAATCACCTCTACTACTCTTTGGTATGAAGAGTAGGATGTCAGGGCTGCACTGACCTGAGGTGAAGGATTATTTAGCATTTTCAATATGTTTTTTCTCATTAGTCATGAGAGTTGGGGTTTTTTCAACTTAAAGAGTAAAGGCTCATGGGGGTGTGTCTGCCATCTGCTACATCTGAGGATGATGTACCCATTAGTTCAGTTTCTTAAATGTCACCACTTCTTTTGATATTCTAGTGTCAGTATCTGAGTGACTTGCCCTTTTGACAGCCAGGAAAAATTATTTGGAAAACAAAAGCAGTTACAAACTTTAAAGACTCTTGGGTGTCTGGCCAACATAATTGCATACCTCTCCCCTTGAAGCCCAAGTGGGCTAAGAAGTGATAAAGAGAGAAAATGGGAACTGGTTTAGTGGTGGTATATCATTCAACTGTCCATGTGCTAGAGAGAAATATGGGACATCATCCTTCCTGTCTTTCTGTGGCTGTAGAGTCAGGAAGAGTGGGGTCTGCCTCATTCCTGACTCATCCTGGCCATTCCTTGAGTGTCCCTTCTCTCACCAGTGCTGGCTGTCTGTGCAAAATAGTGTGTATGATTACTCCCCGCATGGGTTGCAGGGTTACCTGGATGTCTCCCTGCAAAACCAAACTGTGTGCAACTGCAGGAGCAAGGAAAACTCATTTCCACTTTATGCCTGAGAGTTGAGGAAGGACTGATTTACAAAAGCAAGTAGTGACAATGTTTTAGGTTTTCAGCAGCACCCCTGACTCATCTCAGAGGTTCGTCATGTTAATCACAGAGCAGTGCAGCCAATACTTCCTAGCACAGAGCCACTGGAAGACTGTGAATGAAGGAATGCTGCAAAAGCAAGGGCCTGGGAAAGTTGTAATTAAGTTCTTGAGGCCATTGAAGGGCTAACAGATAGGAAATCTTCTACATGGATTTCCCAAGACTCTCCTATCTGCTTGATCACAGCCTAGCTCTTTAGCATGCCAGACTACCAATTTTTCAGGAAGCACAGAGATAAGGTACACTCTGGGAAACAATGAATTCAAAGTCCTGCAGCTGTGTCCTTTCACACAAACAGGTGCATTTTACTAATAGAGTGGGAATACATATTAATAACAAACAGACAAAAAGAATCAGAAAAAAATGCAGCCAACAATAAACCTCCTGTATTTCCACTAGCTGCAAGGGTTTTAACCCGCTCTTTGCATAAAGAAAGCTGATACTTTTGACTATAAGCAGTCTCTCTTCTGCTGATCCAGGTCAGCACTGTACTGGTCAGCTGGGCCTGCTGACAGAAGGGAGTATGAAAATTCAGGTATATTACTTCTTCTCTCTCTCTCTCTCTCTGGCTC
>NW_008239309.1:1080863-1083550 GCF_000691975.1 Corvus brachyrhynchos | reverse complement strand
TCCCTCTCCACATCTGTATTTGCTTGTCTGATCACATTTCACTGAGCAGATGTGGGACCAGTCTTGATTTATGCTGGTATAAACCTGTAACTCTATCTTTGACCTCCATGAGTTCATGCCCATCTACATCTCTGGAGCTCAGAGGGAGGTATTTGTCCCAATGATTTGGTACTTCTCAAGCTTCCTCCTGTCACCTCATGTGTGAGACATGAAATAGCAGAGTAGTGTCTCTGCTGTAGTGCTTTCCCTCCACAGGACATCATTTGGTGAATTTATATCAGGCTGCAGAAAAAAAAGTAATGAAAATTGTGGGGTATGCCCAGCCCCTGCCCTGGGGGGATCTCTGCTGAGATAAGAGATTTTGCAATCACCCAGCAGGACTCCCTGGAAAGGCAACCACTTTGGTCACGGCGAGAAAAGACAAACCCACAATCCTTTAGGAGACATTATGCAGATTTCATCATAACCCATTGGGCTGTACCCATCCCAGGTCCTCTGTAATCCATTGGTCCTTTACCGATCCCCTGTATCCCTATAAAAGGAAGCCCTCTGGCCCCTGTGGCTCAGAGAGGGCTCTCGTCCCTGGCTCTTCCCTTGCTGGAATCACGAGCTGACAATCACTAAAGAGCTGACAGCCTCTGCAGGGGCCCTCCTGCCAGCAGCTGAGGGAAGACACCGGGCCTCGGGAAGGCGATTCTTTTCGGGACCATCTCTCCAACCGGTCACCTCTTCCTGGGTCAGAGCCGCTGACCCTCACCACCAGCTGTAATAGATAATTATTTCTGTTTCAGCAGTTTTTGGTTTTGTTGCCTTTGAACTCTCTCTGGAAACAAATACCTTTCTTCTTTATTTTCCCCTGGAGACTGTCAGGAGATCTGCTTTCAGGTGGTATAATAAGAAACAAGCCTCTGTCGACAAAGTTTAAGGAATGTGATTAATTGCTTGATTTGAGAGTTGCAGTGTGCCTCCACCTAATGCCTAGAAAAGCAGGAGTCAGGGGTAGGAGTGTGCCCTTTCAGCAGTGTATCTGTTCCTTGGTGCAAAATAAACCCGCACATCCCCTCCTACACAACCCCAAGCTCTAAAATGTGATATTGCAAACAGGCAATTACTGCCCTGTTTGGGTCCCATCACCACATCTTTTTCTGCAGATTTGCCACCTGGACATTTCTGTGTCTTGAAGACTCTAAGCTGTGCCTGCATACTGAATGTCCAGGGGAGGGTATGCCAGGTGTGTTGCAGCAGCCTTGCCACAGGGAAGTGAACAGCAGCTTAGAAGTCCTGTCTTCATGGAGAGTAGACAGGTCCTTGGCTCTTCCAGCTCTGCTGAAAAGCAGTAGGGCAGGCTCAAATCAAGGGCTGTAAGTCTGCACATATTCAGGGATAAACTGAGTAAACTCATGGTCCTTGACCATCACCAAGATGTGAGGCTATAGTTCTGCTCGCGGCTGAGACCACCTGGCTGTAGGATCATTTCGGTTTCCTAAAGCAGAGCTTGTCACACTCCTACAAACAAGTGCCATGGAAAGAAAGAAGACTAGCACCAGCTCACCCCCATCACCAGGCCTCTTTAGAGGCTAAAAAATCCTGGAAAATAACAGTAATTTGATGACCTTGGGACCTTCATGGCATCTCTTCTGCTACTCTTGTTTTGCTAATACATGATATTCCTGGTACTCCTGAGATGGAAGAGACATTTAGAAAGGATCCTTGATATTTCAGAGGCCTGTTTCCGCCAGGAATCAACTCCCCTCAGTCCACACAAAGTTTTTCCACACACAGAAGCTGAGTCAAAATTCTGGGGTTATTGGCAGGGTTTGAACATTTTCTGACCCATCTACTTACAGCAAGCATGCATGCCCTGCACCTTGGCATTTTCTTTCCACACGGGTGTAGTGGTTTGGTTCAAAATATCCCTTACTTACTTATTTTCCTTCTGTGAGAAAAGAATTAGGAGGAAGCAAAACAGGTTCAAACTTAAACTGTTGCAGTACAAAGAAAGAGTTTTATTACTAATAGAATTAAAAGTAAAAAGAAATAACAAGAAATTAAAGCAAACCCCCTCCCCCCCTTCCAGCACTCTCCTCCTTTTACCCAACTTGCACAAAGGATAACAGAACATGGGATGTTAGTCAGTGCTGCAGTTCTTGATAAGTCTCTTTCATATACTTAAGGAAAAAAGGGTTTCTTCTGGTTCACATGGTTCCCAAACTGCCACCAACAGCAGACCCGCCCAGAAAGAAACAATCTGCTGTGATGTGAAACATCTCTGCCATGAAAAATCTCACAGTTCCTTCACACTGCCAAACATGGGCCATCACATGAGGTTATTAATCTTTTAAAGGATGAGTTATTTTGGCCTGAACACAAAGGCTTTCTTCTCCACAAGTCTCTAAAAGCCTCTCACTGCTTCTATATAGCCTGGCATAGGCACTCTTCACAATCTTCACGGGCCACACGTGAATTCTTCATCCCCCCATGTACTCCAAATGGATTAAAGAGACAAACAATTTGTGATATTACAGTTTCTTATCAAGCCTTGCAAGAAGGTTTTTTAAGCTCCGTGCGAGAATCGCGGCGCCGCCCTCTTTTCTTCCGCCGCCATTTCCAGCTCCGTCCCACGTGACTCACTTCTCTTTCTCTCTGACTCTGAAGCCGCCATGTTGAAGGGTGTTCTTGTTCAGGCT
>NW_008239309.1:1051437-1077205 GCF_000691975.1 Corvus brachyrhynchos | reverse complement strand
GAGGCCCCCCCACCTTCCGGCAGGGGAGCTGGGACAAAAGGCAATTCCCACCTTTCCACATGGTTTTAATATGTAAATTGTGAGAAGCGTTATTGTCTAAAAGACTGTCCGTCAACTCAGGTTCAACCCACTACAATGGATGAGCACTTTTAAAATTCATTTATCAGTTTTCCCCCTTTTGTGGCAACATGGCAAAATTGGCTTAGTGTTTGTATTTGATTGATGGACTAGAAGATGAAGTTATGATTCTTCTGGCCTAAACCAGATTGTCAGCAGAAACGTTGCCACTTATTTTCATGGGGACCAAGTCTTTACCATTGCCTAAAAGAGAGTGATCAACTTTGAGCTGGGTCTTTGAGGTCCTGGTTTTGCAAGCCAGTTTCCAGCCTCTCAGACCAGGCCAGACTTGTTTCAGCCTGAGGAAGTGTCTCTCTCTGTGCTACTTTGGAGCTGGGACTGAATCACAGCATTGCATTCCAAACAAGAGGAGCTCCCAAAGGACATGTATAGATTGAGAAAATGGTAATCCCTTCTTGAAAAATTTGAGATAGACAGTTAGGGGGAAAAGTCTCTTACAGTTCTCTGCACAATTTTAAATAATCATAAGGGACCAGGACATGGGTCCTTACCTCTAACATAACTCTCTTTAGTTTTCTTAGGGACAGTATGAAGTAATTTATTTCTTTTCACCACATGTATTATGCTTAAGGGAAGATGAAAAAGCAAGAAATAAGTCTGCAAATATTCACTGTTTTTCACATTTGATTACTGGATGCACAACATAATATATTTCCTAAAATGGTGATTGACCAATTTGGATTGGGGAAATGTATTGGAAAAAGAGCTCCTGAAAGGGTAACATTTTCTCTCTTGCCACTGCTGGCACTTACTGACATGGAAAAGCAAGAACTGTTATGAGGGAAATGCAAAGGCTGACATCTGGCATGAAATAAGCAGGGTGAAAAAACTCCAAACACTGGGTCTGAGGGAAAGGTGTGTCTAACACTCTTTGTCTCTGTTTTGCTGGATTAATTTACCCTAGTGTCTTTTTGCATGCTATTTTAAAATTAGTAATGATATTGCAAAAGTGCTACTGAAGCAGGCAGGAGGATTTCCAGAGCCAGGTGTAGAGATTGCTTCATTCATGGGACATTCATTAGGACTTAGGCATGCAGTAATTCTTAGTTATTTATGTGATTCATTCTTCTGATTGTATCATACAGAGTTATTTACACTTTTGGGGAGAGTAAGCTCTGGCTGTAAAACATGTCATATCAAATTGGAAAAGTTTTACACTCATTCTTTTCGTTCATTGCATATGTACTGCAGAAAGCTCAGAAATCACATCCATGAATATATATATATTCATGTATTAATTGTATCCCTTGTAAATGCTATGGCATGCTTACAAATCTTTGATTACTCATCCTACCCCAAGCTGAGAAACTGCTGATCCCCACAGAAAAAAGGGAAGACTTTGAAGTCTTCCAGCATTGGCTTGTCATGGAGTGAATGAACTTGAAAGAGAAATGTAAGCCCTTACTTCTGATATAGTAGAGAGCTGGCAAGTTCCTACAGATTTTTACTCCCAGATGACATCAGCTTCTCTCTGGCAACTTGCAGCTTGTCTAGCACTGCAAGGTAAACATAGCCATGCCACATAGTGCTCATCACCTCAGAAACTGTCTTCGTGTCTTCCCATTCCTAATCCACGATATCAGCAAACTGCAGAGCAGATGGTATATGAACCTGCAAGGGCAGATCTACGACCAGTGGGCATTGGCATGTCTTCCATGTAGTGGAGACAGAGGTTATGCTGATTTATACCCTTTGAGATTCTAGCCCAAGGTGATGGCATCTTCATTTCTGACTTCAATAGGAGCAGGCGCTGGTGCTGGGAATGAGGCTTCCTTCCAGTAGAGAAAAACACAGCTGGAACACAAAGTTGAAGGAAGAGTAGCATTTAAAAACTGCTTCAACAGCAGCGGTTAGATTTAAACATTGTGCACACCTTTAATGTTCCTAAGAGCCAAGTCTCTGATGTGTAAGCACATTTTTTGTGTGATGCCAAAAAAACAGATGTGAGAGTTATTTCCTAATAGCCACAGGCATTGTCACATGACTAATTCAGCATCTTCCAAAACTGGGTGCCTGCCTAGGCGTGTGATGGAAAGATGGGAGGAAATTGTCTGGCTATGGGGATTCCTTGTGGTAAGGCAAATTTAGCTCAGTGAAGCCCATGACTAACAAATACCAAGCACTCAACTTTTCAAATTATAAAATCACAACACCCTGAAACCTGCTGATAAGCTTTTACAAAGCTTGGAATGTTTGGATGAAAGCAGAGCATTATAGGACTCAGAAAGAGAATTTCATGGTGGCAAATAGGTGTGTGCCTTAGATGTTCTGTTTTGGGATTATGCCACAGCAAAATCCATTTGAGAGGTAAAGTGTGTTCTGCTATTCTAACTGGTTTAAGTAGTAATGCTAAAAACCAGCCACTCTCTGCAGGTTATTCTCTGTTTTCTAATTGCCCTGAAACTCATGTGAAAGAATCTGATGGTACCACCTTCTGGCTTGGAGCTGTGGGAGTAGGTCACACTCAGAGCAAACTACCTCATAGACCATTAAACTAAAGTTTTTTTCATTTTAAGAAAATAGCTCAACACTAATGATGAAACTAGAACATCCTCCTCTGATTCCCTTGCAATTTGTCATTCTCTAATTACCCAGTGAGGTACATCCTGCTGCTTCATCAACTCTCTGCAGCACTCTATATAGCTCTGCTGTTGGCTGCCTTCTTGTTTCTCTCTACCTCTTATCTCTCAGCAGCCCTGGCCAGGAACAAAAATTTAGCCCTGTCAGCTCTGCAATGTTTCCTGAGCTATGTCTGTGCTGCAGAACCACCTCCTTCAGTCCAAGCTAAAATTGTGACTAGACCTCTTTAAAACTAGGTGATGCTGATCCACAGTGTATTCTTGTTTCTCTGCAGCCAGCACTTATTTCAATGTCTTTTGCCTCTTGTTTTTATGTTTGGATTGTCAGGTTTTTGTCATAAAGCTTGTGTGTGCTAGCTGTGTCCACCACATGGCTCTAGTTTGACAATTGCAACTTACAAGTGCTACAATATACACAGATGACAAATAACCGTAAAGTAATACGAAGTTGCAGTTGAAGTGTGTGTAACTAATCTGTGAGTCCAACTCATAGTGAGAAAGTTTGTTGATCTACATTCAGGTAAAATGCAATGTACTTTTCACTGAACCTTTCCCCAAAAAGCCTACCCTATAAAAAGGCTTATATTATGCCCACAGGCATATGGTTAAAAAATATTCCACCTTAATGCAGTATAATAACTGTTATAAACAGTATATTTACACAGTCTCTGGAAAGGCTATTTATATCTGCGTGTCTGCTTCCTTCTCCCTAGCCAAGGCTTCACAAAGGTATTTTTTAGGACAGAAGAGTCAGCCTTTTGTGAGAGGATGAGCTTATGCTCAAGAGCCAGGACTGCATCTGAGGAATGGAGAATAGGAAACCAGGTGTTGGGCAGAGGTTGCACTATGATTGCATACCAGAGGCCCCAGGATTAAAAGGAAGGTACCTAGACATGGCTGGGCTCAGGTGCTATTAGACACCCTGGGAAACAGGGATTGGTCTCCTAGTACCCAGGTGATGAGCAGTAAGGACATTTGGACAGATGCCATCACAGGTGCATCATTACTTGCAAAGCTGAGTTATTACCAGTTTCATTTATAAAAGTGGCTACTTAAGGAGCATGCACAGCTCCCTGTTTAAAATTCCCCATTTAAATAAGCAAATTGGCACTTGAAAGAAATGGTAGCTGCTCAATGTTTGATTATGCATGAGTCTAGTAGTCACTTGTGAAGAAACAGACTGTGCTGCCCCTGGAACTGTGGGAGCTGTCCTCAGTAATATCTTGCAAGAGAGGAGACCAAAATGCAAAGCTCATCAAAGTACAGAAGTGAATGCAGTGCTAACATCCTTCATGATTCCCTTCCCATGGCCTTTCTCTTGGGGCCATGTTCTCAGAGCTGCCACATCAGTGTGGATGCTCTGCAAAGGATCGTAAGGTGGTCTTGTGTGTTCCCCATGGCTCACAGCCCCCCTTACCATTCTCAGAGCCCTGACAAGGGAGACAGCTCTTCTGCAAAATAGCCAGACAGGTTGGTTAGTTTAGTTCCTTTTCCCTTAAGCCCCTTTTAAAATACGGTGTTGAGTGATAGAACAGTAACTTACACGTTTATTGTAACCCTCATGGTTTAAAGGCATGAGCAGGGCTTAGGAGAGATAATGCAGTGAGGCTGTCTGTAGAAGACTTTCAAGTGAATAATAATTTTGATTAAACACAGTGTTCACATCCCACCAGTTTTACCACTGTTTTAATACTGAAAAATCATAGATCCATTAAGAAGCCTGTTAGTGTAACCAGTGGCATTTGTTGTATCTTGGTCCAAAAACGTCATTCTTTTTAAAGGAAATGCCTTTAATTTTGGATGAAAACTTTGAGGTTTCTTTTAAAAGTACTGCAGTGCCCTTGTTTATGTAGAAGAATTTTTTTATGCAGTGTATTTCATCATTTCTGCTCTCATGCATCATTTTTCAAATCTTCTCTCATCAAATTACCATAGCTTTAGGAGTCCTGAAGAAATGAGTGTAACCACTCACTGTAATTAAATGTTTCATATTTTATTAGACACTGCATGCAATATGCTGCATGGAGATCTCATACAAAGCCTGCCATATCTTTATGTATCTCTCGCACACCTGATTGAATCAGTAAGTGCAAAGATTTATTTCCCTCACATCTCCTGTGTTGCAGAGATGATGTATTGTATTGTGTCATTGGAGGCTTTTTCATACGGATTGGCAGCTGCCAAGAATGGCCTCACCTGCATCAGAACATGAGGCAAAGGGAGACAACGTGAAGTCATGTTGTGTAGACAATAGCCTGCTCTTCTTAAGATGGAGAGATTAAAAAGGACTGAGTAGAGGCCCACAAAACACAGACCTTTGCAGCGTATCCTGGTACGACCAGCAGTCTTGAGCTGAAGTTTTGAACATCTCTAAAAGGGAGTTTTCTTCCCTCATCCAGGACTTGGTCAACCAGGCTAAACAATTAAAATTGTCCATGTAAGTCTCAGAAAACTGTCAAGAAGTTAGGAGTTTGGCATCAAATTATACTGCTGGGAGGATTTTGTGGTCTCAGCTTTCAAAAGCTGAGGTGTCATTAGTGAATTTATGGGGTACTGTGGAAGGCAATTTTCATTGTTACAACATAAATTACTGAGAAGCCTGAAAGAACTAGTTCAGAAATAAACTAAGAACCCACAACCATCAACTCATAAAATAAGGAGAGAGTGATGCTAGCTATAAATGCCTCATCTCCTGGGTTGGTCCTGAAGGACCTGCCCAGGAATTGCTGGGAAGTGATGCTGTTGCTTCCAGAGGGAATTAGGCCCTTTCCCACATTTAACTTATCACTTCAGATGTTTTCTTTGATTTCCAGATCTAGTCTTCTTTATCTCCTGGGCATAAAACAAAAAAAGAGAAATAATGTGAGAGCCACATGAAATGCAGTTCTTGAAACCATGATCTCCAGAGAGGAAACCTTGCAAGTAGTCCTGTAAAAATGAGGGGAAAAAAAAGAAAATTTAATACATTGCAACAGAGAAGGAAGTTCTGTGACATCATCAACAAGAGAAAAAAAAAATGAAAAAAACAGAACTGTAAAATTCAGAATGAAAGCAAAGAAACAACATGAAATACTTATTCCAGCACAGAAGGAGAAAAAATAATGGAAAGAACAAGAATAGAGGAGACATATGAAAAATTACTTTAAATATAAAGTTGAATCTATACCACCACATTAGTTTGCCCAGGTCCTTTATTTTGAGACATCAGCACATTATAATGGCTCAGGGTATTGCCTTGGAAACCTGAGGTAGGGTTGTGTACTCTGGCAACTGTGTCCACATCTTTGCTCCTGAAGTTCCAGCTGTGCAGCGAGAGGGCTGGTATCCTCCTCTTCGTACTGCCAAAGTTCTCAGTCTTTCTTTGCAGCAGAGGAAACAGTCATCATTTAATTACAGCATGCTGCTTGAGTTGCAGGTTGCCATTATTGTTAACAAGCTGTTTTCCCATGATTCTAAAAAGCGTAGTCCTGAGGACAAGGCTGAACTGGGAAGCAGGGAACCTGCCTACTCTACCCAGGCATGCCTTTGGCCTGTTGTTTGATTATGGATACATTTTGCCATCTCCTTAGTAGGATATGTGCTATGATTGTGCTATACATAAAATACAAGGACATATATAAATGTGTTTGTGTGAATGCATAAATATATATATATATACACACACACACATATATGAATGCATAAAGTGTTATATTTTTTGCCTTCTTGATGCTTAATGCAAGTCACTTGTATAAATGGAAAACCAAATTGCATCATCCACTGTAGTATTTTTTTAGACTTAGTAGCTCTTTTTAAATCAGTAATACTCAGGAGACACCACACAGGTACAGGACATCTCCTAGATATTGTGAATCTCAGCATCCATCAGATCATGCTGTCCTGCAGTTCTGATCCATTCTGCTGTCGGTGCTAGTGCTGGCTGGAGGAGGTGTCACGCCTCAGCACTGATTCCCATCCGTGCCTCCACACCTCGGCAAAGCACGGAACAGAGATCAATTACTTCCATCACTCACTCCTTCACAGATTTTTCACCCAGAGCAAGCAGTTGAAAATGTCTTTCCTAGATAATAAATCCCATTTCCAATGTCAGCTCCATATCAGGACAAAAAATGACAGGTCATTTCAAGCTGGGTACGCACCTGCCATTGTCACTGCCAACAAATCCACTGTGGGCAAAGACAGGGCTGCTGTTGGGAAAGTTACTGGCTCAGCAGGTACTGATAAAATGCTAATTTTAACAGATTTTTTTTTTTTTTAAGCATTTGAAAAGTACATTGTGGTCAGATGTCTCATTGTCATGAGATGGTTTTAATAAAACCTACAGCTTTACAGCTTTTCCTTATTATTTGCTGATCAAGCTGGGAACCAGTTTGTCACATGTTTCTTTCTCTAGGACAAGCATCTAAACACTTATATAGTGTATTGGAAACCTGAGTTGCCTTATAAAACAACCCTGTATAAAGCTTTCCAGTAGAATAAAGGGCCAGCAGTGGTGAGGCTGTACAAATAATATGATAAATTCATGGGTACCTTTTTTCCTCTGTTTGTATCACAACACATGCACAGACAAGCAAACATGCTAGAGCACATAATTAAGATTGCTCTATCAATTAACCCAAATGTAGGAAATGCCAGAATGAAGATTGCCTGTGTGCTGTCACTCCTGTTGCTCTTTTACCTTATGCAGCATGCACAGTTTTGAGAATATCCTGTATTAATTTTCCCATATACCTATGCCTCATTAAGTGCACAGGGCAGATGAGTCCCTTTAGTGAGCAATTATTCAGTGTTTTATTTCTGCCTTGCTTTTAATATGAGGTTTTACACCTTATTTATTACTCATCCCTATAAATCCTGCTGCAAGAATGAAGTTATTAACGTCTTTATAAGCTTTTCTGTGGTATGTATCATTATGAAACCTGAACATTTTGCGAACAATAATGAATATATTCTCCACTAGCTCTGTAGGATAATAATGAGAATTACCTCCATCTTAGAGTGGGCAAGCTGAAGTACAGAATTAGTAGAATCAGAACTATGCCCTAAGTTTAAAGACTTACTTTTGAGTATATGGAATACTAGACTATCTACTAGACTTTCTATGTTCTTATTGGAACAACATATGTTTCAGCCTTGTGGGTGAAATGTGCAAATTAGATACTGTTGGAAAAGCCATATTGTTACTATGTACCTGAAGTTTGTACTATGTTGTAGTTGCTGCCCAGATGACAAAACTGTTCCTTACAGTCCACTGCTTTTTGTGTTAGGTTTTTTAATTTGGTCCCTTTACACAAAAGATGCATTTTTAGGTTTTTTGTAGTTAATAGAGGATGAACAGTGAACAATTATGGCCTAAGGCTTAGATCATGAGCCACTCACCCCATCTCCACTTTTTCCCCACACCGAAATTCAAGTCTCTCTTTTTGAGGCCCTCGTGCTGGCTCTGTCTTTGATCAGTCTACCAATATCGCTGTAGCCTACAAACGTAGCCAAGAAATGTAGCTTCTTACCTAAGCAAGGAAACCACTGTTAAAAGGCAGCATTGGTGTGAGAACAAATATTTACCAACTTCCTACTAAGACATCAGGCTATAATTTAAAGAAAGATGCTTAAATATCAGAAAAACATACAGTATCCTTTTGCCCATAGAACGGACAAAGAAAGGCTCTTTTAAGATGCAGGTGAGTGACATTCCAGATGAGCAAGTGTGTATGTGGTGTCTTCAAGATCTGGGGTATATTTTATTACCATGGGCACTAGTCCTTTGCTCCTGCCTCAGCCAAAATGGGTTCCTTGGCCTCATCAGATGCATTCCAACCCAAGCAGGGTGAGGGCAGGTACTAAAATATGTGCATCCGGGTAGGGGTTGTCTTCTTTTACTTGTATCTAGTGTTCAGGGTTCTGAGTCTCTGGTCATGGCAGGCAAAAAGCTCTGTTTCCCCACTCAGCCACTGAAGATGGATGGATGGGCCAGCTCTGCAAGTGTGAACACATCATAAAGTGTGCAGGCCAGTTTTTGCTTAATTTGTCTTCAGGATTTCACATTTGATAAAATGAAGGTCTCCATTTAGTAGGGGTGATTTTTGTCAACTTACAAACTCAAAAAATTTGGGAACAATATCCCAAGAAGGCAGATATATAGGAAGAAAGCAATCTTATTCAATTTGTCAAATCTTGCCTAAAGGTGGTGACACCTTGGCTGCTCAGGGCAAAGGACTCAGAAAGGTTTTTTTAACAAGTGCAAAGCAAGATAATATTCTCTAGTGTCATGGTTTAACCCCAGCAAGCAACCAAGCCCCAAGCAGCCCCTTGCTCACTCCCCCACTAATGGGACTGGGGAAAGAATTAAAAGGGTGAGAGCTGGAGAACTCATGGGTTGAGAAGAAGACAGTTTAATAGGGAAAGCAAAGGCTGTGCACACAAGCAAAGCAAAACAAGGAATTCATTCACTGCTTCCCATGAGCAGGATGGTGTACAGCCATCTCCAGGAGAGCAGGGCCCCATCACACATGATGGTGACTTGGGGAGAGAAACTCCATCCCTCGAAGGGTTCGCCCCTTCCTCCTTCATCCCCCCCTTTATACACTGAGCATGGTGCCACAGGGTCTGGAATATCCCTTTGGTCAGTTGGGGCCACCTGTCCTGGCCGTGTCTCCTCCCAGTCTCCTAAGCACCCCCAGTCCCCTCCCCAGTGTGGCAGTACCAAAAGCAGAAACAGCCTCGGCTCTGTGCAAGCCCTGCTCAGCAACAGCAAAAACATCTCTGTATTATCAACCCTGAGTTCAGCACAAATCCAAAACACAGCCCCTCTCTAGCAACTGTGAAGAAAATTAACTCTACCCCAGCTGAAATGAGCACACCTAGTCATGTAATTTTAAGTGCCCAAACCACAGCTTTCTGCAATTTATACAGCAGCAGAAACCATTACTGCAGAAACCTGATGCAAACATCTGGCATACATAAATGTCAGTCCAGGCAGTCAATGTTTGGTGTACACAGAATTGAAAAGAGAGTCTTACAATGTAAAGTGTCTGGTAATCTTAACAATGGGTGGAGTTACCAGCCATATCTGTAATATTAAATTTCACTGCTTCAAAGCAGGTTGCAAGTGCTCTGTGTCCTTGTTGTATGTCTTGTCATGTTGTTACACAGAAGTAAGATCCCTCATTCTCTACATGATCAAGAAACTCATACAAAGATACACACTGTATTTCATTTTTGGGGTGTAATTTGGCCAGTGGGGTTCACCAGCTGTGTACTGGATCATAGCTCCATGGGCACAGAAGGAAATGTGGGTGTGTGTGTATGCAGATACGTGTGAGCAGGTGTGCAAGGATGCTGGTGATGCTTACCCCATGGCTGATTTCATTCCAGAGCTATGACTGTGTCTTGGCATTTGACAGTGAGTTTCAGAGCAGAGGGTTTCACGCTGCTGTTCCCCTCCCTGTGCTGCTCAGGGCAGCTTCTTTGCAGTGCCCCCTCAGCAAAGATGGGGCATGACCTTGGGATTCAGAAATTTCCTCCGGCCAAGGAGGCATGGTGTGGCCGAAGCAGCAGTGCACTGTACATGTCAGAGCCTGTCTTCACATTGGCTACAGTTCAGACAGTGCAGAGGGAATTTCCAAGGCAATTGGACCACATTTGGGCATCAAAGACCTTGTGTCAGAGACGCAGAAACGTGGAAATCCCTTTTGTGAGCTGCAGCAAAGTAAGGCAGAACAGCGGCACCATTCAAAGTGGTGCAGTATCACTGTGAAGCTGATGATGGGCTGTACCTCAGTAGATTATTGTTTGTCTGGTTGCATGTGCAGGACAAGCCCCAACACCTGCCGGCATGGCCTCAAACTCTCACCTGGATCTGGGGGGCAGGAGCAGCTCTGCACAGGTCTGGGGCAGCAGCTGGGAGGTCCACCAGTCACAGCCTGGGGAGGCTGAGCAGCAACTGGGCAGACAGAGCATCACCATGTGCACAGGTCCCTGCAAGGTGGTGGTGCCCCAGCCTTTCAGGCACATTGTAGAAACCATCCCAAAGTATGATCCCACCTTTAAATGACAAGCTCATTAGAGCGAAGTGGCAAGAATATTCTTGGAAGGGAGATGTTTAATGCTGTCTTCACAGAGGTATGAACCTTCATTTTCCACACCTCCGGAGACTGTCCCAGCTGGTGTTCTCACTCTAGGCTATAGGAAAGCCAGTGACACTTTCCTCTCCCCTGTGCCTGGTGCAGCTGCAAGGAATCCGAGCTTCTCCTGGTGAGCAAGAGAAGGGCTGCGTGCTGAGGACTCAGGGATGGAAAAATCCCAGCTTCTGTTGCCGACATTGCTTCTATGTTTCATCAATGGCTGATCAATGTAAGATGCAGAAATAACGCAAATTTTACTTAATTTGTACTTAATTAAACTACAACCCTAAATGCTTTTACTGGATTTGTGTCTGACTCATATTGAAGATTCTGACCAGGTAGTGACTGGGAAAGGAGTCTTTGACAATACCCTCTAAATGCCTTTTTAAGATTAAAAAACCGTTTTTTTTATACAAGCAGAGTAAATTATTGGACTTTGTTCCTGGCACAGTGACTATAAAAATAGCCTGACCCTCTCACTCTATAAACCTATAGCAAATGAGAAAAAGAATGGCTTTAATGTAGATTTTTTATAAAGTGTCTACTTGGCATGGCCTGAAATGAAAAAGAATTGCTTTATCTAATCTTGCCAGGAAAAGCATTTCAGCACAGAGGAGTATGAAAGTGAATACTTGACCCTCCTTGGAGGCCAGTTCCCATATGGGGTCAGGCAGAAAGACAGAACCTGATGATGGCTGATGATAAACCCAGGATAAAACATGGAGGCTGACTGAGAGTTCAGGCTTTGTGGTTTTTGCTTGAGCCTTATCACTGCTGAAAGAAAATTGAAGTGATTATATAGTACTTTGAACTTAATGGAAAGAAGAAAGATAGTGAATGGTTGATTACATCTCCTCTTGAAGCCATTCAAGTACAGGCCACTGCCCATTAAACTGTTGCCAAGGCAGCTTTAGCTGGCAGCTAGATAGCTCAGGGTCCTCTCTCCAGCCTTCCCTGGTAAAGATTAACTATATCATCTCACTTGCCTTCATTGTCAGAGCCAGTCAGAGCAAAAAGTGCTGCGGGAGATTTCTGCTTTTCTCTGTTGCCTTCAGCCTGGATACAAAGCAGGCTGCAATTAAAACAGTGGGACTCCTGGGCTCCTATGAGGATGGGACAACCTGATTCACAGGAGCATAAGAACAATGCTCCCTGCATTTCTATAAAACAAGTTGCAAGCTGTAACTGCCCAAAAGTTCCTCAAGAATAAAATTGCCAAGAATTACTGATGTTTTTCGAGAGACTCTCACACAGTGTTGAGGCCTGACTCATGACTGTGAGTATTCATGCTTGGCAGGATGCAGCATGTAAGGAACAGCCAGGGACATGTGTGTGGGGTACCCTGAGGTGCTGCAGGAAGGTGTTGTCCTGGACCTGATGTGAAGACATTGCTAGGAACAAAGGTGGAAAAGGGTTAGCCACTACTAAAAATAACTTGTTACACAAGTTACACAGCCGCCACTAATTCGGACACGACAGATTATGAACTTGCTCATGATGGAATTTTGAGAGTCGTAAGACCCTGTAGTAGAATGGACAGACAGCAGAAACAGGACAAGTGATGACAGTGACATTGTGACTCTGGTTAAATCACTGCACTTTCCTCCCCCAGGGTCACTCTGTAGGGTCAGCTCAGTGCCTAATAATGTCACCTATTGTCAGCATTAAGGTTGTCACAGATGCTACAGCTGGTTTCCAGGTTTCCCCCATGGTTCTGCAGGAGGATTGTAGGTCTCCACAGAAAAAAGCTGTCCTGGGAGAAAATAAAACTGAAGCTTGCATTGAGTCCACATCACTAAGAGAAAAAGTGCATTGAGTCACATCACTAAGAGAAAAAGTGCTCAGGATCCAAATAGAATAGAATAGCTTTGTGCTGTTGCAGGCAGAGCCCTAGAGCTAAAGCTGATGCATAGACAGGTATCAGAGCTTATAATGAGTGGCAACAGTAAAGATTTGAGCCTGTCAATCAGAGACAGCTAGCGTTAATGCATCCACTTCCACACAAGAAATCAGAAGTACTGTTGATCTTGCTAGCATTGGTTGTCCTGTTTATAAAAGATTTGACCTGGAGCGGATCTACCAGTCAGAAATGGTCCTCTTGCCTCCTGTTGTTATAGTGGGGATACTGCAACACGTGTATCAGACAACGAGGCCTGTAGAAAGAATATATATGGACCGATTCATGGTAGATGTTTCAGAGATGTTTATTTCTCCAGCCGCATGGCCAGGGCTCTGCCAAGGAACTGAGGCAATCACGGGACCTGAGGGTCCTTGCCCGCACAGGGGAACACAAAACAACTGTGGGGAATGAGGCTGAGCAGGTGCAGGGAAACCCCGTGCCTCCCTCCCAGGGCTCCTCTCCCAGGGCTACATGGCAGGGGGAAGAGACCCCAACATCCTGTTTCAAAAGAAGGGCAAAAAAGACACTTGTACTACATTTCATTACAAAAAGACCTAAAGTCAGGAATCTAGTGAGAACTTTATAATTCTTCCACTGCAGAAATATATCAAAAAGAGAGAGATTACTGGCCTGCATATAAATGAACTCCAAGTTTACCCACAGGAAGCAAGCATTTATATGTAAGTCAGCCAACCAAGAAGATACATATATATAAAGCAAAATTCCTCTTCATTCAGAAATAGAAAAATCACTTCCAAGTGGTACATTCTTGGTCTGTTCCCACTAATAGTGACATAAATGGGAGTTTGTTTGGTGGAATACAAAGAGTGCCTGGGAACTGTTTAGGTACACTATCTTTGAAGGGAGTGTGATACCATTTTCTGTGCGTGTTTACACTGTGGCTAGGTTGTGGTATGTTTCTTAGTTTCAGCATATGAGAACAGCCTACCCTTACCTCAGAGCACCACCAGTACCTCACAGTCATGGTCCCCCAAAAGACTCCAGCTTCTTCTTCTGCCCTCCACCCACTCACTCCCCTGTCCTCCCTTCTCAACTCCCTGCTACACCCTGCCAGCAGAAAGCTGGGGGGCTTGGTGTTCAGGAGACATATGCTGGCTGGTGGAGGAATTGGTACCCCTAAAACATGCCTTTACTGAAGAAATTTATCTTCTCCTCTAAATTTACTGATTTTACCAAAGCTAGGAGCTAAGACTTTCTGTCCCTTTGTCAGACATGATTTCAATGGGCCGTGAGCTGAAAAGCTCAGAGGAAAGATGGTCCAAGAGAAAAGTAGCAAAACCAAGCTTTCTTAGGAGGTAGGGGAAATAATGACAAAAGTAACCATTTTTCAAGCTCTTCAGTTGTGACCTGTCATATGCAGGCATACATTCTGATTTTTAAGTATTAAAAGAAGGCAGTTCTTTAAAAAAGGTAGAAAAGCAATGTATTTGCATGTGTATACATAAGCACATATGAAAAAATGGTAGAATAAGATCAAAAAAGAGTTTAGACAGTGAAGCCAAAGAGCAAGTTTTCTCGAGGCAAACTCAAACCAAAGTCCTACTTAGAATATTTTCTCAACTTTATGGAAAAGATGATGCAGACCGAGATTCATAGTCAAATGCCCTAACAGTAATGAACTCAACATGGCTCACAGAGCCTGACATGCCTGATGGGATTTTACTATTCCTCCTCACATTTTAGTCCAGACAGAAGCTAAAAGTCACAGCATTAAAACCATGGCTAATTTCTCATCATGAGCTTCTTGGTTTTATAGTCATATTTGCACTTTCAGAGCATGTTCACCTGTCTCAGCTCCTGGAAGCCAATACTCATTATCTCTTCTGGAAAAAAAAAATCAGATGTTTGTGAAACTGCCATGGCCCTGGGCCCCTTTAAGTTAAACAATGTGTCATAAATACGAGAGGTCTTCCAGGGTGTTGTTCTTGTAGCAAGAGCTTCACTTTGGCACAATGGTCAGAGGAGGCATGAGAACTCTGTTGCTTGCAACAACCCTTATAAGGGTGAAAAGCTGGAGAAGGAAAGGTGGAAGACACTTCTTCGTTTTCTGATGGCACCTTTGCAATGCTGGGTACTTCCATGCCCGTACAGAAAGGATTGTCACTAATCTCTTCCCATCTTGGTTGTTGGGTCAGACTCCCACAGTGCGAAACCTCTGAAGGTGGTACAAGAATTTCTACCTTAAGTGCACCTGAGGCTTTGATATTGCTTTTCCCTGTGAAGTGTTCTGTGGTAGTTTTTTCAATCAAACTCTGTACTCAAAAGCCTTCTACTGCCTTGGAAAATACTCTCTAGATCATCCATGCTTCCCAGACATCCCAGCACATCCCACTGCCATGGCAGCCTGCAGACACTGCCTGTGGGTGTCTTGCACCAGATGTGTGCGTAGAAAGTGGATGCATGTGCTGGGGATGTTTGGAGTGCAGGGGCCCCATGTGCCCAAGAGGTTGGGTTTTGCTGGGCTGATCCCTAGGATTGCTGCATCTATGCTGCATGTGACACATACCAGGGCATCCAGGGCTGTCCTCTGGATGCACAGTACGTGGAACAGCCCCATAATGTTCCCTCTTAACATTTTCCTTGTTAATGTACTTTCAGCTTCTTCTAAACCATGTTTGTACCCAATGAACTCAGAATTATTTGGCTTTAAGGAGTTAGCTCTGCTTACCTGCTTCTTACTTTATATTTGACTTATTCCTGGATCTGCAGGACTCTTCTTTGTTTATCTACACATGCTGAGCCCTGTGACACAAATGCAAACAGGAAAATGAGTAGGTGTGTGGTAAATGAACTCCTGCATCAAACTGGCATTTGTAATTACTTTGTCATTTCCTAATGGGAGGATAATGAAAAGTGAAGAATTAAAGCTAATGAAAAAAATGAGGATAAGAAATCAAGCCCTGAAACAGGAATCATATTTCTGAAGTGCATGTTGCCAGCTGTAAAATAATAACAATCTTTGTGGTCTTGCTACATGCTGATGATAAACACATCTCACAGAGAGGAAGATAAATGGGACAAAATTATTTCTGTAGTGTACTCTCTGATTCTTGAGATTTTCTGGGATTTGAAAACAACTGTGGTTGTTTACTTTTATTTTTTTTTCTGTATTAAAGGTTGAAGGACAGAAAGGAACTTCTGAACTACTCAGCACTCATAATACATGTGTTCCATTGGCTTAATCTGATCACAAAGCTTACAAGCTTCACCAACTATGCCAGGAGAGCTTGTCAATTTTTAAGTTAAATGAAGAGATTAGGTTTGTTGAATGTGCAAAAATCTATCATCTTTGCCAATGGAGCTATAAAACTATTTGATCCACAGCTGTTTGGCCTGAAGTCTCTCATAAGCAAGCTGATCTTCATTCTCTATCCTGCGTTTTGCCAGGTACAGTCCCCAAAAGCATCTGAACCCTGGAGGAGCCCAAGTTCCTGTGACTGGGATCTTTGTGTGTGAAGGTGAACATAGTGGGATTTGTTCCACCTGGTGTAAGCTCTTAGACACAGGGTATATCATCTCAGCTGGCTGTCCAGCTCTACCTGTAACCAGCAGGGACACATGTGAAGACAGCAGGCTGGTCTCAGCGTGGGACATCGAACCTGTTCTAGCTGGAATGCTGAACCACACACCTCCTTTCAGTAGTCATGGATGCGCCTGGAGAGCTAAGATTCCACTTGATGCTCCATGGTGATCGGGTGTGATGAATTTCACCCAAAGGGCTAACCCAAATTATGGACAGATAAAATGGACAGATGGACATCCATTTCAACACCCATGGGATTCACTGCTTCTGTGTCTTTACTTTTAATTTGAGGATGTGATCCAAGCCTCACATCTTTATGTGATTCTGTGCACAAGGACACATGTATTTCCATGCCAGGTCTTCTGAGGAATTATCATCCTTTTATAACAGAGGTCACATGACAGACTGCATTCCTGTCTCCAGGAAAGGGCTAACTGTTCATTTTATTTAACTGTTTCCGTTTCTTAAGGGAACAAAGCTCATGCTCTTTGCCCTGCCTGCCTATCTTCTCAGACAACCTGTTTTAATAAGCTCATTTCCTCTGGCTTTCCTCCTCCACTGCTTCACAAAGATTCAGTTTTCAGATGCTAAGTGGCATGACTTGAACACAAAAGGTAAAACTATCTCCATGCCCCAAATTCACCTACAGCTAATGGGTTAGAACTCGATGTTATGAAATGTAGACTAATAGAGGTCTGAGCTTTCCAGGCTGAGGAGTGTACTCAGCCCTTCTCACCCTTTGCCTGGATGATTACTTTAGAAATTCATCTATTATATCAAAACTCACTAGGGTCTCCCTCCTCATATTCCTTGAATAAGAAAGCGCAACCTTGGATCTTGCCTTCAATATAGGATTCCTATCTCCTACCTTTATCCCTCTGTAAGACAGACCTCTGGTTACTTTTACCCAGTGGGTTGTTTTAGGTTCCTAAATCCAGATATGACGACAGATTTGGTTCCAAACCAACCTCTCTGATTACTGCTTCCTTTTATCTTAATGGTGTCTCTTCGTATCTTTCCAGGTGTGATAGCTGAGGAAGTCCAGACTCTGTGAGGTACCTTACCAGAGATGGGCACTATCATGTGTAAACCTTCTGTCAGGTCACTACCACCTCAGAGATTTCTGAGGAAACTAGGACTAGAAGATAAGGGCTGATCCATAGGAAGATGTAAAAGCAAGGATAGCTGTTTTATGAACCCAAAATGAGCACTGGGCTATACATTAACCAAGTCATCAGTATTTCAATCACATTAGAGCCCTTGGTTTGCTAAATAAATTGAACTCTCTGAGTCTCTTTGCACAGAGTAAAATTTTTCATCTTACCTCTCCCGTATGAATTTCTTTCTCCAGGATGTGAGTTGTGGCCTTGTTCTTGATGTTCCAATTAATGTGTTGTACAAGATTGTGAATGCTTCCCTATGTCTACTGGAAGTACTTTCCCTAACAAAGTCTATGAAGACATTTGCATTTTGTACAGGCCTATGAACCTGAGCTTTCACAGTTACTCCTGTAAGTGAATAAAATTAGCCTTTCTCCTTCTCTTTCACTTCCCCACATTCTTGCAGGGATGTAGTAGTGAATAACCAGACTACCATAGAAATCCTCTTGTTAGATGTTAAAGACAACATCTTGAAATGAGTGTTAAGCTTCATTTTTCCAGACCTGTAGGTTATCTGTTTCACCTGTACTATGTTCAGATGCCTTTCTGTACCATGCTGTCTCCTGCAAATGTCTAAAGAGCAAATTTCATTAACACACACCTACTTTTTCAATCAAAGTCCTTTATGGAAACAGCTGTGAAAAGATTCTGGTTCCCAGAAAAAGCTGCAAGTCATCCTTTAACATAACCCCTTGCCATCTCCTTTTAAAGGCATTTCGTGCTTTCTTGCTACAGTTTGTGTGTTTTTCCTTTTGTCTTTTCCATTTTACCTAGCGAATTCTCATATCACAAGTGCTTCTCAGATGTTTGGACAGCTTCACTTGGCTGCAATTACCTTCCTTGAAGCAATCAATCAGCACTCTTGCAAGCAGAAGTTTAGGCTGGCCTGGTACCCTCCAGCTGGCAGGCACAGGCTGTTGTCCTTCCTTTTATTTTTCATTAATCATCATATCATTAATTATTCCTTTCATTTAAAATTCTTCATGTACTCTTGCATACTATTACAATCAAGCTAACAGGCCTTTAGATGCAAGTTCACTTTCTTAATTATGGTTACTATATTTACTGTTCTCAAGTCATGTGGATCCCTCTCCTTCACAGCTTGACAAAATTACTTAGACCAGCTGCCAGGTCTTCAAGTGTCCTGCAGTGAGGGATCTGCTCCCTGCTGGCTGAGCGCATCCAGCTCTCAGAGTTTTGTATCCCCCCTGAGGAAGTATTTTCAATTTCCTGACACTCATCCCATATCTGTCCTCCTTTTCTCCAGAGTTTAATATTCTTACAGAAAACCAAAGCTGAGCTTCATTTAATGTTTTCACACACCTATGCCAGTATTAATCCTCTCACCAGAAAAACATCACTTATTTTCTCCTCTAAAATCTTTTTATTTCAATAGCTCATAACTTTTTATTTTTTCCTTTTATTATTACTGTTTAATTTCCTCTGCAAACTTCTAACTTGGTTTGACTTTTGGCAATGTTTACCCCAGCCCTGTACTTCCTGGCCTTCAAAACTAGGTTCTCTTTGTTGATTAGCTGTGCTGGACTTTCTAAGGGTCCATTTTGGTCTGTAGCACCTTCCAGCAAGTTTTTCTCCTTTTCTTCTGAAGTGAATTCCAGAGAGCTGATTGCAGCTTTTATTGAATATAAATTATAGGTTCCTTCAGCTGAACTACCTTACAACTCTTTGGACTCACTGGACTCACTAATCAGTTTGCTTTCTGAAAACTGTTCTTTCAGAACTGGAAATCTGACTTGTTTTCGTATATTCCTTCATTTCATCTAAAAGCTTGGCTAATGGCTCAGTATAGCTCTGAAATTATTGTTAGTCTTTCCATTGGCTGTAGAAACTTGGATCTGTCTTGTTTAAATGTTCTCCAGGGCTGAGGGTGTAAACACAATGTTATGGGCCATGGTTTCAGCTGGTTTAAATTGCTAAAGCTCTGCTGGACTCTGGCCAGACAAGAGGAGTCTCTCTTGTCTAAGAAGCTGAAGTTTTCATCAAAGTATTTTGGAAGCAACTGCAGTCTCTTAAATTACTAGAAAAGAGATATTTCTGCCATCTTTCCACAGAAGAAACTGCAATAAAATCTGTGTTCTCACACTGTTTATAGTAGTCTCCAAATTAATTTACTATACCTGTCACAATGTATTATTCATGCTTTCCATGTGCATTACCTCATTTGAGAGCCTCTTCTTGTTGCATACAGCAAATGGCAGGAAAAAACCAATGTGGTACAAATCGGTACAATGTGTGCAAATGTAAAAACCTTTAGATTGATTCAACTTTGCATGCCCATACCCTCCCAGTCCTCCTACTTGCAGTGATTGCAACTTACAGTTCAAACAGCTGCAGCAGTAATGAGAGACTGGGAGACAAGTGCCAATCTTCAAAATCTCCAGTGAGGTGAACAGAGCAGGCTACAAAGGGGCCAGAGGCTAGTTGTCATACCAAAGTTTGACTAAGTTGCAGCATACTGAATTGGACAGCAAGATTACACAGTCTGAGAGTGTTAGACGCTCATTGCATCTTCCCCTCCATTACACTCCACCGCACCTCTATCACCAGGCATGTCTTAAGATGTGCCAGAGGAGAGGAGGAAAAGAAGTCAAAAGGGCCATAGCACAAGTGAAGAGTGCCAGTTATCTCTGAGGACATCTTGTATCCTAGGGCAAAACAATACACTTTTGTAAGGTTAAAGAGGAAGTTTTTCCACACGAGATAATAATAATAATAATAATAATAGTAGTAGTAATAATACCTGTAATGGCTTTCTGCCACCCACCACCCAACGTTAGTTATTTCCTGATAGTGTGCTGTTACTCAGTAGTAACACAGCATTAGCTGACGCTAAATAGTTGCTTACACTTGACATACTCTGAAGTATTTGCGTTTGTGGCTCGTCAGTACTGGATTTAAACAAAGCGAGGTATGAACTCCAGGATTCAGATTGTCCTTTCCTTCCTGCATCTCCCAATTTATATCTACTCTAAAAACCCATACCAGTCTTGCCATGGGCCGCTTGATTCATTGTAACAGGCAGGCTAAGAAAGCAGACATGGTCTCAGGGATTACCTGCCTGGCACAGGAACACAAGCCAGCCACAAGAACCAGCCACTTCATTTTTGGCAGGTATAGACTATTGAGGAAATAAAAAAACCCGAGTTATCTTCCTATTTTTAACCCTCTGATTGACACTGTGCTCACTTCAGACTGATTGCAAGCCTGACTGCTGAGCGCTCTGCTGATGGAGAAGGGAGTGCTGCAGGACAGGAGGAGGGAACTGGAGGCAGCAACACAGAGAGGAAAACAGAGGCAAAGATGAGTCCCTAAAAGGCAGGGGCATTCCTTTTGGAGATGGATGCCTGCTCAAAGTGTCTGTATGCTTCACTGTAGTCAGAGACTGAGCTGAAAAGAAATAATTGAGCCTGAAAATGTGTCCATTTCCAAACTGTTCTTCTCTTGAGGAATACTGTTCAATGTTAAGCTAGTGCCACTCAAACCACTTGCACCACTCCAACACCAAGCTCAACTCACAGTGGTCATATCTACCTCTTAGCATATGGTGTCTCCCTGGGGCACTGGTCACACACAGTGTTCTGAACATTGAAAATCCTCAAATTAGAGAGGAGTCATCAAAACTCAAACACCCCTTGATCCTCTATAGTTTATACTGAACTAATTTCTGACACTGTTTGTAGATTGTTATTAACCTTAAAGAGTGCACAAACAGAAAACCTCACCATCTCTTTCTGTCTGATGGGCAAAACATTGTTTCCTCTTTGGGGGTAAATCCCAGATACATGCACACTAAGGTCATCGTAGTTTATATTTAGGCTATAATAGTTTTTAGGGTTGTTTGTTTTGGGGTTTTTTTGGGAGAGTGTTTGTTTGTGGGTTTTTTAAAATTTGTTTGGTTTGGTTTTAGTGATTGCACACATGCATATACAGTAAATTTTAGCCTGCTGACATGGTCTTACTTTTCTTAGTTGCCTTCTGTGGGCTCTGTAGAGGTAATCCACACATTCCTTGGGGTTTCTGAGGTCCTCAGTTTAAAGAAAGCACTCACTGTAGGCAGCAACACAGAGATGAGGCTTCAGTACACTGTGGTTCTGGATGCAATGCAGCAGCAGCAGCAATGTAGAAATCTGAATTTTATCCCCTTTCAGTGGGTAAAAAACTGTGGAAAAATTGAGAAAATTATATCATTAGGATTTATCAAACCTAGATAATTTGGGACACTAGGAAAGTCTAGGAAAATATATTGCTTAATGAGTTTGTTTTAGGAGCTTGGCACAAGGTATGTAGGCGACTGTTAGTGTGTAAGGTGGGAATTTAAAATTGTGATACGTATTTCTACACTTGTGTTGATCTGGTGTGTCTTCACTGTTACGCCTTGTAATCTGCATGTAATTTAATGCATGTAATATTTATGCATATTCTGTAGTATGCATGGCGTTCAGGCTGATATTTTCTGCCAGGCAGCTTAATCCAGTTTGGAAAAACCAGCAGAAGACACTGCAGTTGGTACTCCGCTGGCTGTCCCACATCAACTATCACGCATATTCTTCCTGCTTTTCAGCCAGAACAAATATATCAATTCATTTTCCCACACTGGTGCCAGCTGCAGTGCCAGAGAAACATGCAGCTCTCAAGTAGAGCAAATGAGCAAATGTGTCTCTCAGGGTGAAGGCTTACCAAGTGGTGATGGCTGGACAGTACTGCCCTCAAAGCCAACAGCTTTGGGAAGCAGTGAGACCATGGAGCCTTGAGCACTCTTGGCAGAGGCTGGGTGGAGAATGCAGCAAATCCTGGCTTGAGCACTGCTGTCATGTTCTGTCCATAAGGAACTTTACAACTGTCCTTTCTCCTCGAACAGTTGCTTATGGTTTGCAAAGACATGAAAATGTTGGTATGCTCTCATGTGGCCAGCAAACAGCCTTCCTTATTTTACAGTTCACACTCAGAAGTAGCTCTTGGAGAGGGAACAAGTCACTGCAGTGTAAGGCAGGGTGTGAGCTGGCAGTGCACCAGCCGTGCTGTGGAAACACAGTGTGCTCCTGTTTGATGGATGTCTGCAATAACACAAGGTAGATCCTCACCCTAAGGAACAGGGTGATTTTCTGTATTTGTGTTGTGATCTGGGGTCTGCAGAGCTGCTTGCAACCTCATCTGGTCATGATGGCAGTTTGAAGCCTCACAATCCATCTCTGATGTCCTTTATTGTCCTGTTCCTATAGTTTGTTGTGATGCTGTCTTGCTGCTTTTTACATGGATGGTATTGGTGCAAATTTTATGGTGGAAGCTTCCAGCTATCAGGCTTGATCTTGATTGTTGTCTCAAATTGATATTCCAATGCCTCATTTTGTTCAGCATCTATTTCTAGAGGGTTTTTTAAAGAAAAAACAAATATTTTGGTGCAGGAATTCACTAACTTGTAGAATAATTTATCTCATAAAGATTTGGCTTGTTATTTTACTTCCTTCTTCCTCATGAGGAAAGGTGTTATGACTGCAAAATTTCCCATGTGCCTACTCCCAAGAGTAGAACACAGCATCTGAATGCAGTAACAAATGATCTTTCCTATCTACCTCCTTCACGGCCTTGTGTTTATTCACAGGTCTGAGATAAAGAGATAAAAGCTTTCCTTGGAAAATACTGGCTCTTTCAGAAGATCAGTTTCTTTCAACATGGTAAACAATGTACCCAGAAAGAAATTTTTGCACACTTTCTGTTCTGTTACTATTTTATTCTGCTCCTGAAGGAACCCTGTGGAAGCCTACTAATGACAGGTCACCAGTCTTATATCACCCCATTCACTGTAACCCCTTGTGTCCAGTCAGCCAGCTGTTCACCCATGGCATGAAGTATCCAGATGGATCCTGTGAGAGATAGTCTTGAAAGCTTTACTGAAATCCAAAAATATTACATCAGCTGAGTTCCCTTGATCAGCTAGGCGGATTATCCTATCATAAGAGGAAATCAGATTGAACAAGCAGGACTTTTCCTTTATGAAGCTGTGCTGGCTGGTGACTTGTTCTTCAGGTGTTTTTCAATACCTCCCAGAATAATCTTCTCCGTACTTTTACCAGTCACTGAAGTGAGACTGACAGGCCTGTAATTTCAGGGTCACCCCTCTTGAAAACTGGTACAACATCAAACAGCTGCCAGTCAATTTAGATCTCTCCATATTCTCAAGAACATTCAAAAATTATTGAGAGACACCTTGAGATTACATCAGACAGCTTTTTGTGTATTCTCAGATGAATCCCATCAAGATTATTAATATATTTGTGATTATTAACCCCTCCTTAGACTGTTATGTTTTTATCCCTCCAGGTGACCACTAGAAATGAACACTGAGCTCACTGCATTGAGGCAAGGTCTAAAATCTGACATCATGGTCAGGTGTGATTGGGCCTGACTGGTTAATCCCACTTGTGGTGATGGGAGATCAGACACTGGAAAATGAAGGATTTACATGCACTCACTGCTGTGAACAAGTGTTCAGTGGGATGTCAGCTATGAAAGGAGTAGAACTCCTCTTTACTGGAGTGATTATTCCTCTCCTGGACCAGTATGTATGACTGACTGCATGAGAGCAGTTAAAACTCATGTGGCAAAACAAAGATCTCATTCCCATGTAAATTGTGTCCGCTTTGCAGCCAAGGAAATTCCATTAGCAGTGAACAAGTGTGAGATCAGAATCAAACACCAAAGAGTTGTGATCTTCCTACTGCTAAGAGGCAAGTGTAGGGACTTCATTTTTCAGAGCTTGCTGCTGTGTGAGCTGACGTTTGCTTTGCATAATTATAATTGAGTACAGCCATACCCAGGGAAGGGAGTGGTGATGTTCAATGCAGGCACACACACACAAAAGCCAAGGGCAGACGCCTGCAGAATATTGATAACAGAATAATGCTGGCTGGCAGAAGAGTGGATGCACAGCAGCAAATCTCTGAAACTTGTTCACATGCACTTTGAAGGCCATTGGCACAGTTGGCTAGGGAAATTAAAATAATTATAACTCCATGGTTCCTGTCTCCTTTCTTATGGGTTTTCTTTCAGACCAAACACTGCACATGTGCCAAAGTACCTACATCAAGTAAAGAAGTGCAGCATGAAGATGAGATTGCCTTTTCATATTTTTTTCATATGTGGATTGTGAGAGGAAACATGCTGTTGCATGACAGCACATGACGGAGGATTAAAGCCACGGCAGCAGCCCAAGATTTAGCATGGAAAGGTCAGGTGCAGTGCTGTCTGAACAGCCTGTTCAGAACCCAGCAGCTCTAGGACTGGCAGAAGCTGTACAAATCACTGAGTGGGTAAGTTTGAATTCTACGCCACCCTGTTCCTGCACCGACAGCTCCTGGCCACTCTCCCACCTTTATGCCCAATGTGCGAGGTGGGAGCACTTCAAGCCAAGGCAACATATTTTCTGGACATTTTATAACTCTGCTCCAGGGATTCTTGGTTTCTGATTGCTCTTCTCTTGCATCAGCCGTCCTGTCAAATGTCAGCTGGGAGATTTGCGGGAGAATTTAGTTCTGTCTGCCCATATTTTTTTCTCATTTCTTCTCCCCAGAAACCCAACAAAACAAAATGCTGAGCTTCTCTCCCTTTTCAGATGACCAGAGCCAATACAAACACCAGATAATGGCTTCCTCAGCTGGAGCTCCTCCAGCCTGGCAGAGCTGCGGCTGCTTGCTGATGTTCCCCTGCAGGGAGGGACCTCTCTGTTTGTGGGATGCTGGTAATGCTGTTAGAAGCACCATGTACACCTCATTTTAACTCATGAGAAATAGTTTTTCTGTTGACACAGGCAGTGAGTATATATTAGATTATGCTCTAGATTGTTCCAGTAGTCTCTGGGGCTCATGCTAAACCAGCCTGTTTCAAGAATCATTTGAACATAAAGAGCTTTTAACATATCCTTTATTTTCCTCAGCTTTATTGGGGAACAGAGACTGTCCTTTAGGCTGATGCATCTGCTTCAGGAACCAAGAATGGAGATCTTTATATTTGTTGGGGTTTTAGTTTAGTCCTAGTTTTTTTTCCTGTTAAAGGAATTTTTCCCATATGCATGTTGCTAAGGGAACAAATGGCTGAGTATCTAAGGAAGACAAAGGACCTGGCTGCTCTTTTTGTTTCACCTGGGGGTGTGGGCAGTTGGGTCTCGAGAAGCTGCTGGTTCTTTTTTCGGCCGTTTTTCTTTCTGCAGAGAAGGACCCCAGGATCCTTGGCCCACTTTCCCTGCCCCGCTGGAGGCCAGGCTGTGGCTGCCCTGCCCCGCTGCTGCTTTGCGCTTTCGCTCCCTTGGA
>NW_008239309.1:1049724-1051326 GCF_000691975.1 Corvus brachyrhynchos | reverse complement strand
GCGCCCCTGCCGGCTGCGAGCGGAACTGCACCCGAGGGGAAAGGGCCCGGCAGCCGAGAGGGCTGGCACTGGGTTTGTGATTGTTTGCTGTTACTGCCAGAGTTTTGTTGTTTGTTTGACTGGTTATATAGATAATAGTAAAGAACTGTTATTCCTATTTTCCACATCTTTGCCTAAAGGCCCTTGATTTCAAAATTATAATAACTGGGAGGGAAAGGGGTTGCATCTGACATTCCAAGAGAGGCTACTGCCTTCCTTAGCAGACGCCCGTCTTTCAAACCAAGACAATATTACACCAGTAATATGATGCAAAATTGAGATTATCCAGCTAAAATCAGCTCTTTTTTCCCCCTGAATTATGCTCTAGAGATCCTCAAGTTTTCTTACTGATACAAAAAACCAGTCATTCTGACACCCAAACCTAGCATCCCACTGGAGTGTGTCTGTACCACTTCCACTCCTGATCCAACCCTGGAGTGGCTGAGGAAGTCACAGAATTATAGAATTGTAGAGTGGTTTGTGTTGGAAGAGACCTTAAAGATCATCTCCTTCTAACTCCCTCCCATAGGCAGTCATACCTTCCTTCAGGTTGCCCAGAACCCCACTCAAATTGGCCTTGAATACGTCCAGGGATGGGGCATCCATGCCTTCTCTGTGCAACATCTCTCAGTGCCTCACTACCCTCACAATAAAGAGTTTCTTTCAACTAGATAATCTAAAACAATTTCCACTTGTTTATCAATACTTCCCCTTGTAAAAAGTTCTTCTTCAGCTCTCTTGAAGTGCTAGAAGGTACTGTAAGGTCTCCCTAGATCTTTCTGTTCTCCAGGCTGAGCAAGCTCAACTGTGTCAGCCTGTCCTCACAGGAGAGATGTCCTATCCCTGTGATCATCATGACTGTCCTCTTGACTCACTCCAATAAATCCATGTCCTTCTTATGTTGAAGACCCCAGAGTTGGATGCAGCACCACAGGTGGGGTCTCACCACAGCAGAGCAGAGGGGCAGAATCCCCTCTCTGGCCCTGCTGCCCACACTGCTTTGGATACAGCCCAGGACATGATCGGCTTTCTGGGCTGTGAGTGCTCATGGCTGGGTCATGGTGAGTTTCTTGTCAACCAGCACCCCCAAGCCCTTCTCCTCAGGGCTGCTCTCAATCTCTCCTCCATTCAACATATATTTAGTTTTGGGATTGTCCCTACCCATCCGAGGGACCTTTCACTTGGTTCTTAGCACCTGCAAAGGCTGGGGGCCACACAAAGGGCAGCCAACATCAAATGCCCTGCAGTTGTGAACAGTCATGAGGTTTCTGCCTTCACCATTTTGAATCTTTTATGGCCAATGAGAGATGGTGGGTTTCCTTGTTAAGAGTAGAAATACTGAAGGGGCTGTAGGATGGTAACAACAGCGTACAGTGTGAAAAACAAGACTGTTAAACACTCTTGTCATTGTGCATGTCACCATGGCTTTGAAATGGGTGATGTTACAGAGCAGGGCATGTGACCCAAGACCTGTGATGGTCATCAAAGGACAGGTCATCAAAGGATGCTGCTCCATCACCCACCAGAAGGGAGGACAGGCATGGGGGTGAGTCTTAGGGAAAG
>NW_008239309.1:1049497-1049703 GCF_000691975.1 Corvus brachyrhynchos | reverse complement strand
CTTTACTCACTGATCAAGGGCTTAATTTCAGAGAAGACCAATAAGAAACAAAGAGCCCATATTGAGAGAGAAATTGAACCAAAATTATGGGTTGTATTAAATTTGGCACGGACTTGTAGAGTTTATCAAGAGTGGGGATCATAGGGATTGGCTGTCATTTTATCACATTTTCTTAAGCAAGGCACTGTGTAAAATATTGAAAGGAA
>NW_008239309.1:1046923-1049336 GCF_000691975.1 Corvus brachyrhynchos | reverse complement strand
AGCCAGAGTCTCTTTGTACCCATGTCCCCACCTGAAATCAGATAAATACCACAATCTGGCTGTGGCTCCTAGACAGGATGGCAGAACTCAATTTTCCTTATATAGGATTTTTCTCTTTTTTTCAATACAGAAAGTTTGCTTGTTATTAGTCTAGTGACCTGGCATACTAGTGAGAGCTCTTGCCTTTAGCAAGCTTCTTTACACAGAACTGAAGTTTGTCTATCTCAGCCCAGCCCCAACCAGCATTGCCACTGTCCTGCAGGCAGCGTCAAATGCAAGAGGCGAGTTTCAGAATGTCCTGCTTCTTCCAGTCCATCCATTTACATGGAAGTTTATGGAGTATCTCACACTAAATTTTTTGACTGTGAGGAGTCTTTCTGACTAGTAGGAGCAACAACGACAACAGCGCTGGCACTTTCAGAAATAGAATGACATTGAAAATGTAAAATTCACTACCCAAACTACTTTCAGTGAAATCGATTTCTTCCTAGAATCAAAATACAGATGCTCAGGTGCTCTGCAGGTTTGCAGATAAAGATGGGATTTTAATGATATCCAGCATGGTTTGCTGTAGGGATTATAATCTCCTGTTCCCAGTCACTCAGAAACAATGAAGGTTGGGGGCAGCCTTGACAGTAGTGACTGTAAGATTGTAGACTGCAGTATTGAAGGAAGAGGTAGAAGGACAGTGAGCAAGATTACAACCACAGACTTCAGGAGAGCTAGCTTTAGGCTCTTTAGGGTCTTTTTGGAAGAATCCCATGGAAATAGACGCTTCATGGAAGCGGGTCCAAGAGCATTGGTCAATATTCTAGGATCACTTACTCCAGACCGAAGAACAATGCATCCCAGTGAGAAAGAGATCAGGCCAAGAGGACAAGAAACCTTCATGGGTGAATAAAGAACTCCTCTCACTACTCAAGTATAAGCAAGAAATACACAGGAGGTGGAAGCGTGGTCAGGCCACTTGGGGTGAATATAGACAGGTGATCAGAGTATAGAAAAGAAATTAGAAAGCCCAAGGCCCATCTGGAATAAAATCTGGTCAAGGATGTCAAGGATAAAAAAAGGGCTTTTTCAAATGCATCAATAACAAAAGGAAAACTAAGGATAATGTGGGCCTGTTAGTAAAAGAAGAGGGGATCCTAGTAACAGAGACTACAGAGGAGACACGAGTTATTGAATGCCTTCTTTGTGTCAGTCTTTACTGATAAGGCCAGCTCTCAGGAAATCTCTGACCCAGGAGACCAGGGTAAAGGAAGTCTGGAAAAAAGACTTTGCCTTGGTCAAGGAGGATTGAGATAGAGAACCTAGGCAAACTTGCCATCCACAAGTCCATGGGCCCTGAGGGAATGCATCCATGAGCGCTGAGAAAGCTGACAGACACTACTGTGAGGCCACTTATAGTCATCTTTAAAAGGTCATGGAGAGCAGGAGAGGTGCTGAGGATTGGAAGAAAGCAAATATCACCCTGGCCCCGAACTGTCTAACTTGTTTATCCATGACTTGTAAGAAGGCACAGATGTCTCCTCAGCAAATTCACTGAGGACACAAAGCTGAGAGGGGTGGCCAATACCCTGGAGTGCTCAGAAGGGCCTTGGTGTGTTGGAGAGATGGGCAGAGACGAACCTTCTGAAATTCAGCAAAGGCAAATGCCAGGTCCTGCACCTGGGGAGGAACAAGCCCAGGCACCAGCACAGGTTGGGGCTGACCTGCTGGGGGGCAGCTCTGCAGAGAAGGACCTGCAGGTCCTGGTGGACACCAAGCTGTCCATGAGCCAGCAGAGTGTCCTGGTGCCCAAGGAGGCCAATGGTATCCTGGGGGGCATTAGGAAGAGCATTGCTACCAGGTCATGGAAGGTGATCCTGTCCCTCTACTCAGTCCTGGTGAAGCCTAACTTGGAATGCTGTGTCCGATTTTGGGCTCCTCAGGACAAGAGAGACATGGAACTCCTGGAGTGGGTCCAGGAAGGCAACAAAGTTGATTAAGGGACTAGAGCATCTCTCTTAGGAAGAAAAGCTGTGAGAATTGGGGCTGTCCAGCCTCAAGAATAGATGATTGAGAGGGAACACCATCGATGTCTGTAAGTATCTGAAGGAAGTGTGCCAAGAGGATGGACCAGGCTCTTCTCAGTGGTGCCAAGATGTAGGATTGGTACTTTGATATCCCCAAGATGTAAGCTGACTTTTGGTATCCTCTAAACACAAAAATCCATGCCATAACCTGGAATTTTTTGCGTTGGCTACAGGATTGTCTTGGTTTTGAAAGACAGGTGTCTGCTAAGGAAGGCAGAAGCCTCCCTTGAAGTGGCAGATGTAACCCCTTTCCCTCTGAGTTATTATAATTTTGAAATCAAGGGCCTTTAGGCAAAGATGTGGGAAATAGGAATAACAGTTCTTTACTATATATATAT
>NW_008239309.1:983021-1046525 GCF_000691975.1 Corvus brachyrhynchos | reverse complement strand
AGGAGGGCAGGGAAGGCGGCTTTTGGGACCCCGGCGTTGTTTCCAGCAAAAAGAAAAACGGCCGAAAAAAGGAACCAGCAGCTCCTTTCTCTCCAGCTTCTCTCTCCGGACGCTCCGAGCGAACTGCACCCACACCCAGGTGAAACAAAAGAGTGGCCAGGCCCTTTTGTCTTCTCTTAAGCACCCAGCGATTTATCGTCTTAGTAACAGAATGGGGGAAAATTCCTTTAACAGAAAAAAACCTAGATCTCTTAAAACCCCAACAAGTATATGTTTATAATGGAAAAGACAACATATAAAAGATAGTTCAGAAAATTCATTTGATTCTGTATTAATAATGTCATTCCTCAATTCTGTGGGAGTTCTATTTTTATAAAGGGGCATGCCTGCAAGGGACAACACCAGTTTTTCACAAAAGATTTCCATATTTGGGTACAATTATCTCCTGAAGGCCATACAAATAAGGTTCCAAACATTAAGTAGTATTACTAATATACCTGGAACTTTTCACTTTAAATTGACATCCTAAACTAATATCTGTACCTGTGTGACCAGCCTGGGAAACCAGCAACTCACACGGGATAATGGCAGATCATGTGAGATGTGATTCATGCTGCGATTTTGATTGCAGCCCTGCAGCAGCAGTAACATCCAGAAAACACACAAGGATAAACTCTTAGCAGCCTTGCCATTTTGGGACAGTGTTTGGAGTAATTCAGTGAGGTTGTTGTCGTTGTGGTACTGGAAGTGATATTTCCATCTGGGGTGAGGGGAGATAGGGCCATGAGAAGCAATGGCTCCTAAATTACAGTGACATTTCTCTATCCCCAAAATCAGGTGATTATTACCATTTAAAAGCCAATTTACAGGTCAGCATTCCATAGCAATGCTTCAGGTACATGAAGAAGTGAGACATGGGTGTGTTTTCCTTTGTTCTATTAATAAACACTGAATAGCTTTGAATTATACATTTCCTCATACTGTGAAGAAGCTCTGCTGCTGGCCAACCCTATACATCAAAGTGAAGGTGTCTTACCTTAATTAGCAGGTAAAACAGACAGCAGGTGACGAGATGCTGCCTGCTTTGAAGATAATGATTGAAAATCATAGCTCTTTGTGTCAAGCCAACACCCTTCACTTTACCTCCTCATGAATCTGGTTGAGATGACAAAAGGGAAGGGTAGGAGCATTCTGCTCTGACATCTAATGCAAAGAACATCCCATCCTTCTGCCTCAGGAAGATGAGGAGGATGCTCTGTGGTTAGAATAGAAACTACATTGAGGCAAGTTCACCTGTCCTGCCCTGGGCTTTGGATTGCTCTAAAGGCATAAAATGTTTGTTTACCCAAGGAGGAAAAACACTGAATACTTTTATGTTTCATGACAGGAGGTTATTCTGTACTTTCTTATGAATACAGAGCTTAACTGAGAGGCAGCTTTGATCAATTATACCCACAGGGAGAGATTTTAAAAATAGCTGAACAAAGTAGACCCTCTATATGCAATTTTCAAAAAAAATTAGCTATGATAATGAGTCATGAACATCGTTGTCAGAATTAGCCATTGATTGCAAAAGAAATAATTATTGATACAAAGTGAGTTAACCCTGGAAATCCCATGCCCCTATTTATTCTGGATTTAATTTATTTCACAGCCAAAAAATGCAATAAAAATTCTTCCTACTCTTTGCAGCTTTCTGTAAGACTCTTATGACCAGCAGGTAGAAAATGCACCTTTGGGGTAAGCTCACACACAGCTGAACTATCATAATTCCTAAGGTGAACACAGTTTGATGATTAGTAGAAGTTATCTTCAAAGGGTAAACAAGGAAAAGGATTGTCTTGAGGCACTGAACAGCATTTTCATTGGAGCTGGGCTTGACTGTCCAAAATTTCTTTGAAAAACAACCCTTTATAATTTTTTAGATTCTAGCTATACTTTGCAGAATAAATAAAAACAAAGGTCTTAAGATTTGTGTTTTCAGGTGTAGTTTGTTCCATACGATGCAGTGTTATTAGAACAAGTTATTGTGCAGAAAATTTGTCTGGGTATGGTAACCCCTTCCAGTTGCACACAAGGCCTGTTAAGGATCTGATTCTGTTGTGAGGACAGGACAAACCCTTGCATTAACACCAGTTCAAGTGAACTGTCTTACACTTTGTTCATATATTGTCAATGTAAGAACTAGGTAAACATGTGAGAAAGTATTGTTTTTATAGAGCGTTTAACACAGGAGAGGTACCTATGTCTGTTTTAAAAACAGGTCCTACAGACAACATATGGTGAACTCCTGAATATATTTTCTGATCTTCACCTGCACAGACCCTCAGATCACACGTGCAGGCTTCTCATGGTAATGTTTCCATGAGTGCTGGTGTTGAGGTCAGGTTTCGAATGCATATTGTTAATTTACTTCCACAGTCTCTGCAGTACAGCTAAAGCTGCATCAGGGCCTGAAATGGCAGATGTAAGTGATCACAGTGTATCAAATTCTGTTGGGAAATCTAAACAAACATTTTCTAAGATGACAAATGTATATTTATTTTGCTTTTTACTTTCCATTACAAATTTGTAATGATTTGTTAATGCTGTTTATTTTAACTGCTGACTGAGTCTGTGAGACTGAAATATTCTTTGCAAGCCTGGAATAGTGAGAGCAGCAGTACAAACCTAAATCCTGACAACGTGCAATAGTTTATTTGATTTATACAAGCTCTGTGAAATTTACAGCATAGGTGCAAAGACAAAGCTTGCCCGGTGGTAACCTAAAGATGCTTTTGACTTATAGTGGATCTATATGATCAGGCTAGAGGTGGTTGCATAAAAGGTTATTGTGTAACTCCTAACAAAGCAAACCAGAGATTAATGTTTCTAATGCATGAGGAAAAGTTAGAGATGATTAAGAAATTTAATGTCCATGTAATTACAGTTCTTACCATACTAAGATATCCTAAAAGACAATCTTCACTGGTACTTTGCTACTCACTTGATGGATTATTATAACTAAAAAGAAAAAAAAAAAAAGGAGAATAATAATAAAGCAGACTTAGCGGTTCTTTCAATAAATCAGGTCTACACAAGAACTTGCTCTGTCTGCTACCACCAACCTACCTGAAAGTGAGAATGTCTGCCTGTCACCTTCATACAGGAGGTTTGGTTTCAGTTTCTGTGAAATATTTCTTAAGGTTTCTTCTACAAAGCTAGCCCAGGAGAGTTACATATGGGTGCTGTACCTGATGGCAGTCCTCCAGGGACCCTTTTACTATTAGATAGATTTTCAAATTAACCCAAACAAAGAAATAAGGCAATTCGCTGCTACTCTGCGAGGCCTTTTTGAAATAAATGGAACAGATGCCACCTTAGGGTCTGAGTTTTATTAATTGCTTTATAAAACATGCTCTTCTTTTAAAAATACACTCTGATTTGGCCTGCTAACCCTGGGAATTCAAACCTTATTACTCCAGTTTAAACACTTGCCAGTGTATAGACAGTTAACAAAGCTAAAGCTTCTCCCAGCTGAACACCAGGATCCCCGGGGAATTCAATCAGGCTACTTTATTCTGGTTTTTTTAAAAGTCAGGTCAAATAGCTATTTGAAGTGTAATGATCTCCACATGAATTCTGGTTTTGATAGCAAATGCTGGTACCTCTTCACTTCCAGACAGGTTTATTAATTGCATATCTTCTGCCATATGCAGTGTGATGCTGCTGCTGCTGTGCTGATGGGTTTTACTCACATCCAAACTTTTAATTGTGTAAATAGGATAATAAGACAGCCATGAGCCCTGCTATCTTGAGATACCAATTGATATCCAGTCTTCTGCTACACTTAATAGATATATTAAGAGTTGTGGCAGGATAAGTTGTTAAAAGGTACTATATATGTCTATATCCACATCCTGATTCTGGAACAGGTCAGTGGGAGTGGGAAGGACCAAGACATTGTGTTATTCGATACCATCTTACATCATTGCCAGGAGCAGGGAAAGGGACTCTTTCTCTCGCTTCCAAGAAGAAAGGGTGCTCCTTTATGGTCAGGGGGAAAGGAGGCAGAGCATCTGTCCACTATTGCTTCATTGTCCTGGGCTTGGTGACCATTTTGCATGTAAATCACCCTCTCTTTGTACCCTTTTGTTATTTAGTATTGTTGCTGTTACTGTTTCTTATCTCATTGCTGCTTCTGGTAAATTGTCCTCAGCTCAACACATGATCTTTGCCTTTTGTGCTTCCATCTAGAGTGGTGTAGCGGGTTGGGGTTGTAACCGGGCGGAAGCACCAATTTAGTGTAGTGGTTTGGTCCAAGATACTCATTACTGTTTTTCTTCTGTGAGATAAGAATTAGGAGAAATGCAAAGCAGGCACCAAACTTGAAAGAATATAAAGAAGTTTATTAACAGACCTAAAAGAAGAAGAAGAAAAAAATCATAGCACACCTGAACTCTCCTCCTCCCCCCACCTTCCTCCCTTCTCCCACTGACAATGTTCAAAGACAACCCTTGAGATGTTCAGTCTGTTTACCACTTCCATAATAACCTTGTTCAGTCCATTTAGAAAGAGAAGTCTCTTCTTGCTCATGCTATGAAAACATTATCACAACGAGACAGCCGCCCACTTCCAAATATTGTTCAGTCCATTTAGGAAGAGGAGTCTCTCTGCCTGCGTGTGAGTCCTTTCCCCCGACTTGCAGCTTTTCCCGCAACTGCTTTCGAGGGTCCACTCTTGAAGTTTTTTGGGGTACAATTTTAAGGTTGAGCCGTTCAGAAACAAAAACAGAGGCCCTTCTCCTTCCCTGGGAGCAAAGGGTCTTCATCATCTTCATCGTTAGGACTATCTCTGGGAGCATCTCTAGGAACTGAGGTTTTCTCCTTTCCCATTTGGAGCAAAAGTCCTCATCTGGTTCATCTCTAGGGACTGAGGTTTTCTCCTTTCCCGTTTGGAGCAAAAGTCCTCATCTGGTTCATCTCTCGGGAAAAGGAAAATAATGCTAAATAATAAAATCTCTCGCTGTGGAGAAAAAAACCTGGGAAAAAGTGTTAGAGTCCTCCCTTTGGTCTCCTCGGAGCTGGGGCTTGGCCCAGGGTCAGGCCCTCTGTGCCCGATGGAAAGTCCTCCTGATGTGCTCTGAGGTTGAAGCAGTCCAGCAAAAAAGGGAGAAAATCCGAAATTCCAGGGAAAGAAAAGCAAAGTCCAACTCTCAGTCTCTCTCGAGAGAAAAAAGAAACTGAAACAACTGGCCAAAAGCTGACTGGAAAGCAGCAAGCCGGGTGCTTCCTCGCTTCCCTGCCGCAGATGAAAAAAAAATCCCAATCTCTATGTGACCTTGAACAAGCTGCAAACTGCTTTGAGAAAGTTTTGCTCAGTTTACCTTCCCCCTCTCAGTCTCAGTTTAAAGGCATAGAAAGGCACAAGAATTAATTTCTGGGCTTTGAGCAGCGATATGGGATACACATCACAAAGTCACCCCAAGACAAGGGGGAGGAGAAGTGAGTGCCAGCGCAGTTTCACTGGGAGCACTAAATTGGGGAATACCATTCCTAAACCACAACAATCCAGAAAACTGCAGTTTGGAAAGATTCAGAAGGACTTCTTGAATAATTTCATCTGCATTTCCCCTAGGCATGGTGTTAAGAATGATGTTGCAGAAGGATCCCAATATGGCTATAGAAATCCTTAAGAGTTTCTCAGCAGACCGAATGTGTGAGAAAGCATTTCATTTTTTTGTTTGTTTTAATTATTTGATTTTTTTATACCACTTTTATCCACCCAGCAAATGATAGAAGATAAACAGCAAGCAGACATTCAGAGGCTGACAGTTTTCACTCACTAGGTCAACCTTACAGCCTTGAAAACAGCAGTAATCTATTTAAATCACTATGGCTATTCCCATTCCCAGCAAGGTTAAATTTTGTTCACTTTTTAAAAATTATCTAGCTGTCTATCACAGTCTTTCCTTTAGCAGTTGTCACCATAGCAATGTTCTGCTAGATTGGAGTCTAATCTCCCTCATTCAAGGACAACATGCCTTTTTTATTCAAAAACTCTGGAAATTAACTACCTTTCAGACATATAATTATATAATTTCTTTTTGAATGGTAGAAATAGATATACTTTTCTCTTTTTGATTTTTCATTGAACTTTGTCTATTTTTTTCTGGAATAATTATTCTGATACTTCTTCAAAGAAGTACTTTCACTAGGTCTATTTTGCCTGAGTTTTACCCCAAATCTTTAAAAACAACAGCAGTACGTCCTTGTTTTAATTAAGTGGTTGCTTATATGTTTTGTTGAACCAGATTCTAAATGAGATTGATCATGGGTAAAATCCTACTGAAGGAAAAGACTGGGTCTGAACTGTAGGAACCCAGAGTGCAGAGAATTTTTCTCTGCCTCTTTTGAAGGGTTCTACCCCCCTGGGCAACACTGGTTCTGACCTTTGTCCTTGGAGAAAATTGCCTACCCTCTGGGAAGTATTAGAGTCTACACTGGTGGGAATTAGGTGATAGAATATTATGTAAGATTATCACAGGGTGAAAAATTTAGAGGATTTGGGTTTGTTAATGTAATAAATAGATAAAAACAAAAAATGTCAAAATGGAGGATTGTTGTTCTCCAGATCTTCTTCTGCTTCTTCTACTACTTCATATTCTGCAGTAGAAGTAGTTTGGGATGACTGGATAAAGAATTCTGCAGTTCCTGTCTACGTGACTAGATTATTTATTATACATTGGTGGAAAAGTAAAAATAATGTACACTTTTAGTGACCATTGGTTAATTTATCTTTAAAAAGGCTGTGTAATCTTGATAATTGGGCATTCTCCTGCATTCTCTGCTCTGTGCTATGTCTGGGTCACATTCAGTGGCTCTATTTCTCTGATAAGACTTAATAAACAACTACCTTAAAGTAGAGAAGGCTGATAGCCCCATTCGTCTCTCGGACTCCTGGAAAAGACTCTAAAATTCTCCCCCATCAGGGGAGGCATAATTATGGCACAGATAGGGTCATGAACTTTCCGTCAGGTGGATTCTGTAGTACAGCACACTAAGACAGCTGTGTATCCCAAAGGGACCAGTTCTCATCAGAAACTGGCACCTAAAGATTTAGGTATTGGTCCTCACTGTGCAGGAGACATTTATGCTAATGGAGTTTCTGCTGCATTTTCCTGCTTGTTAGGAAGGATCCAGAGCATTCAGTGGTTACCTAAGACAGCTGTCCCCAGTTGCATACCACAGCTAGAAAAGAACTAGCTTTACTCATAATGAAATGCCTCATTTGAGGAACAGTGTTACCATTTTCCTTGATGTTCCAGAGAAAACCTCTAGACAAGGACATAAAGACTTACACGGAGACCATTGAGAATGTTGATAATAAATTTATCTTGGAATGCATATGCTGTGTGTTTTCCTAACTCACTGTGCTGCTATACCTTACTTGGAGTGAATTCAGTGTAAATCAAGAAATGTGGAGACAGAGGGCAAAATATATTGTAATGCTCTGTTGTTTCATTTACAGTGATCTCATACATGTTTAATCTGCTGAAAGGCCATAAAAACAAAAGTCCCATACGGAAGCATATCTTGAAGGGCTTTCTAAGCCTGAGCCAGTGTCTGTTAAATGTTATTTCTGCCATTGGGTTACATCAACACTGGCACTGGAAGGACTCAAGTGCTAGAGTCCCACTTCCTGGGGCAGTGCACTCATACCCAACAGAGCCTGTGGTAGTCAGCAGGCACTGGTTGATGCCTGACCATTCCTTCAGCTGACACATATACACCTCCCCTTTCAGCCCTGGTACTGGCAGACCATTGTATTCAAAAAGCTCAGAGGTCCCTGATTCCCTGTAATAAGTGACCTAAGTATAGAGAGGTTCATAATCTCAGGTTTCCGGCTGTGTCCATTGCACACTCTGCACACCCCTGTTTCCACCTACCAAAGACCTGTAGCTCAGGATTCACTGTAGGGGGAGTGTGGTGTGTCCTGCCACCCATCTGTGACACAATCTGTGCTTTGTTTCTTCCAGGGTTTTACACAAATATTTTACTTGTGATACCGTGAAAAAGAAAAAGAGGAAGGAAGAGACAAAGGAAAAGAGAGAAAGAGGAAAGAGAAAGAGAAAGAGAAAAAGAGAAAGAAAGAGAAAGAGAAAGAGAAAGAGAGAAAGAGAAGGAGAAAGAGAAAGAGGGAAAGAAAAAAAGAAAAAGGAAAATGAAAAGAAAAAAGAAAAAAAAAAGAAAGAAAAAGAAAAAAGAAAAAACATCAGGGAGAATTAAATAGTCCTCTGTGTTATAACCAGTGTATAAATGAATTTTTGGCTTTCAAGTCCTCCAGTTTGGGAGCAGTAGGATAGTCTGAACAGTAATTTTAGCAGTCATGGATTTCTACTTGAAGATTTTGTTCAAATTAAAGTGACTCACTCCTCACCCAACTGTCTGTGCTAAATAATAGTGGCAGATGGGGAGAGGAAAATCTGGATTTTTTTGCTTTCAAGGAACCACAAAAGTTAATGAGGTAATGTTAATTGTTCTGCAGCTATAACAGAAGGAGGTCTCTGCACAGCACGTACGTTGCTTCCTCTTTCTCTTGTGAGTGAATAGAGCAGTGTATGAAAGAAATGTAGCCGAGTCATTATGTTAGGGTGTGATAAAGCAGATGTGAAAAATTATATAGTCGGGTAGGAGGTAAGGGAAAATTTTACTTTAGGAGTAGCATTGAAAGTGTTTCAGTGTAAGTGTTGAATTCCAAAAAATGGCTCTAGTTCCATGAAAAAAATGAGTTTTTAGATGTTTAGAGTACATTTTAGGTATTTTAAAAAGTATTTAAGACATCATCTCATCGTATCAGTGACATAAAATCCAGTTCTCTGCTCACTTATCACTCGGAGCAATTTATCTGTGCAGTACTCTAGCCAAACACAGCACTTTTCTTTTTTGACAGAAATCCTCACTTAAATAACTGCTTTGCTGTCACTGCTTTTCACCATGGGTCTGTGAGCTGCAGGTCTTAACATTCTCTAAAGATCCGACGAAGTTTCTGCTACGGTAAATAATTAAGACTGATGGTTATGGTCAAAGTAATATTTCCTTATACATTTCGTCATTTTCTCATCTCTCTGGAGGCATGGTGTTTTCAAACGGATGAAGCGTCCACCATTAATAAGCATTTTCTCTGTTGTTTCCTAAAGAGCCATTCAGCAGAGTAACAAAACAACAGTTAGGAGCCAATAAAGGTCCTTTCAGCTCGACTTGAGAGGAGGACGTGTTAATGCCCCCAGGCAAAATGCCAATGAAACCACAATGTCAGGACTGGTCACAAAGACTTTGACCTGTAATTGCGTCCAGAGAATTCAAAGGCGTGAGAGTTTCGAGGGGAGGAGAAGGGAGCAGTTTTGCCAGACCATTCACTGCCTGCAATTAGGGATGGACTTTTAACAGAGCGAGCAGGCCCCCACCAGTTCCTGACTGCTCTCCGTGGGAGCTTCTGGAAAGCCTCCCTCCAAACGCTTTGGTGAGGAAAGTCTGAAGGCAAATTTTGGACACCTGAGGCGAGAGTGCCATTCTCACCTGTGTCTGCAGTGCCCCCCTCCCAGCTCCCCGGGGGATACCGGCAAACCAAATTAAGGATGAGAATAGAGGACTTTCCCTTCTGTGCAACCGCAAAGAATAATGGCCCAATGTGTTTTGATTTCCTCAGTGCTAAAGGTTGTACAGCATTTCTTATCACCTGGGGATTTTAACCCTGAGGGTTAAGAGCAACGGTTCCCACGGAATAAGCATTAAGTGGGATTTGCATCCAGAATTCAAACCAAATTGAACATTAGTAACATTTTAGCACACATTAGGCTATTGATCCTGCAGTTATTTTCTAGATAAAATACTTTAATCATGAAAGTACAGCCAATTCCAGCATAAAATATGGCAGTACAGCAATATCACAGGTGATGTCAGAAACAACAGGAGGGTTGAGAGAGAAACTGGTGTTCAGTTACAGTTTAGTCTGAACACTTCTACTTGCACTGCAGGTACCCTTCAAAATGACTAAAAGTAAATAGAACCTTTTTGCTTCTTTTTGTGAAAGCTGACGTAGCCAAAAGCTGTCTTCACTAGCCCCATGCAGAGATAATGGTCCAATATAAACCTCAAGAAGAGACACCTATTAAAGGACCTCCTGCAATAGGAAACTTAATCCAACCAGGTCTGTATTTGCCACTGTTTCTTTCAAGAGCTAATTAATTTTCTAAGGCTCTGTGTCCTTTATCCCTCTTTAAAATTACAATTGGTACAGTCACATTAAACTTCATTTCTCCTAATTGTATTTTCTTTATCTTTCTACCTGGACTTGTGCTACTTTTGTTGAAGGAGAATTGAGTTGTTAAAACTCCAGATATTCTTCTTGTATATTTTGCAGCACTGAAAAAATATCTTGTGGATGGTGTCTCATTGTGCTGCTTGCTGTCATCAAGCTTGTCATGGTTTAATCTAGCCTCCCAGCAGCCACACCTGGTTGGGATACATTTTTGTCCCATTTCTGTGGGTTTTTTATGGTATGCAAGGCTGGAGCAATTGCAGTGCATCCCAACAGCCGTTTAGTAGAGGAAGAGACATCACAAATAGAAATCATCGTTTGTGGGATTCCCCATCTCATGTAATGGTGCCAAGACATGCTCTGGAGAACACCGTTGTCTCTTGGACTGACAGGTACGGCAGGCAAGCACAGGCAGCCACTTTCTCATTGGCTTTCAAGACTTTGGACAGTGTGCCTATTCTTCATTCACAGATTTGTTGATGAGAGTGAGTTGTCTCTCAGTAGCTACAGCTGGGTATTTAGAATTACAGTCTACATCTCCACAGTCTGCTAGAAAGAGTGATAGAAATGAACGATGTATGTATGAATACGAGAAAGTTAGACATTCCTGAGTGCAGGGTATTACAAAATTGCATCAGAGACAGTTCAAGGATTTGCATTTAACCAAACACGCCCTAGTTTGTAACAAAATTCATTATGTGGCTGTGAATTCTGGGGAAATAAAATGTTGAATCTTGGTGATGATATGCGCTGAAAAGTCATAAATAAGAAGTAGTCTTGTATTTTCCAGTTCTGGCTTGGGAAGTGGTAAACCTGGTTGTGCTCCAGCATGCTGCAGCACAGTCCATATGCAGAAGTCCCTACAATGAAAATGTTTGCATAAAGCTTCATATTCATAAATATTCCCAGAGCTAACCCAAACTTGGATGCAGGTTTCATTTTCCCTTTAGATTCCTTCCAATCTGAAATGCTTTGGAAATTTTTAACCCCATCTTAACCCCCACCAGTCCCTGCCTCTGACACACACAAACGACTTGCCTAGAATTTGCCAATAACTAAAACAGAGCATATTTTCTGCAGCATGCCAGATGGTGCTGGTGAAGACCAGACACGCAGGAGGTTCCTAATTAAAGCTTTAAACCTAGGGATGAGAAATGGCAGGTGCAGTCTGGTGGGTGCTCAGATAGTGGACACACAGGCGAGCTGCCTAACGACGTTTTAGAGAACACCCTCACACCCATCCTCAGGGAACTCATAATGACAAGAGGCAGTTAATTTAAAGCTAATTGAGAAATCTCTATCCAGTCTTCACACAATAAAACAAGGTGCCAGACCTCAGCTGGCATTTCCACCCTGACAGGAAGAAAATGGCCAGTGTCGGGCTGCAAAAGATGCCACCTCATTCTCACCCGGGGCACACAAAGCAACTGAACCCTTGAACCTTTATAGTTTCAGCAGCATTTCAGCCCATAAATAAGAACTGCTGAGAGGGAGCACATATGTCTAGGAATAGAAATGAATCCTGTAGCTTCATAAAGGCTGTTTCTTCAGCAGTAAGAGCTCACAGAGTTGAGGAGTAAATGCAGGGCCCTGCATGGGTGCCCACCAGGACAGGCTATTGCTAGCCCTGCCTTAAGCAGGAGGGACCTCTGGAGTCATTCTCTAGGGTACTACAATTCCTTCTTCTGCTGAAAGTCTTGGGTTTTATCCAGGCCCCACTGCCCTCTGACACCTCTCCTAGCTCTTCTATGACACAGAGTGATGCATCAAGTACTTCTGCTTCCACTGTTTTATGTTTGAAGGCAGTAGACAAGGAGGAGAACTTGCACTATCTTATAATACATAACTAGCATTTAATCCCACAAACCCAAAGTCAGTGTCTCTGATGCAAAGCCAGTTCCTACACTGGACATAACCACAAGTGGCTGTAGGACATGAGATGCCAGCAGAAAGCACAGTGTCTGTATAGCCATAAGCACTTGGCTGGTTTCAGCTGCCCAGACATTCTTCACATCTGCTGATTTGCCCAGATGCAGAGCAGGTAGACAGCTGTTGACAGCAGGTCTTGACCTGCGTCACTGACACATGAGGCAACTCTTAGGACAATGAATAAGCTGGTCTTTTTCTTCTGCAGCACTGCATTCTCAAGGGCCAGAAGGACCTTCCACCCTCAATCTCCCACTAGGGTCCAGTTTACCTCTTCAGTTTGTACCAGTTGAGCCACTGGAAGTCCAAGTTCTCCATGGAAGCTCAGCTGGGACAAAATCAAAGGGCAAACAGCTCAGAGACTGGTGCCAAACCCTCACCAAAATAGAGTGTGACATTGTGCTCCAGAGTAACTCATTGAGAAGGTTGTTTAGAGGCATCACAGTGCTGGTATCACAGTGTAGCTGAGGATCCCAAATAAACACAGTATGTCCTTTCCATGTCTCTGGTCTGCCAGAGAGTTTCTTTCCTTGTTGGCCTCACCTCAGTTCTGCCAAAAGTCACATTCCTTGCCACTGTTTTGAACAACCTCTCAGATTTGTCTGAATAAAGTGTTCTTAACAGATAGTAAGCATACTGAAAGAATTTCTGTATTGCAATAAATCACTAGTTTCTCAGTCACATACCCAAATACCAATTTGCCTAAATACCTCAACTTTCAAAAAGGTGCGTCCCATTGATTCCCAAACACATGGGTAAAATGTGAGGGGATTTTTCTCACACTTTTGGAAGGGATGGCAAAATCTGAGCTATTATCTGAGCCTCATGTTGTGGACCAGTCACAGCTGCTGGACCATGAATGTGGTTGAGCTAAATCATCAGCACTTACTGTAACAGAGAAATGGCTTTCTATAAGGGTTTCAAGAGATTCCCACCTTTTCCTGCCTCTGGCAGCTCATTCTAATCCCAAATAACATTTAATCTTATGCCCTGCTGGGCCAATCATACAGTGATATGTGGGACTACAATCAATGCCAGCTCATGGATTCAGGCTGAACCCCACAGCCTTCTTTTTGTTTGTTTGTTTTGGAAAACACAATACAGAGCAACACTTTTTCTCTTTTTGACTCATAATCTAGTCCCAGCTACTGCACACAGATAAAAGAACTGGAATTGGCTAGAGCTCCATCTGCTTTTATTGGCTACAAAACCGACCCTCTGCTCCCACTAAGTTATGGTCTGTACACCAAGTGTTTTATGAACTGTAAGGAGTATCCAAGAAGTGGGTGAATCCCATCTCATTTTCCCCACACTGATTCTTTGGCTAATGCTTGTAGAATTATGGGTGTCCTATAAATACTTATTACTGCGCATAAGCTCACCATAAACTATGCTATAGCAAATGGTAATATTTATGAAATTGAGTGAGAGAAAGAATCTTCATTCCTTTCTAAGAGTTTCATTTCTTAGAAGTTTGGAAATCCTTAAGAACATGATGGAGAGGATTTGCAATGTGAGTAGATTCATAAAGTTCCTATTCTAACAGAGTAAATTAGCCATGAAAGCAATATCAAAGAACTGAAAAAGCCTTTCTCATCAGAGAGCTGGAGAAGTGAACAGCAAACTAATCTGCAGGGTGCACAAAGTGTGAGATTAGTTTGGCAGAACAGGAAGATTTAATTAAAGACATATACAAACCAAATTGTCAAGCATGTATTATTCTGCTTTTGAAGCGCTTGGGAAAGACAGCCATGAGCAAATGGTGGGAAAGAATGCATGAGAGCTGGAGAATAGCAAGGATTGTCAGTCACTGGCAATGCTGAAGGCTGATTGCTCCTTCAGGGAACACTGAGACAGGGTAGAGTCAGTTTAGGGTAGAAAAGGGCAACTGAGGTAAAGGAGCCTGAAAGAAGCTTGTCAAATTCTTACCTGAATTTGACACTTATCACTGTCCCTATAGGGCCAGAGAAAAGAACCCACAGGGGCAAGTCGCAGAAGGAAGCAGAATAGCACTTGGCTCCAAGCAGAAAAAAGGTCAAGGGTCGTATTTCTTAGTTATAGAAATGCAAGCTCATTGGTTTCAACCCAGTTAAGAGCAGTATTTTCACTCAACAATCAAAGGAACTGATATGTGCATTTTGATAACACAAAAATTAGCTGCTAAATTATCCTGGTCTATAGGATCTCATTGTACAGTGGTTTGCAATCATGATTTTCTGGACACTAATATTATGACTGCTGTGATAGCATTTCAATACCATCCATATATGGAATATGCAGAAGGATCAGTGCTTCATTTTGTGTAGTTTTACTAGTATTAATTTAAATGCTAAATTCAGCAGACCTCCTTCAGTATTACAAGCTCAGGTGTTTCCTGAAAGTAAACAACCATTCAAGCTATAGGACCCTGCCATTGAATGTTCCTTCAAATTTCCAATGGCTAGAGGTGCAAGCATGTGCCAGCTGAGCCTCATTTCTGTGTGCAGCCTCTCTTGACCCTGACAGCTTCACTGCTTGCTTAGGAGAAGCAATGGCCCATAGGTTACCACAATTGTGTCCCTTCCAGAGAGCCGATGGGACCTTGGTGAAGAACACTGCTTTAAGTTCTTGCATAGTAAGCAGCATGAGGATGAGCATGTGGGGAGCTTGCTTGTGCAAACTTTTCCTCACTTTGCATTAAGTCACTAGCTAAGATTACTAATTCAGCTCAAGTAGTCCTCCTGATGTCATTCTCTGTCAGGAAGAAAAGAACTATGCAGTTTCTTTATTAGACAAGAAGGAAAACCTTGGTGTTTGCCAAGAAATCTTTATGAAGTGGAAAGAGATTTGTCATTCTAGAAACAAAATCTTACAGCTATTTGAGCTGTAAAGAACAACCCACCCAGAACAGAAAGCAGAGCATGTAAACGCAGTATCAAGAAAACAATGGCTACAGAAAATCAAATAGAAAATACCTGAGTCAAATTCCTCAGTGTGAGCAAAGGACTGAAGATCATACTGATGGGGAAGTTAGCTGTTTGTGTGGTGTGTTGGTGGTTCGTTTTCGGGTTTGTTTTTTTTTTCTCCCCTTCTGCTCAGGAAGGCAAATTGGATTTCTGCACCTTTTAATTTTCCAAGTATGTTGATCCCAAGTAATCTTAGCTTGTCCAAAGTGTAAAAGATTTTGTTTCCATACTGTTGTGTTACCCTGCAGTTACTGATTTCAGTTGAATAGATCTTACTAACTTAAACCTGGCAGATCATCATGGGCTATATTTTGTCTGTCCGACAGAGTTCACTTTAAGCTGATGTTAATAGTGGTTGTAAAACTGATGAGTCTGTGTGTACGTGCATGAATGCAAATGAGATCAGGAATAATAAATATACAACTAGGTAAAAAAGATGCAGGCTTTTTTTAAAACATCTCAGAGAATTTGTACAGTTGATTTACAGTTTGAGGAGATAGTGCACCATGTGTCAAGCAGAGGAAACGTGGAAAGGGAATAAAATGACAGTGTCAGTCTCTGTAAAAAGCTGGCACATATTGGAAAGGGAATCCAAGCCAGCCTTATGAGCATGGTCTGCCCCGAAGGGCATGAGGAAATGCTGATTTCCTGCGGGGCAAGTCCCAGCTACTCTATTTAGGATTGGCATCCTGCCCAAGGGCAAACGGCTTCTGCAAGGTTGCAAGCGGAGTAGTGAGTCTTCAGGCTGGGCATGGACATACCCACCATACACACACAGAAAAACACGTGTTTTGGTGCTCTATTCATCCTCACCCCCCTCCTCCTGCTCCTGCTCTTTCATTCATTTGACACAGTCACTTCCAGCCTCAGGCTCATCTCACACACATCAAAACAAAGTCCTGCCCTGACTGAGTTCAGTTTCAGCAGCTTGTTGGCTTATGTGCTTGAAGATATTTGAATTTCCTGTCAGTGTGGGTGCTGCCAGAAATTTTCTTAGGCTTTTTTCTAGACTTGTAATTACAAGACAGCACAGTGGTTCTTTGTAAAAAGTCTGCTTTCAAGATTCTCATCAGGCGAACAATAGAAATGGTACAGATGGTGCCCTGCAGATTTCTCTTCTTGCAGTATCTAGGAATTCAAGACTATGTGCTGTCTATATTTGGATAATTTCTATTTCTTTTTAAAAGTTACATACAAGCAACAAGTTATAATCCTTAAAAGTCCAGATATAGCCTTTTTTAAAAAAATTTTCTAACAGTGTGAAATGCTTTTTCAATTCTGTTGTTTCCTTTTTTTCCCCATATACATTGGAGGTCAGAACTGAGTCCTTTCTGACAAGAAGACCTCAACTGAGATATCATACCTTGTGCTACTTCTTTTTCTACCATCAGGTAAGGAGGTTATTAAGAAGGCCAGCATGACACAAAAATGTCATTAAAAAATCAGTGACTTTTCATCATCAATAAGAAAAAAGAAAAAAAATACATGGTGCTACTATTACAATGAGAAAAGAAAACCTGTCTGAGGTTTCACAGCAAAACAGGTTCAGACAGTATTCTGAAATGGCTGAAATAGATGGTTAAAGAGAAAAATAAGAGCACTGATGAGTATCACAGTAGTATCCAATCTATGAGATTGGATGGAGTAATGTGCTAAAATAGGACTGAAAAGATCAGACTGTGTAGAGCTGATGTAGTTTAGAGTTCACATCTGAACTGAGACTAGGGCCTAATCCTGTAAAAATTTCAGAATCTGTATGGTTAGATTTCATCCCAAAATAAAAGCATCATGGAAATTGTCAGGTTTGTGAGACTCCTGCCATCTTGAGAAGCAGAAAATCCCTTACACCTCTTTCTGTTTTGGTCTATATCTGAAAGAAAGGCATGCAAAAAGATTAAACTGAAGCCGTAAGTTCAGGAATTTCTGACCCTGACCCAGGCATATTGTTGTGTATGTAAAGAGCATTAAAAACCTGCTATTTTGTGTTTGCTTGCTGAAGGAAACAGTGACAGCTGTGAAGTCCAGAACTACATCTGGATTTTATCCAAATAAAACTTTTCTGGCTGGTGTAGATCAAAACATTCTTTGAGGTTAAAAGAGCTGTTTATTTCACAAAATACTATATGGGTACAAAAATGTGTATGTTTATTCCTAATTAGGCATATAAAGAAATAATAACAGACATGCAGACATCAACGACATTTTGTACAGAATATTAATTTCAGCTATAATTATTAGAAAAATCAAGCCTATTTTTTACACTTATAAAATATCACACTTCCTTATGAAGCAGTTTAAAAAAATGTTAACTCCTAGCTCAGGGATAGACTTGTAACAGTGAACCAGTCACGAGTCACTAGAGAAGAAGGTCTCAAAAAATTGAAACCAAGCTTCACATGGCCACACAAGTACAAGCATTGAGCTGTGATACACACAGCCTGTATTGCTGCTTATAAAGAAACTCTGTTGTTTTTACATTTTATTTCTCTCAACTTTTGATGTAGGCAGAACAATAACCTCCACACAGCTAGATAATTGCTTTCTCCAAAATCTCTGAGCACGTCATCCCTTAATGACACTCCACCACAAGTTCATAGATGTTATCATAAAATTAATTGTTTCCTGTGAGAGCCATTAATGGTGATTTTGATGTCTGTCTTATTGATTGGCTATTGAACTCCTCATTGTGCTGTTTTGACAAGGCCCTGGCCTGACTGCACACCAAGCTTTTACCCTGGGCTAGCTGTCAATCTCCACAAGGCAGCTTGAAAAGGTCAGTGCTACCAAAGGCTGGGCGAAGGTGTACTGCATTTAACTCAACTGAAAGAGGATTTAATTAGGAGAGAAATAATACATTTGTTGAATTTCTTTTCATGAGGCAGCTATCTAGCTGATGATGAGTAAATTCAGGAGATAGGCTGTCTGTTCTTATCCCTCGTAGGGATTAACACTGAAATGTCATGGCTTGACAAGAAAAACCCCACAACTCACACTGGCAAGCCAGGGAAGGAGAGGAGTGCTGGCAGAGGTGGTGAAGGCCGAAAGTGGGTTTCCAGTCACTGGGCCCTGTAATAAGACCTCCCCAAGGAGCAACTCCCTTTTTCTTCAATAGCAAGTGGCTCTGAAATAGAAAGGAAACCACAGGAACGTGATTTTCAGCATCAGGCACAGAGTTCAACTGCACTGTGAAATGGAGAATGGTAGGACTGGTGCTGGGAAAACAGAGGCATCAGGGAAAGCATAGAGTGAGCACAGGGTAGCATGGCATGCTGCACGCTTGGCTGTGCTGAGCTGGTGCTCACTTGCTCTATTAGTCCAGAGTTCAGAAGATAAGCCCTAATTTTTGCAAGGCTTTATCCGTTTGGGACACGGCCTAACAGCCTCCTCACCTGAGCTGCTGTTGAAGCAAGAGCTCCACCTTTTCTGATGCAGGCATCCACCCATGCTCCCAGGTATGAAAGGACGGCTTCGGTGGATTGATGCCGCGTTTATTCCACAGGGTCCCTTGTGGAGACGCTTAGGCAGCTCTCTGCCAGCACCCATGGGTGCACAGGATCTCACCTTCGCAGGCAGTCGTGAGCAGCCACTCACACACACAGTCTAAGCACGAACTGGAGACGAACAGGTGAGAGAGGTTCTCTGCCTGCGATTCCAAGGCATTTAACGAAACCAACACACTCAAAGGAAGGAGGGACAAAGAACCACGAACGAAATGCATGTGTTGTTTTATCCCAAAGAGTCCTGGGATGGGCAAAGCATCAGAAGCCAATGGTCTGAGGGCTAGGGGGCAGAGGCAAGGGTGAGTGACATAACAGGAGCCAGTGGGAGAAGGGATGGGAGGGGGAGAGGGTCAGTAACCAGTGGAATCTTGGTAAAGGGAGAACTTTCTAGCACAGAGGTTTATGGAGAGACCACTTGCAAAGCAGCGTGGAGGGTGTAAAGTGGACTTTGCCACTGCAACACCCAGGCACAGCCTGGCCTCAGTCTCCCAGTGCCTGGCCTCTGCCTCCATGCTAGAAAGCACTGGCTTTCAGTGCCTCAGCAGGCAGTGCCATGGTGTCACCTCTTGGGAATACTTTTACCTCAACCACACTGAATATCGATAGTCGAGGACAGATAGCAGAGCATAATGACCAAATGTTTTTGGCTTCAGGACATCACACTACACAAGACTAAGTTGTCAGTTAAAAGCTATTCTATGCTTTATATCTCAGCATTGTATAGTACCTGGGATGTTTTCCACATTCTAATTTCAACTGTTGGCACAAAATTCACATTCTAGACATATCCTATCATGAGTTTGTTTCACAGAAAACTCCTTACGACCTTTTTACTGTTAAAGCAGGGAAAATGTCTGTTACTTTGTACCTAGGCCCTCAACACTCTTATTTTCCATTAGCCCTGTGTGTTGGCTTTCACAGCCTACTGGAAGTTCTTCAACAAGCAGAAGACCACAATCAACCTGAAAGCCAAGCAGAAGCAGAAACCTACTTGATTATACATGCTAATGACTGTCAGTAGCCACTTTTCCATGGATTTAGCTATTTAGCTAAGGTGAATTGCTGGGCTGTTTGGGCCAGAAGAGTAGATGCAGAAGGCGCCTGAGTAGAGGCTGCAGGAGAGGTGATGGGGCCTGCCCTAGCAGGGGAGGGTGAATCACTCCAGGCAGAGGGGATGTGGCAGAAGAAGATTTGCTCTGTGCCAGGAAGGAAACAGGGAGTGGGGTGTGTGTGTGTGTGTGTGTGTGTGTGTGTGTGTGTGTGTGGGTGGGTGCAGGGGTGGAAGGGAGCATGTCACACATATCCCGTGCCAGGAAGTAATTTCATCCCTTTCCTGGAGCAGCAAAATTCAATTTTTGTGCATGGTACAGAGACACTTGAGCCCTCTCTGCTAGAGTAATATAATTGAGTGACAGCGGGCTGAGAGTGAGGTCTAGCTATGAGAGCAGGACAGCCAGCCAAGTGTCAACTTTGTTGGTGCTACCAGCATGTTGAAGAAATCCATGATAGCCTTTCGTCTCATTTGTAGGAAGGTGAGATGAGAGACAGTTAGAAAGTTATTTTTGTAGCAATCTAAGCACAAGGGAAGGAAAAGGATATCTCCTGCTTGGTTGCTCTTCCCTCATATGCAGTGGTCATAATGAGCAGCATGGGGTTTTTATTCATCCCTGCATTTCTGAACATTGACCTTCATCTCATTCTGTATGGAGAGATTTGTAGCTCATTTCTCTCTTCGCTGTTGTGCCCTTTTTCCCCCCACTGAAATTATAATATTAATTGAAATCTGAAATTAATATCTGATTGCAATCTAAATTGAATAGAGAGCCACAATTTTCCAGTTTTCTGCAATCATAAAATGACATGGCTGAGAGAGCTAAATCTAATTGTGTGGGGATTTTTTAAAAAAAATCTCTTCCTGCTTCTGCACTTGCTTTTGTATTCTAATAAGCCCAAACATAGAAGGCATTTCTAATCAAATAGCTAGAATTTCATGTCTGATTATGGATGCATATTTGTAAGAAGAAATAACCTGGGAAACAAGTGGGATTGGAGAAGCATTTCTAAATGATATATATCTGGTTTCTTCCAGCTGATAACATTTTCAGCATTTCTTGGGTCTATTAGTTTTTAATTCAGTGCAAAGCTTAAAACTAGTGGCACAAGAGAATGTGTTGCTAATCTTGCAGCAGAGCAGTGAAAATGTCAGCAGCAGATTTGATATTCAGTACTACAAACAGTGCTCCATGTAGAAGCTCCAGTGAACTGGGACTGGGTTTGTTCCAGACAGCGATTCGGTAAATCCTGCCTGTTTTTAAACACACATGTATTCCTATTAGTTTTATGGAAAAAGTGTGCTGGAGAAAATCCATAGGAAGGCTCTCGGTAGTGCAGGCAGGAGGACTCCTTTTTAAGCAGCTGCTGCATTTTTAAGGTGTGAAAGAAAGTCATTTTACAATGACTCCCTTATGTGTGTTCTCAGTTTTGTAGCCGGAACTGGACAGTATGGTGTTGGTGACAAAGCTCCTCTTGATTTCATTGGTAGTAGATGAGTGTAGGTTCCTTGTCTTGTAGGTCTGTATTGTGCTTGAGTGTAGGTCTCGGAAGAAGCATTTGTTGGCTTCAGTGGGTAGAATAAGACTGATGCCTCTTTGCTTCAGTCATTTAACTGAGGGGCCTATTTTGGGAGTCTGGTGACTTGATCCTTTCTTTGAGCAACATCAGTTGTGATATGGGCACCTCTGGAGGCTGCCTGAACATGCAGCTGAGATAAATCATCTTCCAGCAATGCCTGCTTCTTTTGTTTGGGATGGCTGGGCCATATGTGTGCCTCATTCAGGAGTCTTGGTTTATGGGTAGGGCTTGAGGCTGACTGTGGTCTTGTGACAAGTACTTCCTTTAGTTGGTATGGGGTCAGTGAGAGCCCAGAGACTCTGGCACTTCCTAAGGGATGTACAGAGTCCTCCTGGAAGAAGCGATGCTTGATTTCTGAAGGGGGTATAATGAGGATTACTAAAACAGGTTCTTCCTTAATTTTTCAGCTGTAAGGTTGGGAAAAAAAAATCATTGATTAGTGGCACACACACACACTTTGATATCCTAGTATCAAAGAAAATTGTTAGTTTCTTGTCATCTGTATGCAGAACTGCTGTACTCTTATTTTGCAACATTATAAACTAATTATTAAATTTGATCTGAATAAATATTCTTGGGATGCTGTCTGTATCAGATCAGAGCCTCATTTCATGCCGATTAGAAAGACACAGAACTACATGCCACTGGAGGTGTAAAGAAAGTACTGTCAGAGTAATTTCTTTGCTGAGCAAATGCGCTGGTGGTCACAGACTCTGTCCTGCCCTAGTTGTGGGTTCCATAGAACTCTAAATTGGCTTTTTTAGGCAAAGGTCACATTGTGGTATCAATTACTGGCTACTACCTGGAAAATTTAATTTCATGCCCTGCAGTTGGTCTGCTTTCTTCTCTTCTATGATTGGCAACTGTTTCCCTGCTGGTAACCAGAATAGTCATTTATTTTAAGTAATTAAAATCCAGAAGCTAACTGATTTGGAAGGGCAGCTTTGGGATGCTAGCATAACCCAGAGAGCTCTTGCACAAATGCATTTGGATGAATAGAACAAAAGCTACTTCTTGCCCTTTACAAGGCCTCTGAAGAAATTGTACTGTTTGTGATTTGTGTCATGTCAATCTGTTCCTTCTCCAGTTGATATTTAGTAGATGCACTTACAAAAACCAGAGGAAATTAGTGAGCTAAGAAGTGCCTGATTCTAGGTAGTAAGATACCGTTAATATTACTTATTGTCTTGTTTATCTTACTTATTTTTTAACCTAAAAACTTTTGCTTGGAAATCAATTGTCAAATCTTTTCTGTCTTTTAGAAGCTTCTGAGGAGCTTCTAAAATGCCTAGTTTGCATTTTAATAGCTCTTAGTGCTATTTCTACGATCCAGAAAGCTGGGTCTTCATTTACATTATATCATTTACTTTGAGGTGGAACTAGTAATCAAAATAAAGGGAGATTTCTGCTTTGAAATTTCTTATGTAGTATAGGAAGTGACAGGTTGAGTGGGGCCCTGGGCAACCTGGTCTAGTAGAATGTGTCCCCACCCATGGCAGAGGGTTTGAAATGAGATGGTCTTTATGGTCCCTTCCAACACAAACTGTTCCATGATTTTATGAATCTGATCCTTCTCATGTGTCTTGAAGAATGCAGTTCATCTTTTTACTTACGTGTTTACTCAGGATAAGAGGACCGCTTCAGCTTCATGAAGAACAAGGATTTGAAAGAAAATATCTGTGAGGAATACAAGGAATTCTTAACTGTTATTTAGGTGAAGAAAGGCTTATTGTTTTTGTTACTGTGACAATAGAGTTTGGACAGACCAAGTACTCCAGGGCTTTCAGATTTAAAACAGTTCAAACAATTATTGCTTGGTGACTGGAATGACGTCTGTCAGCCTGCAAATACATTGCAGAGGCCTTTCTCAATGGACATTTTGGCATAATATGAAACAACTCAACATTATTTGAAAATTATTTATACCAGGTTCAAACATACATGTGGTGGAGCAGGATCAGAAGATTTGAGAAGGCAGCAAGTTGGAATTTGGCTAGCTAAAGGACACAGGGCACCGAGTTCTAGGACCCAGTGTTTCTTTACTAGCAGCCAAGAGATTCTTCTTTTCTTTGAATTCAGATCGAATTGTCTAATCACTTCCCATGTATTTTTTAGCCCTTTTTTTGCCTACAGTACAGTTGGAATTGTCAATTTTTCACTACAGGTAAAGTTTACTAAGTAAGGGATATATCCCTAGCCCAGGAACTGGACAATACAGAGGTCTGCTCATCACTAAAACTCTTTGAGAAGGCTTACAAGACACAAATTAAAATTTATTTTATAATAATTTTCAATACAAAGTACTACAAACATAGCAATATCTCTATACATTATTTCTTTTCTTAGGAGTGTGTTGCTCCCAAGGGTAATCCAGTTGCTAGCCCCAGATCCTAAAGTTATCCACTGGCATGTTGGAGGCCAGTGATGATCACCTTCCTTTTCATAAGACTTGACCACAGTCAGTTTCCAGAGGAAGCAGTGACACCTAGGTCTGCACAGTCCTTTGGATATTTGTTTTGATGCCTATCCATACAGGGCTTAGCTTGGGACTTCAAGTTTTGTAAGCCTGGCCCAGAATCACCACACTCAGGAGGAGCCATGAAGCAGCTCCAAGGCAAGGAATGAACTGAACTGATCAAGTTTTCTATTTCCTTCTCTGCCCAGGTGCACTGACCAGGTAGACTCCACACTGGCCATTTCCCAGCAAAGCTAGGCTCTGCCTGTGTCCCTTTCCAGCCTTGTTCCCAGAGGCAGGGGATCCACGCATTCATGCAGTCAGTCTTCACACAGCAAAAGTTACGGAGTTTACTGTTCAGGATCTCTGCAAGGCAGAAGATTCTAGGGCAGATGGTCAAGCATTTTTACAACAGTTGAGACAAAACCCAACAACTGTAAGTCAAGTGGTACTCTAAATGCTAATACGAAGAACATATGTTTTTCCTTTGAAAATTTTTTCCTTTGAAAGTGATGAGATTTTCTCGTTTGAAAGGATGTATGCATGTATGTACTTTGTCAGAAGACAGACAAAATCCACTTTTTGCCTTATTTTGCTTTTTAACTTCTTAATGAAATTCCAAATATGTCAGGCACACGCCTGTTATAAATAATTTTACTTGGGAGAATAAGTTAATATTGGCTACTAAAGCACCGAATTGCCAGACCCAGGCTCTGCTGGTAGAAATGTAATGAGTTGCTAGTGGTTTGGCATTGCAGTATCATAGACAGACTGGAAGAAATTTGCAGGTCAGAGAGAAATACCATAGCTCCGGCCTCTAGAAGGTGAGGCAATTAACTCTCCTCATTCCTTTTAGAGAGGCCCTCCGTTCTTTGACTTCCAGGAGTTATTCAGTAATGCTTGCCATTTATTGTTACTTTCCAGTCAGCATACAGATAGAAAGTATCTGCTCTGGCAAAACCAGAGCACTACCACTCACCAATAATTTGACAATTTCACTACTGATGATGGCTCTCTTCCAAACTGCACAGCACACCTAGAACTACCTAAACTTCACACTGCCAGTGTGCAGTGACCGAGATACACTCACTGCCTCAAAAAATAACAGAGTGAATATTGGTATCATTTAAGTACAATGCATTAAACTGCAATTATTTGGTGTAGATGGTAAAAAAGCAGAAATATAAAGCTGATCTCAAAGTGCATTCAGCTTTTAAATCCTTGGTGCAGCATGTGCCACATCTCATTACAGATGTAAAGAAACAGACACTTTTTGTTTCGTCTGTAGGATGAAATGACGTTGACTTCTTGCAATGTGTGAACAGATACTTTAGGAATACTCAGTTTCTCTAGCATTTTATATGTATCACCAAATCAAATGCCAGCACTTGGCATGGGCAAACACATGGGCACCTGCCAATCAATCCTTGATTTTTATCCTGTTTTAACTTTTGTGCTGATTGATAAAGAAACCTCCAACCAAGTCCTAGCAAGTGAGGTTTTTTGAAAGAATCCGAATTTAAACTATAAATTCAATACTTTGCCTTTGTTGAGAATTTCTAGTATCATAAATTCAACTTCACATTCTTCAGAGTTCTTTGGTTATTTATCTAAGGAGGGATCTCCATTGGCACAGAGGGGATTTAAGCACTGGGTAGGAAGTAAGTACCTAATTCCCTTTTGTGTTTTTGTAAAGGTTTCACACTGATGCCTATGATGAAAAGAACTGAAATAGCAGGCCTTACTGCATGCAGTCTGTAAGGATATTCTAGGCACTCCCCATATTTTTTAACATCCATAAAAGCATTTAAGTTTTTCATGTGGAAAAGGAATTCCTGAATCATGAATCCTAAATATTAAGAGGAGATCAAGGATTGTATTAATTTCCAGGGGGAGGCAATACAATATTTAAAAATTTTCTTTCAATTCTAGTATCTTATTTTTCCCAGTTCTACTTTCACCCTGTCTTTTTGCCCCTTCTTTCCAGCTGAAAGTCAAGGCCCACAGCTGGAGGAAATAAAATGGCTATATTGCAGTGCTTTAAAATTAGCATGGTTCAATTTCAGCTCAGAACTAATAGACCTCTCTGCAGAAGGCATTGAACCTCTTGCTTTTTGCATCTGTGTCTTGTATAATGAAAAGAACATAAGCAGCTGCCCTATTGAAAAAAAAAATCAGAAAAATCCACCACTTGCCTTTTCCCTGCACTCTGGAGCTAGTGGTCATTCTAACATGGTAACGAAAGGCAATTCCATCCCCTCAGCATACATTATCAAGTAGCTTCAGTTTGTCTTTAATCACCTTACTACTTTTCTCTTTCAAAGTTTAGGCTAAATGATTTAACAATGCCCATGTGATTTCCCCATAAAGACTGTGGAATTGGTAGCCATGTGCTGTAGGTTAGGACACACCAGAACAGGAAAGGTGAACATACTCGTTCCACTGCAGCAATAACAGCAACCTTCCTTCCCTCCCTGCTTTCCCCTGCCCTTCGCCAAACCCTCTTCTCCCAGACCACATAACCATATGGTCAAGGTTATAAAACATCAAGGCCTCTGTCACTATAGCAATCCCAATAAAAAAGCCAAGGTAGAAGCCTTCACAAGGCTTAACCTTCATTTACGTCTGATCCCTGGAGAGTTTAGCTCTGCAGTTTTTAAACACTGCTAATATCCCCCATAAAAAATGTTTCCTATTTAAATAGTAAAAGATTTACTACATGAACATCCTTCTTTCACTCTGCTGGATTACACCTCTCCAGGGACAAAACACCAACCGGGCAGGGTAAAACACCTGCCTTATTAATACCGTTAATCAAGACACAATGATGAGGAGCCTGACATGCAAAAACCTGGCCCCTCTTTGAAGTCGCAAGAGTCTCTGCTGGGCCAAACAGACTTCAGCTAGGAGTAACAGGTGCCTCTCCCCATAAATGGTGCTGTTCTGCCTTAGGATAGCACAAGAATCCAGAGACCTGCACTGCTCAAAGAGCCGGTGTCCCTTCTCTGCTATCACCAGCTCTGAGGAGGTCCCAAGAGCTCTTTCTGATGGAGCAATATGGGCTCATCCTCCCAGCCCAGGCAGCCTGAATTAAGGAGACTCCTTAGCATCCCCCAATCCCCCGTCCTCTACTCAGGCAAGGCAGCAGCCTTCCTTGGGCAGGCCAGAGTGGCACTGCTGGCTTCCTCTGTTAAGGCCAGACCATATGTCTGGTCTGCACTAAACCCATCTAATCATGTGCTGTGTCTGCAGTCGGGAGTATTTGGGGCCAGCTAGCATTTTCCTCTGCCGCAGGCTCTCCCTGTTTCTGGTACATGACGGCGTTAAATATTACAGTGCCTGGGATGCCCAGATGGCTTATATGGCACAAAACTTTGCCCCAGGATGTCTGCAGAGAAAAGCAGATAATTGTATTTCCAAGGTGGGCTGACTTGGGCGAGAATATCCTTAGCACTACTGGAAGTGAAAATTAGACCCTTGTGTATCTGAAGGAGCTAAGGTGCTGTGGAGAGCATTTGCAGCACCTTTACTTTAATCCAGGTCTAAGCACAAAGAGGAACTTCCAAAACTATCAGGGGGACTGGAGAAAATCTATGGTTTCAGAGGGTGGCATGAAATTTTGTCCCTACTGAGGCTTACTTACTACTGCTTTAAAAGACTAGTTTTCCACTAAAAATAGATTTTAATGATCCAGTACATTTTTACTTTGTATCAATAATCATATTGTTGAGTCTTTAAAATCCTCTGGGTGTCTGACATGATTCAGTAAAACTCTAGCTGTATTTGCAGACCTGTTTTGGAAACTCAGCATTGAAGCTCACCAGTACATCTATAATCTTCCCCCTCATTCTCATTCCCCCTCTTCCTGTAGTCAGCTTCTGCTATTTCTGTACTGCAGTAGCATTTGCTGACATTTCCATGGGGATGTCATATATTAGGTAGCACTCCAGGCTTTGGTTAGCAATACATGGTACATCTTGAAGCAGTTAAATTCCTCATGCCATTTTGAAGTTAAAACCCTGTTTCATTTAAAAGCTGGACTCCTGGCTGGTAACTCGTCTGGAATAGTGGGTGGCAGGTCAGTGCAATTTGAAATGGCTAGGACAGAGAAGGAAACCATGAAAAATGGAGCAATTACACTGCAGGTCAAGGTTTGTTATTGGGTGGCATGGTTTCAATTTGGCACTGAAGCATGGCAACAAGTCTACTAGGCATGTTCATGCGTTTTTGTTATCTGCCATTTGTAAGCAATATTTGAGGAGGGGGAAGGGGGAGCATTTAGGAGTCCAATGCAGCTATCTTGAAGGCTTTGCCTCTTTGCCTCCAACAGAGGCCTTTTTTTGTCTTTTTTTTTTTTTTTTTTTTTTTTGGAAACTACTGTTAACCTAAAGTTTGGAATAAAAGCATCCACATGAAACTTTGAAAACTGTGAGCTGTTTGCCAAGTTCTAGATCAAAGGTGCTTGAAAAGATTGATACAATTTTTTTTAATAAAACATGCACATCTGGCCTGAGAATTGGTCTGCCAAGTTTCAGCCTAACGAGCTTTGAAATCGGTCTCCTACTAGCAATTCTCTAGACCCAGGTTTCTAGTAGAGTAGCTGGACAGTTTTTATAGCCAGAAGGTACTCATATAATGACTATGTTCTCTGCTGGCAGCTAATTGACAGACTCCTGATACAGTGTTGTTTCGAGCAAACAGAATTGGTTTCAATTTGTCCCCCATCATTTATCAGCTAGCACATGAAGCCTGGATGTTAAACTTTTGTTGCGTCAGAACAAGTTAAAATAGCCTTAAGTCCAGCAGTGGAATGCACATCAACAACAAACTGTTTACACAGCACAGCTCTTCACATCTTGTACCATTCCTTTTGCTTTATTATGCAGACTGAAAGTTGGTTGGAAACTTAAAAGCTTTTGCTGAAGCTGGTGTTTGTTGGAAACACCCTTTTGTTCTCCACTATCCTGATTGCCAGATGGGAGGAACTCTTGACAGTTTAAAAGTAACAAAAGATCCTTGCTTATGCTCAGCCCAGAGTCATAGCCCACAGAGCCAGAAGCTCATGCAGAAAGAAGTGTTTCCTGCCATAACTACAGTGAAAAGCATATTTTTCCCAAATAAACCCATTTTAAAAATTCTTAACCATTTGAATCTCCTCTTGAAACTAGATTTCATTATAATGACAAAAGGTTTAAAAACTGAAAGCGCTAGCTTTGCAAGCTGACCCTTGCAAAAGCCAAATCAGAAAGGGAGCATTTAAGTGCACAAAACTTCTTTGCTCCCAGGCAGGTGAATATGTATATCTAAAATAATCCTTACAGCAAATGCCCCTTATGTGGACCAGCAAAGCTCTTTCGTAAATGCTTTTATCTCAAATCCACTTATCTGAACTCCGGCAAATTTCAAGTGAGAAGGTAATTAAGCCTCAGCACAATTTATTTGGGCTCAGAAGAGTGATAGCATACAGAGAAACTCTATTATTATTTTTCTTATTGCTTCTCCACCATTATTAAGGCTAGAAATGTCTTCCTCGTGGCTCATTTGATACTAAAATTCCATATACTCCTAGCAAGTCATATTTCTGAATTTAGAGAAGTTGAAATTATCCTGATTCAGTTTAGAGACACTGCTCAAGACAAGATGACAAGCACTTATGACTCCACTGATTGTACTTTCCAGATTTCTACTGATTCTAAAGACAAGCACCCCTCAGTCAGACCCCCCAGTGGATCCCAGCTGCAGATCTCTGTTCCTGGAGACATCAGTACAAAGTGGACCAAGAGATTCCCACCTAATGTCACTGGTTCCTTCCCACAGTACATGGTCCTTGTGTTGATGGGTAGGATCCACCTTGGACTGATTCCTTGAGTATATCCACCCTTCTCAGAGTTACAACACTGTAGTAGCTCTCTGAGCTCTCTGAGTAGCCCTCTGAGATTTCCACCTTATGCACTGTTGGTAGACCTTATGTCTTAGACGGAACAATTGGGGAATGAGATAATCCTGTGTTCTCTTAGAAGCATGGTGCATTGAGTTCACGCACTTTGTTTCTGCAAACTATTAAGAGCTTTTTGATGCTGAGTATATGCAAGAAAGAAGCTGGGAAGAAGTAGTGTACAGGAAAATAAAGTATTGCATCTTGGTATGTGAAAGGCAAGCACATCATCCACATTTTACAGCCACAGGCTTTGCAGAAAGCTGAGTATCGAAATGGGTAATAGACTCTTACCCTGGCACTGCAGAACATTCTGGCTAGAGGCATCCCTCTTTTGCAGTGTAGACACTGAAAAAAATGACTCAGTGATACTGTTCCTGCCCTTTTCTTTTTTTTTTTTTTAACGCCAAAGGAGAAAGGAAGATAAAAGGAGGGCTTGGAAAGGTTTCCAAAACATGTTATGGCTATACTGTCCTGACTACAGTAAAGAATCTATGATAGTGATTTCCACACTTCAAAAGGTTTCAACAGAACTGGTTCAATTAAACAGATACTGTAACTTAACATTCTTGTACAAATCACTTTTGTTAATAGATTTTTTCTTCTCTGAAATTCTGTTGTTGCCCTGATTGAGGATTTGAACACCCCAGTGCTAACATCCACATTTTAAAATTTTGTTCTTGCACAACAATGCAACAGCAGGCTATGGTCAGAGTAATTCAAGTCCTTTACTTCCCTCTCCAGACAGTTATTAAAAATAAAAACCTTTTCTCAAAGTTATAAAGTTGTGTGGGCACCAGATGAGCAGACACATGTGATAAGGAAAAAAAATTAAAAGTTCTTTGAAAGAGAGAAAAAATATAGTATTGCTGCAGGCCTGTCCAACTGAAAAGAGCTAACCTATTAGTGTCAGACAGTAGCATCTCCTCCTTTATATATTGGTGCTCGCTGTGCTTAATGGTGAACTGTACTTTGCTGTCACTTTGAGTATTGCTAACTGCAAGACATTCCTGGGCTCACATCAGGTATAAAATCTTCCTTGTTCTAACAGACATATGAGAATGTCCTTTCAGCATCACTCACTCAATAGATTTTACATTTAGATTACAGAGATATACCTATAGATATTGCAGTAAAAATCACAGGAATCTGAAGGACCATATCTTTCTGTGTATTGAAGAGTATAACCTTTAGTGTCAGTTGAGTCTGCATGTCTGCATCCCATTGTGCTCCCAGGTGTACCAAGTATCTGTGGAATTTCCTCAAAGAACTTACTGTTGACAACAGTTAAGAGAGGCACATCCTCTGTGGGTGCAGACTACAGAGAAATAGAGCAATGATAATCTGAAAATCTGCCTACATGATTTTTCTCAGCATTATGGAAGAGAATGATAGCAAAATGAGGGCTGGCAAGAGTGGTTATCATTTTGGAAACACTTATGAACAGCTGTAGCAAGCAGCAATAACATAGTCATCAAGGGAAAACTGATCCTATCTTTCAATGAATGTTATATCTGAATGCACTGAAATCCAGCATCTGCAACAACTGTGACAATCATTTTCCAGCTAGAGCTGGACTAGTTCATGTCCACAGAGCACTGTCCTGCTTAAAATCTCTTCATTTAAACAGCTAGTCAAAATGACTCCTGAGAATGGAAACAACCAGTGTATGCAAAAAAGGCCTCGAGTGATCTCTCACTCTTCTAGTGCTCACCTTCCCAGCCCTCACTTACAACTGGGTTATTACCGTCTCTTGCTGTGTTATGTCCAATCCAGACTGGAAGGCACAGGCCTGACCTTTTAAAAAAATTATTTGTAAAGCAACACGCACGCTTCTGGCTTTTATTAAGAACAATTAGATAATTACATAAACTGACCATTTAGCCTTTTAAAGAATAGCAAAAGATTTACAGTTCCAAGTAGACCATTTGCATGTAGGCAGTCTCTTACCTGCACTGGCTGCCAATATAAACCTTAGTATTTACACTGACACTGTCTGACAGCAGAAGACAACTATCAATGCTTTCCAGGTCTTTATAAGGAATTGTACCAGCCGACCTTGGAGACACAAACCTGCCTTATCCAAAGCATTGAGGCTCTGGACTTCCCAGCCTCAGAGTTGACTCTACACAGGTATTGTCCACCCCCTGCTAGCAAGAAACACTGTTTCCTGGTGTGGAGAGGAAGGAAATAGACTTTCACTACCTTCCTGGGACAAATAGCACATCTCAGCTTTCTCTTCTCTAACCCACAGAGTTGAATGTCACTCTTCCATGTTTCAGATGTCTTTGAAAAAGCTGGTGGGACAGAAGTGTTTTGCTACTCTGCAAGGATACACATAGCACTGACCATACCTGCTTCAGAAAATTCCACCTTTGTCTATAAAATGAGCATCTCCCAAGATGAACTCCCAATAAATATCTGGAAAATGTCACCATCAACATATAGTTAAGTCAAGACATAAACTTTGGCTGACCTAGTTGTGTAGTTCTCTCTAATTCCTCACTTCCTCACAAAACTGGGTGAATGGTCTGAGAAACCCACGGACCTCTTGATAAATCATAAATCTACAGGGTTTTTAGTTTGGAGGATTTGAGGAACGGATTTCAGGAAGTAGTGAGGAATAATGATGCTCCGGGGTGTTTTATCATTTTCCATTCCAAGAGTTTATACATGTTGTCTGTGACTTCCCCAGTGGATTTGAAGGAAGGAACTGAACTATCTCAGTATTTAATTTTTGAGTGATATTAATCAAATATGTATTTTAAATGATAGTGCTCCATAATGTAAGAATTGCCATATATCCAGTGAAGAAATAAGCTATTCATACAAATAAAGTCAGACCTGATTTAGGTATAGTCCAGTAGAAATGTATTCTTGACTGCAGCATTATTATACTATTTCATTTTGTCTTCTGGTGTAGAATTTTCTATACTTTCAAGATGCAAATGACTGGCCTGATTCAGAGTGTGTGGGAAATTCAGAAGGATGTACAAGGGTGGACATGCTGTGACATTGTCAGAAATGTTCATACATTTAGCTCATGGTTTTCTGCTCTTTGCTACTGTCCCAGGGCTCCAGGGACTCTGGCTGTTAAAGTACTCAACTAAAGAGCTTTGAAGGCTTGTTAATGTGCTGTGGCACTTTTGGGCATGTATTTGATGAGAACAGATCAAACAAAGAGAGTGTGAGACCATGTCTTTTGAAAAGTTATTTAGACAAGAAGAGAGGGACAGTGCAGTGAGTCCGAGGTACCTTCAGATTAGCTGGTTTGAAGCTGATAATAACCTTGTCAAGGCAGCTCAGAGCTCGGTGCACATTCATGTACTCCGCTAAACAGAGATGCAAATTAGTAATCTGAAATTGTATTCACTTTCCAAAAGTATCTCTGAATTATTTGCATCTGATTCAGTATGATTTTTTCATCTGACACCTTCCAGATAGCAGGGTCCTTCAGTGCAATGGCAACACCATGGAAGGACTTCTTCCTTCAGAATTCACAGCTAATCAGAAAGGATCTGCTGCAGTGTTTCATCCCAGTGTCAGGGCAGGATTATTTCTGAGGAACAGCAACTGAGATGTCCTGCCAAAATTGCACATCTGTGGATCTAAAATTGTCTGGGATTTCCTCGAGAGCTCAAGAGAGGGTTACACATACGACAAATGATGTGGAGAATAACAGATAGATGACAACTGACTAGAGAAACACAAAGGGATGTGCTAAAGGACTATCTGTCATGCTTGTCATTTTATAAGGTTATAACAAGAAGTGATAGATTTAAGATTCAGTTGGGAAAATCTGTCATTATTATTGGCCAGCATCTACAAATCTCAATGGCTAGTGCTAAGCTCCTAAATCTACTTTCAGGTATTTAAAGAAAAATTGTTCAGGTTTTCAGAGGTGGTGAAAAGTTGCCTTCCCAGTCCTCCTTTCCTACTGCAAAAAGCTTGAATCCCCCTAATGAGAAAACTTTCAAACCCATGAAAATATTAATCTCCTACAGACATTTCTCCCCTTTACGCTGGTAATGTGCTTCTTGTTCTGTCAACGCTGTCTCATTAAAGGAATTGGAGTCCTTTTTAAACACACTGGCCAAATCATTTCTTGGATGCCTCTCACTTTTTGTTTCTGCAGTGCTCTCTGAAGCAGGAGCATCGGCACACAGTGACATGACCATCTCTGCTCTGCTGTTAAATTGCAGTGTGAGACACACTAAAACTGAGGGCTGTTAAATTCCCTGCTTTATAAAGTCATATCCTACAACCATGTGTATACGATTAGTGTGTGCTGCCAGATTGTTAGGAACACTAAGTAAATGCAGAAGAAAGTTGGATTCTGGACCCAGCTAGGAGGTGAGTAAGATCTACGGGTGTATGAATTAAAAGGAAATTATGAGGTTAAAAAAACCCCACAAAAGTATATCTGGTGTTTTTGTCTGATGTAAACACTACTGGATAGCCTTGGCCCAGATTATATTGAGCTGAGAGGCCTGTGAATAAAGAGATGCTCTTTTTTTGCAAAAAGTGAATAAATCTTCTCCTCAGGCTGCATCCTGCCGACGCAGATGACACAGCAACCTGTTGGGTATGTCCTTGGACATGAGGTAAAACCACTTCTTTATTGAAAGACCCCTCTTGTTCCATCAATACACAGACTGAATCTAGATGATGTCTGAAGAATTTTGTACCACCATCTGGTAAAAGTGATGAGGTTTATTTGTAGCAGAGGCTATAATGGAGAGTTACTCACAGAGCTGGTAAGCGAGAGGGCACAGCTTTCTTCTGCTGGGGTGGACAGTCCCACTCCAACAAGTAACACTTCTGCCCTTTCAGCCTCTGCTACCTGTCAGAAAGGCACCACTTCTGTCTGACGGCCTTTGGGTGCAGTGCCAAGGATTCTTGTGCTGCTCCCTTTCCTTTGCTTGCATTTTTCTGCCTGTACCTGAGAGGTCACAACCCTCGTTCAAGTCCCTGGTGATACTTAGGAAATGGCAAAGACAATTTGCTGTTGCCACCCTGAGACTGAACTCCACACCCTGTGGCTCACCTCTGCCTGGGATGCAGGCTGCCCTGGGGTGTGGGGGAACAGCTCTTGGGAAGGCTTTGTGGCATGGGGGATGGCCACTGTTGGGGTCTCAGGCAAAAACTCAAGACGGGACCTAGCTTGCACAGTCACGGTGCTCACTGGAAAACCAGCCTAAAGAAAACCCTGACAAACACCTCTCTTCTCCAGTGTAAATCCAGCTGCTTTCAACTTTTCCAGATGCCTGCACTTGGTTCCTGTCCTTCCTTCATGCTATTTTAAATATTGTTCTCCACAGCCACTGGGCTGCTGAGATCAGAGATGAAGCACCGCTGCCCAAATGCAGTAGGAGCTGGGGGTCCTGGGGAGGTGACATTTACTCTCCTCCCTGGATCTCTCATTTGCACTTCTTCTCAACAGTGTGTGCATCACCTTGCTGCCTCTGCTCTTCCTTTTGGAGAGGACCTGCAAGAGAGTGCACCCTGTGCCCTGAGCCGCACCTTGCTGGCAGTGTTTGTATGTGCAGAAAATGCTGGATTTGGGAACTCATGAAATTGGGGTTAAAATCCTTGTTCTGCTTCCCACAGGATTCTGGATAGTAACAGTCTGAAGGCTTTTATGAGCTTGAAGATACTCATCTATGGTGAGAAAAACGCCTGGCTAAAGACTTCTGGATCACCAGGAAACTATCAGCCACTGCAGGGACTGCAATGCCTTTTTAAATGCCAGTCTTCAAGTCTGTGCTTCACCTCCTCTTACCAGCACAATTGCAGCAATGGCTGTAAAATGCTCAGATGCTCTGTAATGACAGCTACATAAATGGAGAAGCCCAGCCTTTTTCAGGAAGCTTTCTTAAAAAAATTTCAACAAGCTGAGTTTCCTTGCTTTTAAAGGGCCAGTTTGCATGAAGAGTTACACCAAACAGAGCTTGAGGGAGGCCCCAGATCCCAAACTTGCCATGCTTCTGCAGATCCCTTGCCCAAAACAAGTGAACCAAACAATGGACAAGATGTGTTGTCCCCAGCCATCCGACCATCCATTACCTCTCCCAGAACCAGACACAGAAGTGAGGCACTACTGTCCCAAGGGATTTCCTACCTCACCTGTTGGGATTTACTCCATAATCTGCTGGCAAAACCCCCTCTGTCCATGAAGAGTGCAATAGTCTGTGTCTGTTGGCAGCTGCTGCCAGAAGCCAAGGATGATGATCAAAGCAATCAGTGTGACCTCAAACACTACATACCTGTCCATGAAAAAGCTGCACGTACTGGCTGGGTACCTTGAGTGATTCCTGACTTTTAGGGAATTTTCTCTGTGGACCTGATGTTTACCACTTAGTAGATGGGTACAAGGAAAATCTTTTTGATAAATGTGGAGTGTTGCAATGACTTTATGTAACAAAACAACTGTAGAAGCAATTTTGCTCATAGAATCAAACCATACTTTTTAATTTATAATCACATTTTTATTATAGGAACAATTAGCTAGTTTAAGAATTCTGTTCAGTTTAGCTGTTCTCTTTAATAGTAACTGATTTTAATAAGGCTGGTATAAGAAAAAATTTCTGATTAGAGAGATGAATATAGACACAGGAAAAAAAGTTAGGAAAACTACTTTGGTCTCCAAGTATGAAATGTACTATCTTAAGCAACATATTTACTACAAGCAGAAGGACAAGAAAATGTTTATTGCTTCTATCAGCCCTAATGCAGAGTCCCTTTGGTTATTTCTTTAATCCAAACAGCTTCCTGGTAGATCCAAGATGTGAGGCCTTTCTGTAATGACTTGGCAAGAGAAAGGGTCCAGAACTTCTCTGCAAACACAATTAAGTTGTCAAAGGCAAGTCCTGTATTTGAATTAAAACCATAAATCTTTCATCTGCACCTACTCCACATCAAATAGCAGGAAAAGAGGCCCTCCCATCTAACAGTCTTAATTACCAGAGCACTGCAGCCTTTGAGCATGACAGAGCCAATGATAGCTGACCTTGTGCACCAGCCCCAGAGCGGGATCAGCGTGATGAATGGGAAATCCTGCCTGAAATATCACAGCAAAGGGAATAGCCTCAGATGGCAAATTAAGTGCCTAGCACACTGTTGGGGCTACACAAATATATAATAATACCCTTTACTTTGATCTGTTTATACTGGAATGAGCAGTATGTTGAGGGCTTCAATGTAAACACATCAAACTTTGTCTAGTAGTGACCAGCCCTTGACACCTCTTTTCCCACACGAATCGTGGTGGGATGGTGGCTTTCCCTCTCTCAAATGCTGCTTTAGAACTGTTGTGCTTGGAGTTGGAGAAATAGGCACTGTGGGTTTGTTATGGTTGTCTCTAACACTCCTGCATAACTCCCCACGGCCCATAGTAGGCAAAAATAACTGTGGGTCTCCAGGGAAAACAGGACTTCTGAGGCTTCATTTTCCTTTTCAAAGTATTCAGGTTGCAGGTGAATCAAATACTGTGGCAGCTGGGTGTTTGGTTGCCTTAGAGCAGCAGTTCTCACACTGTGTAGTGTGGGCGTTGAGCAGCTCTCAAGATCCTCAGTAGTGTTTTCTCTTCAATTCCGCGTGTTTTTTAGCTCAAGTGTTGTAACGAAGAGGCACGGTGGTCCATGAACAATACTTACAGTATGTTATTGGCCCAAAACTTGGCAAATAAATGCCTGAAGTCAGGGCCACATTTTCTGGTGTCATCTCTGAAACAACTACTTCTTAGGACACCACAACTTCTGGTGTTCTGGTGTTTCTGTGACATTTCTCAAGCTCGCTCTTTCTAATTGCTATATTGACTGCTAAACATTTCTTTTCTGATCTTAATTTTATTTCATATCTTAAGGTTCCACAGCATATGCCTTCCACTAAGGGGTCTTGACAGCTCAGATATCAATTCTGTCATGAAAAAGATACCTTGCTGTTTGACTAACAAAATCAGTTAGATAGAAGGAGAAGAACCCATATCAGATATAGTATTTAGAATAGAGAGTATAAAATGTTTTAATTGAAAAGATGTAGCATACCCCTTCCATTTTCCTTTTGTTTTCTGGGAAAAAAACCCTTAAAAAGAAGGTCTCATTAATTTTCATGCTTAACATCATAAAGCTACAAAAATCTGCTTGTGAAAAAGCTTTGAAGCAGATGTTTTACCCTGGTAGGGAATTCTTCAAACAATATTTTCCAGAGGAAAGGCCAGGGTGTGAAAGCAAAAGTTTCTTAGCACACAGTATGTTTATGTGTGTAAATAATCTAGACTTACAATCTTATTGTATTAAGTTTCAATGATAAATAGAATATGCTATCTTGTACCATATAAATATGTGTCTGTGTATATATGCATACATGTGCTTTTCTTTCTACATTTGTATTTGTTACATTTCACAAAGAAATCAGTCTGCATTTAGTCTTATGCATGGTATTTACTGTGCTTGCTACAAAAGCACTTGAAATTCGCAACAAAAGCACATTAAAACAATCAGGAAAACAAAGAGTATGAACCTCCTAGAAAACTTATTGGAGGCATATTTTGAATCTGCAAGCCTGTCGGATTATACCCACAGGCATTACCCCCATGTCAAAAGGGAACTATCCAGCATAAGAGCAGACAGGAACAACATAAAGAAAGGTGACAGTGAAGTTTGTGCTGTCAGACCTGCATCCTTCACATATTCCACAGGAGGTATTCTCTTCACCTGCTATGAGTTTAGGCAGTGGTTGGTAGGGGGTTGCTGGCTGCTCCAGGGATGTCCTGGAGGATGCATCTCCTGATGGATGCTGCAGGATTACAGCCAGAGGTTAAAAGTGCAGGAGAAACTGTGAGATTCAAAGGATGTAGCCAGGCCTATTTGCTTTGAGGAAAAACGATGTGACTGTTTTAGGATTTCCCTTCCAGTGCAATTAGTGGAGCTGCTTCATTAGTAGAAGGGTGTGGTGGGAATTCAACAACCCTGGTGGGAACACAGCCTTCCTGAATGCCTGGGAGGCATGCCACTAGCTTTATCACAGGCTGAATTTCACCTCATGAGCTTGTAGTCTCTTGATACAGAACATGAATAATAAGGATGGGAATGGAGTATACATAACCACATATTGCCAAAAAGGGACAGAATCCTATTAAGAGCAATCCACTTTTGGCAGGAGAAGAGTTTCCATGGAATTTAAAACAGGAAGTTGTGTAATTAACTGCACATTTCAGGGCAATATTATGCTTAATACAACAAAATACAGCATGAAATAAGTGGCCCAGATTTTCAGGATATAAATGAGTAGAAACCCAATTTGCTCTACAGTTCCAATGGAAAAAAGGTACCTTTATATTGTCTCAAATGACTGCTGTATGTGTCCATGCAGCATTTGCAGAACATAAAACTTGTCCAGCTAGGCACAGCTTCATTTTCATCTGTATTGTGAAGGACATATTTTATTTTGTCTTTTTATAGGCGTTACCAAGTATTTTAGATTTAAGGACTGAAACAGAAGAGTAACTCTAAAAACAGTAGGCAAAGACATCCTTAGAGAGAATGACCATGACTCTGACTCTGTATAAAAATGATCTAGAATCCCTTGAACTCTGTGGATGGACATGTTTTTGCTTGCATTTCCTGTCACCACTGCTTCTCTACAGAGTTAGCAGGGTCTACATGAACACGATCAACATTCAGTTTGTATAAAATAACATCTCTTGTGTACACAAAGAATTACTATGTTGAAATTGAGCTGTCTGGGGAGAACATCCCCAAAACTGTGTGCACTCAGTTATGAAGAGAGTTGAGATACCACAGTCAGCCCCCGCGGAACTTTTGTGCATTATATTTACCCAGGACTGCTTTGATGGCAGGTGCACTAGGAATATTTCTAGGGATATGAATATGCATGTGTCTGTCTGTGCAAATATTTGGATCTACCACAGATATAAATCATCTTGCATTATGTACATTTTGTGAGGATGAAAGTGTTCTCCAACATAAAGGAAATTTCTCTCCCAGCTGTAACACTGCACTTACTAATGTGTTTTGCACAGTATACAGAATTCTTTCACACAGATTGCTGGTGAACTGCCATCCTTGCTTTCTGTTTGCCTTAGGGAAAAATTACTCCCATAGCTGCAATTATTACAGGTTATAATTGCTCTGTAGGGTATGAAAAATTGCAGTGGTGAGGCTGGGCACTGAAAAGTTACAGAGAGGATGTAGACAAGGAAATCTGAGAGGACTGCTCAGGGAGGGATTTTCACTCATAAAAGGGCAGGCTTTGCTGCTCTTTGACTACAGTCTGCAGACCTCTTTAGTTTCCATGTGAAAGGATATTAGTAGAAATGAAACTGGAGAAGGCATAATTTGTTCGTTATTTAGCCCTCCCCTACACAAGTCCACATATGCTAGGTGTTTGAACAGAGGCTAATATTTGAAGCCAGACACCCCTCCCCAGACAGCATGGGAAGAGCCGGAGGCTGTGCTCAAGGGGGGCAGCAGACCCTCGATCCCCCCTTCTCCTCCCATTCTCAGAGCAGCTGGCCAGGCTGCAGGATCAGCTCTGCCCACAGTAACACCAATGTGCATGGCACTTGGCACAAGGCTTGTGCTAATCCAGCTTGCATGGCCTGAAATGTTGAGGTTATTTAATGGTATCAGCTTGTTGGATCGGAACGAAAAGAGGGGCCGGTAACTTCCAGTTGCTGCAGGAAGTGGCAACCAGCAGGCAGAAGCGGGAACAGGGGTCAGGATGTAAAAAGAAGATGTGTGACTACAGATGGGATGTACAGCCCCGAGGAATTTAAAGCCCTTGAAAAACATTTGCTAAAATAACATATCATAAGGCTCAGATGTCACAAGGCTAATGTTCATGGTGCCTGAAAAGCCTTCAAAAGGCAGGAAGAGAGTACTCTGACTTCTGTGAAGAGCCAATGTACAGCATGTAGACCCAGTCATTGGCAGTTACGGCAGAGAGCATGAATAAGGCTCAGATGTCACAAGGCTAATGTTCATGGTGCCTGAAAAGCCTTCAAAAGGCAGGAAGAGAGTACTCTGACTTCTGTGAAGAGCCAATGTACAGCATGTAGACCCAGTCATTGGCAGTTACGGCAGACAGAGCATGAACTCTAGCAAAATTGGGGTCTGGCCTATGATGAAGTATTCTATTCCCTAGGCATGAATGACTAGAACAAACGTAAAAGCATAATGATTTTCACAAAGCTCCAAGCAAATTCTTTTAGGGGAAGGTAGTGGGAGAGAGAGGAGTTAAAAAATAAATCGATTGTACTTATCTTTTTCTTAAAAGTAGCTATGACTGAAATTGGAAACCCAGACACACAAGGATATTACTGTGATGATTCCATTTGCAACAGAAAGTAGAAGCCTTATAGAGGTAGGATTGTATGCATGCAATTTCCAGCCTATTCTCTATGCTCAAGAGATACTTACAATTTGGCCGCACAATAGAAAAGCAGTCAGGCTGCACAAGAAAACCTTTGAAGTTTCACTCAGCATTGGATACTGTTGCTTTCAGTGTCCTGGTAGAGTTTTTATTTGAGCTACATACTTAGTGAAGCAAAGCTTGTTTCATCTCTTGTCTTTCACTCTGGTTGTAGTGGAAAATGTAGTGGACGGTCAGCAGCTTTGCCCTCCTGCTGTCACGCTCTTCTCCGGCTCCTGAAATCACAGCTGGTAAGGACCGAGACTGAGTACGAAACCGTGAATTTGTGAAAGCTCTTCCACTGAAAACATTTCTTGGGCTTCTCTTTGACTCCTGCTGGAGTTCATGTGTTCAAAAGGATATTGTCTGTAAATTAGAATACGGATAAGGCTCACTCAGTTACTCCCAGTCACTCCACTGTCTACAGACACACCAAGCAACTGCAGAAACCATGCTGGCTGACAGAAAACTTGGTGAGTGAAGGGAAAATGAAAAGTCACCTGGATTGGTATTAAAAAAAGATGACTTACACCAGCAGCCTGCTTTGGCTCTGTTCTTAGTGAGACCCATCTGTTCTGAGGAAGCTGAGAACATTTCAAATAAAAGCATTTGTAATTTCAAAAACTCCTTTACACTTCTAGGGCAAAATGTCAGATCTTACTTCAACAGATCCCTTTCCCAGAGTCAGAACTTGAGTCTACCTAAAGGGCATTAGTCATCTCATACCAAATGCCCATAACTCAGCAATTTCCACCCAAAACAACTGATTAGATACAATTGGATCCAGGTGGAATGGGCAGATCACTTGTGATTTCCCTTTTCCATTACTTTTTGCTTATTGAATCTCTTCTAAAGGATAAAATATTGTTTGGTACCTAAGCAAACTTTCAGCAACAGCTGGTAGTTAGATTTGGAAATAGATGGTATGTGATATGGTCCATATTTCAGGTGACAGTGCCTGAAAACTAATCAAGGAGACATGGGTTTGTGTTCTGATGCTGTGTTAACATCATTTCCAGTGTTATATTTCTAACAGCAACTGTATCTTGGATGCCATTTAAGCAGTTAATGCTGTCTAATCATAGTATGGTAGTTTCAACACTCATGTCAGTATGCCAGGAAATAGTTCAGTTCAGTTTGCAAGAGTAAAGTTCATTAGAAGGTTGCTCCAAGGTTTTCCATCAGGACATAAAGTGCAAGGATTGTTCATTTTCTTCCTTAAGAAAAGAAGGAAGGAATCAGTAGGAGAAAGTTGTAAAAAAGGTAAAGAGAGTATTTTATAAAAAGGGAAAGGTGAGAGAATTAAAAATTACTAAATACACTTACAGGCCATTCCCCCAGGGTCTCAGAATGGCATCACTGGAGCCGACTCCACTCTGACACTGCTGAGGGCTACAACAGTGAAACTCTACAGCAGCTGAACCTTTAATATGGGAAACAGCCTTTAACACTAGCAGAACTGGAACAGATGAGCTAAAGAAAGCTGAAGGGCTTTTGCTAAAAACACTTGGTGTAGGCACATGAATGAGTCATTCAGTGTGAATTAGAAGGTGAACTTTCAACACATCTACCGACCATCTGTAATTGCTTGTGTTACTAGCTCTTACTCTTCATACACTAGGGAGGCATGCTGCTCTTCTACTGAAAGATAAGCAACCTGCAATTATCTGTCTTTCACTGTGGATGAAAACCCACACACTGGCAGTTAGTGGGGGTTGTTCTGATGCTCTCTTCATGCAGTTTGTCTTTACTGCGCAACTCAGTCAAATGTCTGTACCCACAAACTAGCCATATCCCATGTGCTGATATTCTAGATATTTTAGTCTTGTATACTGCAAAGTTACAGTTCACAGCCTCTTCTGCCTGCTTAAGTTGTTCTGAATAGACTAATCCATTAACTGTTTATTAACAGAAGAGCAGATTCCTGGGTCTGCTCATTAAAGCAGACACTTCATAAATAGTGTCCCACTAGGCACCACAAGGCACTGACCATTGCCCACAAATCTATTTCAGCTTCCCCAGAGGGCAGAAGCTAGAGTCCCTTGAACAGGAAAACATTCTTTCTCAACAGATCAAGAGCTTCCATGGCCTGTGAGAGAGGATGAGGTGGGAGCCTCTCAGGCTTCATCCTTTAGCTTTCTGCTAAGTGATGCTGGCTGGCAGGGAAGCAGCATGACAGCAAGCTCCTACCACAGGACGGTATGCAGCTTCCATACGTCCCCATGTTCTCTCATTTTTTTTAGCCCCCCCCCTCCCCAGTTTTCTCTCAGAAACATGTTTGTAGTATGCTATCAAATGCAGGACACAAGGTGTTACATCAGCATAGAAGACTTGAAATGGACTGATGTGAAACCCAAAACTGGTAGTGAGGAACTTTGATCCAGAAATATGTCATGTACTAGTCTCCCTCTTCAATGTGCACTAAAAAAGCTCAGCAGGTCCTAGAAACAACATCAGTCATGAGACAGCAAATTTATTTTTCTTTAAATAGAGAACAATGATTAAAGTGACCAAGCAGCTAGCTAAAAGATGAAACATTGTTCTTGCCAAACAACTTTTTCCTCTATGCACTGTGAGCCTAATCATGAGATCTTTACCTGGAGCCCTGCCCAAGTCACTCCTGAAAACCCATCCATCTCAGGACTGTACAATTATTTGCACATTAATACCATGAAATACCAAAGAAAATTACTATGAACTTTCCAAAATGGAGCCACTCTGCTTTTCAGAGAATGACAGGATCTCTGTTCTATTCAAAAGACTCTCTTTTCCAAGAAGTCAGGATCTGGCAATTTTGGAGAGTACAGGGTGTGAACTGCTCACTGTGGTCCTGAACTTAAACACTGTTGTAGGTCGATAAATCTGTCTGAAGCATCAAATTTGTCTGAGTTTCTTTGTGGCCTGACCCCTTCGTAACCCAGCTACTTCAATCGAGATAGATAGTGTATCTACACGGACTCCTTGTCAGCTTAGAAAACGTTTCCTTTTCCTTCTGAACAAAAGTCAATTCTCATTTTACAATGTTGCATTGCTGAAAAAATGAACTTTCTGGGAAGCGTTTTCTATTTTGAGTGAAGATTTCAGGCTTATTTTCAAGAAATTTCCTCCCCTGCCCCCCACCCTCTCTCTCCTTTCAACTCTTCCAATTCTTTGAATCTGTCTGGTTTAGTCATATCTCTTCGCAGGAAGACCTCTGAGGAGCTGAGCCTCTGGCTCAAGAGATCCAACCTCCCCAGCTTGTTCTTGCACCAAATCTCTGTGAAGATTGTGCTGCACCCTGTTTTTAACTACAGGAGGACAGAGCTTTTTGCTTAACTAGTGCTTTCAGGGAAGTCTTTCAACACTGCCTAATTACCTGAGTGCATCTGTGACAAAGTTCCTGCAATCATAGAATATGCAGTATGGACAAAAGGATATTAAAAAACTAGTACTAAATTCCCACCTGAAATGTAAAGTGACTTCAGTATCATACTGAGATTTATGGCTGCTACAAAAAGCTGGAAAATGGAAACCGTAGTTCCTGTCTTTCCTGCTGTGATGTTTTTGTGTCAGGGCTGCTTGGCAAAATAAAATACAGAACTTAAAACTCACATTTCATACAAAACCATTCCATTACTTATCATTCTGAATTTCCACATATTGTCTTACCTGAGTGTGAAGGAACAGGTGTGTAGTTCAGGAAAGTGTATCCTCTAGGCCTGTGAAAAGATAGGATTATCCAGATACACAGACATGGATAAACTATTTGCCAAGAAGCAAAATCTTTTAAAATGATGGATATAGTGGGATTCAAAAAAGGCACACATATGGATAAAAACTGCTAGATTTTTTTCCACATGAACTGTAAGGAAACATTGTTTGTTCTTCATATTTTGAAAGAAATGGACTTTCTACTGGAGTGTGAACCGGAGGTTTAGGAACTTGTGATCATTATGGGTCTCACAGTGATCTATCACATGCAGAGACTGACTGAGACAAAACCCTGCTATCAACTTGAGTAATTAACTGTAGACTAACTAAAATTCCCACTGCAAATTCAAATGGAGGTCCTGGATAACCTCCTTTCATATCAGTATGAATGTATATCATATTCAGCAAGACTGAAGAGAATTTAAAAAAAATCTATGTATTACTCACTACATGAGGAGAAGAGACCTGATTTTCGTTGGTTTTTTTTTTTTTTTGTTTGGTTAGGGTGGGTTTTTTTTTCTTCTTTGGTTTTTTTGTTTGGTTGGTTTTTGTTGATTTTTTTGTTTGATTGGTTTTGTTTTGGGTTTTTTTGTTGTTTGGGGGTTTTTTTTTGTAAAATCAGACCTCAAAGCAGGAACATGTGAGAGCTGGATTTCACTATGGACAGTGAATAAAATTTCAAAGTGGCTCAGATCCCAGTTTTCAGCTTTATAACACAGCACCCAAACCAGTCTGGTAGTTTTCAAAAAATGTAATACCTTAATAGTCTTGGAATTTGAAATAATTTGGATCTTTTTAACCAAAATCATCAAAGCTTGATTCAACAAATGGGAGATGTTAAAGAACAGCAAAGGCTTTGAACACAGTAAACCTGTAAATGATGTGATTAAAGACAGGTCAGATTACAACACAGGGAAGAAAAAGTTACCTGAATTCAGGAAATGTTTCTTTGGATTCAGAAGCAGTGCCATAAACCTTAAAATATATAGCCCATTTCATACCACAGCTACTCCTGTTTATGACCAGCAAATGCCAAGACATAAAACAATGAAATGAAGTGGTAAAATTTTCAAAGATCTGTTTAATCTCTTCAGGAAGTTTCAGTCTCATTTTGAGGTAGTGACTAAAAAGTGGAAAACTCTTGCTTGAATTTCATCTCAACTTTCTGGCGTCACTGACAGAACATTCTACTGTGAAATGGTCACCCATTACAATTAAATGTTTGAACTCAAACAGAAAATCTGAAACATTGAAATACTGAGTAGGACCTGAGATGGCTGACTCTCTAATGAGTGTAAAACAGGCAGGAATCATAGTGTGATAGTCTCTTTGGTCAAACACAAAAGCTTGCAATATTTCCACAGGTGTTTCTAGATGCCCAGCTCCTTCATGTCAAGGTCATGTGCTGCTGACCACAGTCTATTTCAAAGCAAGTTGTAACCAACATCTTTGAGGGATATCTTGTATCTGAAGAAATGGAGAACAGTTTGCCATGCATAAGTATGAAATTCAAAATAATCAGAAATCTGACGCTAACTGTCAAGTATTTATGTTACTGTGGTCATCTGAGCATTTTTTTCCCAATTTAAGAGAATGTAACATTAAAACTATGAAATAATGGGGAACTAAGAATCTTTGTTGATGATGTAGAAACTCAGATTTTGGAAGGTCAGTGTTGTTTTTTGTTTAAAGAAGGCCAGGAGGGGTTTTTTTTCACCTAAAGCATTTCATGTCAAAGGCACTACACTTTCCAAGCCCTTACAGAGTAAATTCTATCTTGTCTTATAGGATTTGACTACTTAAAACTGTATGTTTTGGAACTGAATACAGCAGTAACACAATACTGTGACATTATGTTGATTTTTATATCCATAAGGTTATTTTATCTAATCTGTGATTTTTAATATGAAAGTCAAGAAGTCTGAATATATGTACCAGGATTTAATTAGATTTAACCTAAATTGTGCTGTATGTTATACATTGAAGTAAAATTAATGAGAATATTGTGAGAGTAGAAAAGCCATTTTGTTTAACTGTTCTTTGAATGTCTGTTCTGAAAGAAGCTCCCACTATCAGTGATGCAGCAGTTAGGGCACTCAACCAAAGTAAGTCTACTTATACATGAGCAAATAGCTCTTGATACAGAGCAGAACAATTGCAACAGAAAAGGTGAGGTCCCCAGTGGCCCAAGGCATGGACTCCTGACTGACAGGAGACTTGGACCCTGGTCCTGAGCAGATTCTTTGACTCAGAGATCTCTTACACTCCAGCTGGAAAGCAGAATCTGAAGCTTGAAGCTGGTGTGTGAAAAAAAGGGGTCAAATTTAATCATAGAGGTACTTTGTCTGTCTTAGGGTTTTCTCTGTTTTCTCAGTAATACAGTGGCTAATTCATGTGTATACCAATTATACTGATTTTCTACTTCCTTCCATTTTTTTAACCAATTTGTTTGATAAACTAATCCAACACAGATTTTATATACAGGAAATTCTTTTAATTTACATTAGATTAGTTAGCATGAAAGGCAACATAAAACATGACACAATGTTTTTTGTAGTACTTCTTACAGGTCTCCTTGAGTTTTCATGAAATTCTAGTAGGCCATGCATTTTCATATGTAGATGGCATGGAGGTATCAAGGGAGTCTATTAGTCACACTGACTGACCCAAAGAGGAGTGAAAACAGGATAAAACCAGGAAAGCAGGAATTGGCACACAGAGTTGATGGCTAACTTGGCCAAGGTCCTTGCCTTTCCAAGTTCACTTTCCTTTTTTTTTAAACCTCTGAAATCTCATTGTTGTGGCGGCAAAGTCCACTTTACACCCTCCACGCTGCTTTGCAAGTGGTCTCTCCATAAACCTCTGTGCTAGAAAGTTCTCCCTTTACCAAGATTCCACTGGTTACTGACCCTCTCCCCCTCCCATCCCTTCTCCCACTGGCTCCTGTTATGTCACTCACCCTTGCCTCTGCCCCCTAGCCCTCAGACCATTGGCTTCTGATGCTTTGCCCGTCCCAGGACCCTTCAGGATAAAACCACACATGCATCTTGTTCTTGGTTCTTTGTCCCTCCCTCCTTCGAGTGTGTTGGTTTCGTTAAATGCCTTGGAATCGCAGGCAGAGAACCTCTCTCACCTGTTCGTCTCCAGTTCGTGCTTAGACTGTGTGTGTGAGTGGCTGCTCACGACTGCCTGCGAAGGTGAGATCCTGTGCACCCGTGGGTGCTGGCAGAGAGCTGCCTAAGCGTCTCCACAAGGGACCCTGTGGAATAAACGCGGCATCAATCCACCGAAGCCGTCCTTTCATATCTTACCAGTTACAAGCACTACTTCTAATTTTGTACACTGAAAAACTTGCAAGAAATTGAATATAAATTAAGATATGTACAGGTGTAAGAGCTTTGTTTGTTGCTTCCATTTGAATACTTCAGTTCACAGAAACTCCAAAATGCATGTGCCTGGTTTATCTGCATATTATTTATAACACAGTAATGTCAGGATCTGGAGTCAGAAGTTTTTGTCAAGCTATCATTTCTTCAACAAGTGTTAAGTGTAAACAAGTAGCACAGTGCATTTTTCACATTTTGATATCTTTTATTTCTTTTGCAGTAAACTGTTCATACAAAGTTTGTAGAAAACCAGAACAATTTCCCAGAAGTAGTGTAAGCAATTTTGAATAAATGGCTCAATTTGATATGGCTTACAAATAGTTTGCGAACAGAGAGTAAGGTGAAGTACACTTTCACGGAGTCCTTCTTACTTTCAGCTTCTCTTTATGCAGACTTGCATGGCTGCTGTCAGACATTCAGCACCAAGTGTTAATTTCTCACTACCATAAATTACTTTGAAGGTGTTGTTTTCAAAGATTGTATGCTATCACACTTACTGTATTTGCTATTTCTCAGTAGATGGACTAAATTTTACTTGCAGTGAGCTTCAAGCTGTGATTTATGTTACCGTCAGACTTAGGAAACCAATTGCCTCAAAGTGAATTATCTAAACCCAAAGTGTTGTAAATTCCAAGTGAACATTTGCAATTGTTTTCTTTTTCTCAGCTGCACAAACCTATTATTCCCCTGGCACACAAATAATTTGTAATGGGCTGCTAGACGTATTTGTTAATGCATTCACTCTCAACTTAAGCAATGTTCTTCAGCAAATCCAATAGATGAAGGACTGAAAATAAACAGAAAAGGTCTTCCACAGTATTGACTTGGGTCTCATATAAAAACAATTTGGATACTTCAGGCTGGAAACAAGTGTTTTGTTACAGAAGCTGATTGTTCCCTGCTGTACTGCATGCTAGCAATTTCTTTCAGACGTGTTCTCACTTGAACATTCTCCTCAATCACATTGCAGCTCCATGGAGCCCATATTTCTTCCTGAAAGGCATGTCTCTTTGACTCCCTGTCATGCATTAGTGTAGTGGAAAGTAGCTAAAATCATGTGGTTTACTCATGCTCGTAATGATGTGCCCAAAGTGTGTCAACTGGTACCATCTGCAGTGCCTGGAGCAGTGGCTGGGAGACTGTGACAACTCAATTGCAGGCTGGAGGTGTTTAAAAACAGGCAATAATTACTATTCCTGTTAGGCAAGAGGTCTTCTTTGTGCAGCACTGGGGAGGCCACATCTGTTACAATGATTACTAAGTCTCTGCTGATCATCAATACTACAATCAAAATAGTCATCAATCTGGATAAAAATCACCATTTCTTTTCAGTTCCAGCTCACTGATCTGATCCAGTTGTAACTAATAAATTGATGCTCTGCCACCCTTTCCCTTTGTGTGCTTTTCTTCTCACTCTGATTGTTTTTGTGAGCCATGCAGGATCCTGCCACAAACAAGTGCTTGGCAGTAAAGTAAGAAGGCGAGAAAGAGAGCTGTAGTTACTCTCAAAGAGAGGAATTGGATATTTTAGAAGAACATTGAACTCTGAAGTCCTAGTTCAAGAATTTTCTATAAAGCCACTGCCTTCAACTAAGCCTGGTTTATAGTTATCTTGGGTACGATCTTGACTGTCAATTATCTGACAATTGCTAGTTTGCATTTTTAGAAAAAGTATAGTTTATTGTCCAACATAAAATTGAGAAAAGTATTGTAGGATATTTTCTCAGATAAATTGTGTGTCATTTGACTGTGAAAATTCATGGCTCATTTTAGTCAGCTTCCTTCTAGCCTAACCTAAGACTTAACTGGCCATTCATAACTCTTCTGGAGTCCTTCTTAGCACTTAGAATGTGGTTTGACAAACCATGACATTCTTCATGCTTTTTGTCCAGCACTGATATGTGGAAACTCGATACTGTATTACTATAAGGCAACCCCCAAATACTCTTCCTGTGAAAATTTGAATATTAGATATGATATGGATTTCTACTCAGCTGGTTCAGCTAGTCCTTCATTTAATGTTAAACCTGCCAGAAATAACATGACAAAGCTGGGTTTTCAATCAGCAGAAATGAAATTTGAGCTCTTGAGACCATGAAAGAAGATGCATTTTGAAATGGCCAGTGATGGAAAACATGCAAAAGAGCTTCTTACATTGTATAATTCTGCATTGCCATGAAACTGGTAATCCCTGAAGGGAAGTCTTCAGTGCCATATCAGATATCTTGAAACAATGGTTGCTGCAATGTTCCAAGTTTTGTTTTCTTCGTACAGACTAACAACAGACATAACAACAGATAAATATCAAGACAAATTTGTTAATATTGCATTATTGGCAGACAAAAAAAAGATCACTTTACATTGGAATGCTGAGCTCCTGCCAATCGCCAACAAGTAGATAGCTAGCTCTGTTTTAGAACTTGCTGCTAATGGGGGCAAAAAAAGTGTGTTGCACAAAAATAGAAATAATCTGAAGGTATTTGAAAAGGTTTAGGTTCTGTTCTGATAGTCCCTCAAAAATTAGCTCTGATAACAGAGTTTGAACAATACAGCTTGTATAAAGGCAGTGGCATTTAATTTTTACATAGCCCTTTGCATGTCTTCCATGCTTTGAGAAAAAGAAACACAGTGAATCTGGTAAATAATATTTGTCTAACGTAGAGTTGCAGAAGCAAATTGATACAAAGAAAGAGCAGCTTACCTAAGACCACCCAGAAGATGATCAGGTACCAAAAAAGGTGGCTTGGGAAGAGACAACATAGAGTAGCAGGGCTGGTTTGAAAAGCCTGAGGGTCTGAAATGGAAAATTAGTTTCAGTATATGTAATTAAAGGATGAGAAGTATTTAAGTATGTATTCACATATGAAAAGGGCTATAGCAATATGTTTTTTATGTTGCTGCAAATATTTTGGGGAATATTTTTATTTCACGCCTTAAATGTGAGAACTCGTAATAATGTGTGGGTCAGGTAAGGGCTCAGATTCATGGTCATGATGCTTCCAAGGAACCTGGCCCTGTGACAGTGGTCAGGTTTGTGGATGTCTATTTAGATAAGGATCTAGGAGGTTTCCTGAATTAATATAAGACTGATGTTGGAAAGGGAAGAAGTGTTCTGGAAAGGCTGTGTTATTGCCACCTCCTCAGGGGGGTCTGTTCTCCTGTTTAGGGAGAGAGACTGTCCATGTTCCAGCACACAACGCCCTTTTTACAGCATGTCCACTGAGCTTCAGTCCTTGTGTGATGATGGCCTTCTTGGAATGCGTGCTGTGACTGTAACACAGGATTCCATGCCCTTCTTGCTCTGGAGTTCTCCTAATCTCCTTAGGTTCTTTGCCGGTATCGAGTTTTAGACAGGCCTGTGGATTAGGCACACTAACCTTAAAGAAGGTGAGATAGATCACACACTTACTACAGGTACAAACACACACAAAGAGAGCATTGCTGAAATGGATGCATTTTACAGTGATGAATGAATGAACTGAATTATAAAGGGCCTGAGCCCACCTGTCCCTCAGGATCTTCAGCCAGGAGACTGGAACAGGTCTCTCAGAGTGATCTCATCATGTGGAGTGAATAAAAATTCATCTTATAAATTGTTAGATTTTGGCTGCTTTTTTGTTTTGTTTTCTTCACGCCACTGAAGGGGAAAAAAGGAAACAAAAGGGAGATTTTGATTGATCTGGTAAATATGGATGTGGCTGGACCCAGGAAGAATACATTAGAGAAGTGACTGATGGCCTTGATTATGGTCAGCATATTGAGAACATGGGCTTCCACTGTGGCTGCAAAGAGCAGCTCACTGTTCCCTCACTTTCTGTCTGGCACAGCTTGTGCTTTTTTTCCAAAAAGGGCTGCAGTCAAATACTGATAGAATTGTGAACATACTGGTTTCACAACGGTCAGTTGGCATTTTCACTGTCAAATTCTTCTGTCAAAGACCCATCTTTACTGGAGTTCCACATAATTACGTAGTGGATCCAGATGGCAATACTTATTTGCCCATATTTGCTTTTTAAAATTGCTCCAGAAAAAAAGTCTAGATTTATTTTTATGGATAGAAAGGAAGATATTTTCTGATCCACCACTATAACAGTGGATTTTCTTTGTATTTGCCTTTTTTACAATTCTCTTTGGCTTTTCAGCCAACATGATTTTAATATAATAGTTTAAAAGAACCTCCTGCATGTATCTTTTTGTGTCCCACCATAAACAAAATGCTTGCCAAATGCTGGAGCTCATAGGAGAATATTGTAGGAATTCTCCTGTAGGAGTCTTTGGTCAGTGAATGCAGCAGACTGGAGAATATTTTCTGTGTTCTCAGGTAAATGAATATGTCTAGCATATATACAGCAAGTGAAGGCCACAGACATGCAGACTAGATGGGAAAGAGAAATCACGAAGGTGACAATAACAAGAATAGCAATGGCAAGGCATTTGGATGGTTCTTTTGTTTTATTCACAGCCTTGACTGCCAAAAGTGCCAGAAGGAGGTGCTTGTAGGAGCAGCTTTGGTGAGGACAGAGAAAGAGGGGATGGATGCTTTTGTGAAACAAGGGAGGTAGCCAGCATGACTGAGTGGAACTAAAGGGGTAGAGAAAAAAGTTAGATTCAGCAAGAAGAGCTGCACAGCACCTCTTCAAGAGTAGGATATCAGACCTCTTTAGAGATCACTAGCAAAAAAGGCCAACATCCAGAGAAGCAGTTCCCACAGCCAGAATAAGAAAGATGGCTTTGGCAGAAACATCCCACTGGCCCAGCAAAGGGAGAAAGAGGTCCTGTGAGGAAGACTGCAGTTGCTGAAAAGGAAAGTGATAAGGTGTGTATAAGTGGTTTGGCTGCAAGGCTGGAAAGGAAAGGCTTGATAGATAAAATGCTGTAGCGGGTGTGGCTCACTCACTCCATCTTGTCACAGGACTGTGCTGGGAATCCACAGAAAAAGACTGAAGATCAGTGAGGTGGAGACAGTCAAACACACTGCAGGAGGTTTACATTGGGTACTCTGTTATGCTGTTTCTTTTGCTGCTTGTGAAAGTCACCCAGGGGAAGGAGTCATTTGGGATGTTTATCAGAATGGGAGCACTCTGACAAAGACTTTGTAGAGTGTCAGCTCATTTTCTAGGCTTGTCCACCTCCTTCATCCCATTGATGCAATGCCACATCTATTACATTGTTGTGCAGAATGAGCTGTTCATTATTTGTGCAGAACACACACGTTACGACTGCAGTGGCATAAGAGGTATCTGACATTTGCACGTAATTGCTGTGACCTGATACTTGTGTAACTGAAGGATGAAAATGCTTTGCTTTATCTGAAGTGGATTTTCCATGTAATGACCATATAACTAAATTAGAGATGGATAAACTTGCTGAGATTTCATATGAGCTCATAGCAAAAAAATTTGTTTAAATAAACTTTATGTTCAGATGGGTTTTGACAACCGGCAAAAATGCTATTTCTCATTCTTTACTAAGATATGATCTCATTACACATGAACAATCCCTGCAACACATGCAGAAAATGGCATAAGAAAACCCCCTTTCTGATATCATCTCTGGTTGTCAAGCATTAGATGCAAGGCTAATGAGCTTTGATCCAAGTGCCAACCAGTTTAATTCTCTCCATTATTTTGGCTGAATGGGGATATTTATTAAGTTTCCCCACACGTGCTCGCTGTGGTACAAAGGCAATGAATCATTCTTATGCCACAATAATATGTGCCTTGACTCTCTCCACCAAGAACCAAAGGTGTGACTCCTGCTCTGCTGGAAAAACTCAGAGCACAGCACCCAAAATCAGGTGTTCACATAGGGCCACACACAAAGGGATCTTATTCTAGTCATGATCTGGTTCCTGGAGAGAAAGAAGCTTGACTTTCTGAGGCTGCTAGTGCTGCTGCCACAAATCTGATTCTGTTCCGGTAGGGAGGAATTTGCAGCAAAACCCAACCTTATCTTTGGATCACAATTTTATTCTTTGGTGTGGAACTATCACCTTATGCAAGGCTGCCCTGTGATCAACGCTGCAGACTCACTAGCTGCAGCAGCAGTTTCTACTGCACTGTGTTGATGAAGTACACAGACCTATCACCTATGGGAAATCAAAGCAGGTAGTGTAATCCAATTACAAAGGGAAGGTGAAAGGAGAGAGCACTGTTACCCATGGCCACCCAGAAAGAAGAGCAAGAAATGGCTTATGTGGCCCAAGACCTTCCTCTGAGAGACTAGAGAGAACCTCAGCTCAGGAGGTTATGAGCTGTCCTAATAGAGATCATCAAGCTCAGCTGATCTGTCACAGGCCTCACAAAGTACTTGGGCCTGCTGAAAGTTAGTATATGTCACCCATCAGCTCATGGGGACACATGAGCAGGTTCACTGCTGAAATAAGAATTTCAAAATACAGTCCTCAGTAACTGGCACAGTTAGTAACTTTTACTTGGCTGGCTTGTACTTTAGGTTTTATAAAAGTGAGCACGCTGAGAGTGGAAGTCTAGGACACAAAAAGTAAGCAGAGATTCCCTTACTCAAGCCTCTCATATTTGTTATATTTTGCAGAGCAATGTGATGTCTTGCGGATGGGACACCTATGCCAACCTTGAATCTGTCTTCTTTTCTCAGCTTCTGTCAGCTGTGTTCCCTTAACATTATTTCAAGATCCTTCTATTCTAGCAGGGCATTTCCCAAGTTGTTAGACATGCCTGTGTTTAAGTTCACACCCATTTGATGTGCCAGCTACAGTTCACGACAATAAAAGTTTATTGGAGGCTTTTCAAATATATTCCATTAATCAGATTCAAGGCAAAACCTTTCTCAGCCTTGAAAGCTCTTGAACAGACTTCACAAAGAGCCTGTACTATGCAGCATTGCTTACCCCCAGGTAGGAAACATCTGATATAAAAAATGCTCATCAGCAAACCGAGCTGGCAGAAATGTTTCTTGACTGCACTGAAGAGATAAAAAGAAAACTGTCCATCCCAGGTTATAATCTCTAACCTTCATATTTTCACAGTATTTCATGAAGATTTATCAATACATAATGACTTAATCAATCTGACCTTTAGTAAGAGTCATTAAGCTAAAAGCCTGTGTAATTCAACAATTAATCAGAGAGAATCAAAGGAAAAGACTTTTCAAAAAGAAAGACAGAGAATAACAAATTGTAACAGGCCAAATATAAAAAAATCAGAGAATTTTTCACCTGGGAAATTTGCCTGAAGGGGTCAGGTTAAAGAATTACCCAGCCATTGAGGGAAGGGTACCATATCTATCCACATACCTAAGACCTTTCTAAGACCACAGAGCAGGCCCCCTTTTAATAACCTAAGCTTGATAACATGTCTAATGTCTTCAACATTGACATGTTGTTTTAAAAAAAACTAAACACAAAAAACAGCAACAAGAAACAAAAGCATATCATTCTACATCTTACTCATTTTGTGAGACTTGTTACTTTCCAGTTGCTTAGGGTTTTGCATAGAGATGGAGAGGAGTCTCAATCATCTCTAATCCACCATTATCAGACTGCAGGCAAACCAGCCAAATTCTGGTCACTGAAAGAAGTCAGATTGGAAAAATGCAATCTCTGAGTGATGGTTCAAATTTTGTCATTTAAATGTACCGTGAATCTTCAGAATTTTGTATGAGACTGCTTCAAACTGAAGGAAACTCAAGCCAAAAATGGGGAGACACACTGAAACAGAGTGAGATTTGGCAGTGCATTGACTCTGCTGGGGCAGGAACAAAGGCTTGGCTAACAGCATATGCTATCTATTAAACTTTGTTCTTTGTGTGTGTAGACCGAGAAAGGGAGAGAGCAAGAGAGGTAAGAACTCCAGCTCTCTTCTTGATTTCAAACAAAGCTTTTGCCCAGATTATCTGATAGCTAATGGAGCCTGGAGAGAGCTAGACATTTTTGAGGATTATTTCACACAGTAAAGTTTTAATTTGGTGCTCTCTCTGCTTTGTCAGAGAGTTACTCTATCCACTACAATCTAATCAAATTCATTAAAGAATCTGGTAAGGTGGGCACTATTGCAGCAATTGTCTGCTTTGTTTTGGATGAAGAAAACTTTTTTCAAGCCAGGAAAACTTCCATTGTTAGGAGACAGGAGGTGTTTTCAATTAAGTGGTTCACCTGCATACTAGAAATGTGTGGGAAACCCAAATGGGAATGACAATAATTCTTCAGATCCTCCATGAAAATGATAAAGGTTAAGCAAAGTCCTGGGAGAAAGCCATTGAGCTCAACAGTACTAAAGCCAAGGGTGCCTAATAATGAAAAGGATTTACCCAGTGTCTTTTTCTTGTAGATTGAAGTCCTCTCTCCAACTGCAAACAAAAGCAGTTTAAGATACAGGAGGCAAAAGCAAAAATCGAGCATCCGTTTGAAAAGAAAACCTAAAATTCTGGCCTAGTAGGAGGAAAAGGTAAAACCACCTCAGTTTTCATTATCACCAGGATTTCTCCTGCAATTTCAAATGTTAACTCTTAGACAGTGGGGTACTGAGGCCTTTCTTGGCCTTCCAGATCAGTCCCTCAAAACCCTTCTTTCCTCACCTTTGTCCCCTGGACTTGTGAAAAGCACTAGACATCAGGACAGCTGTAATAATACTGGAAGGAGTGGCTGATATACCAGAGGGCTGTGCTACCATCCAGAGGAACCTTGATGGACAAACAGGAACCTCATGAAGTTCATCGGGGGAAGTCTCAAGTCCTGCACCTAAAGAAGAATAGTTGCAAGTACTGGTACACACTGGGGGCTGGCCAGCTGGAAGGCAGCTGTGCAGAAAAGACCCTGGGAATTCTTGGGGACCAGATGTTGCCCACGGGCCACCAATGCATCCTTCTAGCATAAAAAGACCAGCAGCATTCTGGCCTACATTAGGAGAATAATTGTTAGCAGGTTGAGGGATGCGATCCTTCCCTGCTACTCAACACTGCTGAGATGTACCTAGAGAACTGTGTTGGGTTCTGGGCTCCCTAGGATCAGAGATACACAGAGCTGCTGAAGCAAGTTCAGCAAAGGGTCACTCAGGTGGTTAAGGGATTGGAGTACCTGATATACAAAGAAAGCCTGGGAGAACTAGGATTGTTCAACCTGGAGAATAAAAAGCTTAGGAGAAGCCTTATCACCGTCAGTCTGATGAGGGGAGTAAAGGAGATGGAACCAGACTCTTATCAGTGGTGGCCAGTGAGAAGTCAAGAGGCAGAAGATTCTAATACAAGAGAAGAAAAAACTATTGCTCTAAGGTTATCAAACACTGGAACAGTTTTCTGTCCTTGAAGGTGTTCAAAACTTCTCTTAGAATCATAGAATGGGTTGAGTTGAAATGCACATTTAAAGCTCAACTAGTCCAAGCCCCTGCTATGAGCTGCGACATTCTCAACTACATCAGGTTGCTCATCCATCCTGGCCTTGAATGTTTCCAAGGATAATCAACAATGGGAAGCCTTTCCTGTGTTTAACCATCCTCATTACAAGAGTTTTCTTCCTTCTGTCTTATCTAATCCTGCCCTCTTAAAGAATTACCCCTTGTCCTATCACAACAGGCTCTGTTAAAAATTCTTGTCATGGTCCTGGGCAACCTATTCTCAAAGGCCCTGTTTTAGTACTGGGGCTGTACTGCATGATCTCCAAGGGTCCTTTCTAATCTCAACTGTTTTATGAATGCTCACAAATTCAGCAGCTGCATCACCACTACAGATGCAGGCATCTCTGGGCTTGCTTGTCTGTCGTGGTCTGGCTTGGTGGTGCTGGATGGTGAGGTGCCGCGACCTTCCTAAAAGTGTCTCTAAGGTGATGCCACTCTGGCAGGTCCACCACACCCTCACACACGTGTGTACACGCAGAGACACAGACAGCTCCCTAGAATGGGTTGACAGCAAAGAGGCAGGAAGGATCTTCGTATAGAGTTCCATGGGAGGGGTTTATTGCAGCCACGCTCATGAAGGAGTCCAGGGACGAAGAGAAAGAACGATGGAGGGTCCAGGTTTATATACAGGAGCGGATCAAGCATCAGGGACCAATGATCTGAAGTGGCGATGGGCCAAGGCCCAATGGGGGAACAAGGAGTGGAGAAGCTTCTTGGGCAGGGACATAAAAGGTAACGAGGGGCGGGGAGGCCAACGGGCCAACCGAGAAAGCAGAACTGGGGTGCTTTAACATACCAAAGCAGAGCATTCTGGGGGAAATTTCTTTCATCACCCTGACCTGGGAGGATCTCTGTTCTTAGGGACTGTCCCACCAGTGGGCTCTCCTTGTTCCGTAGGCTCACTGGCCTCCACACTTGTCCACAAGGCTGAGCAACTGACTCATGAGTTTCTGTTATGAAAGGCTGACGTTTGAGAAAACATTTCTGCAAGACGGCAATTTGAATAGATCAGACAAGACAAAGTGCAATATTGTTATTAAGCCATGCAATAAATTGTGACAGATAGCAGTCCATAGTGCCCATAGAAATACTGTTTCATTTCTTTGGCAAAAATTATTATTTTTGAAATATGATTTCCATGCTGAAGTGACAATGAAATGGCCTACTCTGAGAACAGGCATTATGTGGCACAGGTGGTTATTGGGAACATGGGAAATACTCACTGATTTGAGTTGGAATTAGAATGAAATGCTACATCTCAGTCACACCAAGGAGTTGGATTTATTCTCCTTTAGACAACAGCAATACCCTGGAGAACCAAGGTAGAAAGCATATAGTTTGGCATGTTTCACACAGAAATTTTATGGAAACATTTTCCAAAATATCATTTTGCTGAGGAAAAAAATTCCAAGTAGTTCCAGCTAACATACAGCTGTACTTAGAAAAGGAGATGATGAGAGTGACAAGCAACTGTTTAACTTCCTGTCTGGAGCAAGAAAAAAGATAGCCATCATCTCTAATTATTGAATAAAATTATTCCACCAGCACATCATCAAGAAATACTTCTATGTTTTTAATATAAACAAATGTGTGTAGTTTATATTAGGATGTCAGACATGGTAAAGTGATCCTGAACAATTACTTGCTGCCCTACATCTGCTAGAAATTTTTGTCCTTACTCACTTAGAAAACTCTGTGGATGCATCTCCACAGATGTCTGCTCTCAGTAGAGTACTTCACCCGCACAACTCTCCATGCAGCCAAGTCTAGATAAGGCTACCATGCATCCAGCTTTTCCATATGTGGCTCCTCTTCTCCAAGTTTTTGGATGCCTTGTTGAATCATGGGCCACCGCAGAGCTGAAAATCTTGGAGACTAAAGCTATTGCTTATGCTGTGTGGATCTCCTATCAAGAAATATGCTGAACAGGACAGGCCCACTGAGACCAAAGACTCTACACAGCACTGGTCTCATTATCACATCCACAAGTGTTTGTGCCACGGGAACCTCAGATATGGCACCTTGGCACCTCAGCTCCTTCCACTGCCTTACTTATGTTGCTTATATATGGTGCAGGTCTTGCTAGTCCCCACCACAGCACAAAGCCAGAACACAGATGCTTTCGGTGTGAGATCAGATGTGAGTTATTGATCACAGTACCCTGCTTCAAAGTTTGCCCAAATTCTTCCCAGAAAAATGGTTCATAAAGGATAGTAATAGTATTTACCTGCCCATAGGGGTACATTGCTCCTTAACACTATAATTTTGTATTGACTCAGATCACACAGATGTAGGTCCTTTCCTATTTCTTTTCTTTTCCAACTAAGTCTTTCTGTTCCCATTGCTCATGTAGATTTCTAACTCATCAATTAAACATTATATAAACGGGATTGTTTTATTGCTTGTAAATGTCTTGTTACTCAGTTTCATGTCCCGATGCTTTTGTTTTGTGGTGAAGGCAATCTTCCTTACAGAAATAATTATTTTGTACACTTATGTCATGCTGTCACTTCTTTTTCCTCTCTAATCTAACCATCTCTACACTTCCCACACTTTCCTTACATAAAAAGCTCGCACCACACTTCCATTCCTCTAATCATTTTTTTCATGTATTTCCCTGGACTCTTAGTATTTCTGCAGTATTCAAGGTGGTTGACCTGGAAGGAACAGAGAGAAGATGTCACTGGCTTATATAATTATATTATTTTTAATATTGTTTTCTATCTTTTTCCTCCTACATTCTATCAGTTTGCCAACAATTTTGCTGCTTTCAGAGCATATGGTTTGGCTAAGATGTCTGTTGTGACACTTTTTTTGTTGCATGGCTGTGATTAATTTAGAGCCAAGCAATATGTCATTCTGATTTTTCCTTCCAACTTGCATTAGTTTGCCTTTGTCTCCAAGGAATTTAATCTACCACAAAGCCACCTATCTTGCTTTACTCCCGCAAAAGTTCCTCACAGACTTGTCTCACTGGGACTATCTTATTTATGTCCGAGTCATTTACAAACCTCATCTCCTTGTTGTGTCACTTGTTTTCTAAAATAATTCCTAGTGAGGCTTTTTTTTTTTCCTTGAAAAAGAGAATTTTTATCCCTATTTCACAGTTCCTTTGAAATTGCCTGAATTAGAAGAAGCACCCCATAGAGTGCTGCAGACAAAGTAACATAGTGTGACAGCCTTTTTCCTGAAGGAATACTGTAAGAGAAAAAACAGTCAACACAAATTAAGCAATTCTGATACATTGACAAACCCTATCTTGCTTCCCCCCATGGAGTTTTAGACTCTGGTGCTAGTTTTCTCATGAGAATGAGAAATTTCCTGCTCAGTTCCTCAAAACAGGAGGGAAGGTCTTAGTCCCCCAGCAAGAGAAAGACTGTGGGGCCTATAAACAACGTCACACAGGATTGATGGGAAGGATGTCATTTTCACACCTACAAAGTCACAGGATTGTTGTGCATGTGGCAGTATTTAGTACAAAGAGACTGAGGTTTTATATTGCAAAGAGGAACTGTGTGTGCGCAGAAACTGAGAGACCGAGGTCAGAGATGCAGAAACAAGAGACAAGGCCACATGTGGAGATACGCAAGGATATGAGTGGTGAGAGAGGAATGGAAGCAACCAATAACTTGCATGTTATGGGTCCAGCTGGGCTTCCTCCCCTCTGACACATACAACTGGAGTTTCTATGAATTTCTTTGATTTTGATTCACCTAAATGTGAAGTGATAAAATGGCTTTGTCCCTCCCAGTGTAATCCGTCCATTCCGCATCTCACTCACCTAACCTAAAAAGTTAAGTGGGGAGGCAATCCCAAAGCAAGCTCCATTTCCCAGCACTGCTCCACAATCCTGAGCTCCTCTCCAGGCTTTCTGGTTGCTTTCACTCACCTTTGCCTCTGTCTCTAAAGAGTTCAGGCACTATTCCAAGTGAGTATTCCTCAGGCCATATGGCAACGGGGGTATGTAAGGAGAAAGTCTCTGCATGGGCGTGGTTAAAAGCAACATAGACCTGATCTTTTCATTCCGTGTGACAAATAAAATATGCATTGCCATTCAGGTCCATAGGATAATCACTGATTTCAGTGAAGTCTTGGTGAGGATTTTTCAAATTACCTGTCATAAGCTATTTCTGCCATTGGAGGAAATACTAAAAAGATTTTGACTTCCGCAGAGCTAAGTTGCTTATCACTGAGTATTATGATAATCTAGCCATTGAAAACATTACTGCTAGAAGTTCAGTTACATTATTTATTCTTTAATTCCTTTAAATCTCTGGATGTCTTCAGTCCCACTCTGGAAACTTCATCTCTATTTCACATTTCTTCTGTTTCACGTTTTGACCATTCACTCTGGCATACACTCTTAACTTTTTAACCTGGAAAACAGTAGATATTTCCCTGGTATATCAGTGATTGACATTAGCACCTGTTTTATCAGAGTTAGCATGAGAACAGAAAAATTGCAGTATCCAAATACTGTGATCAGTTGCCTCTGCTCAAACCTCTTTAGCATCTGAGAGTAAAATATGTCTCTGGGTGATCTGTTTCCTGTTGCAGTTTTAAAGGTCTGCAACATTTTTATAGGCACAAGGACCAAAGTGACTTAAGACTGAATTGTGTTGGCTCACCCTGGGGTAACCCCTATAAATGACAAACAAATCAGCATTTCACAGTTAAAAACCAACACCAAGTGTTCTACAAAATCCCCCAGAAGTTTACTGCAGTGATGCTAACAATGCTAGATATTAAGGAAAGGAATGTCCTTTTTGCATTTCAAGAGAAAAAACACCACAGCTGTTTCTCAGTGGATTCCCAGCCAAGTTGAAAAGGTCACTGACCCAACCATAATGTAACACCAAATACTGCGAATGGTGACTCCCTCAAACAATTTTTCTCCAGAGCACTATCTAAAAATTTTCACCCTACAAAGAAGGTATTTCTAATGTGCCTCTTGCACTAAAGCCTTGCTTAAAAAGGGTGTCGAGACTCTTTGCTCTTCTACTGGTTGAACAATCTGCAGCAAATATTTGTTAACAACTGGTAGGAATAGAGAAAATCTGTTCCTGAAAGTGACATGCATTACCTTTAAATACCGCAGAGTTTCAGTGTTAGCCTCAACACTCATTGTGTAATCGATGGTGGGCCTGTTAGAAACTGCAAGGGTAGTAATTCCATTTTCTCAGCAAAACACCTAAGTTTACTGCATAGCCTAAACAGGAAAGGCAGAAGCCATGGGCTGGAGGAGCTCTGATGATGACTCTCATGATGGAACAGTAGTGGAGGCCCTGTGACTGAAAACATGTGGAAACACCTGTGTACAGTTCACCCTCTCCCCTCTTGAGGGGCAAGAGATGGTGGGGAAAACTTGTGGGGAGAGATGGTAGGGGAGGCCTGGGAGGGTTGGAGCAACATTTAGGTTACTGGTACAGCTGATAGCATTTGCACAGGCATCTGCCATCTGCACTGGACTGGCACCACCAGAAAACCACAGAGAAGTGGCTTACTAGGGGGGGACGCATATGGGAAGAAGCCCCAGGAGCTGATGGCAGAGGATAACCAGGCTAATGCCTCCTTTAACAGAATGGTGAAGAAAAGCTGTAATTTGCAATTAATTCTCCTTGTTTACTAGGAAGTGAGAAAACATGACTCTTTGTTCACGGGCTGAATGTTTCTGAGTAGATTTTCTAATTTTAGCACGTATTTTCTTCATACAGTCTATATTTTGAAGGGTTAAAGGATTGCATCCTTGAGTGGCTTCTACAGCCATGCATAAGATTACTGTAGACCTGCTTTTAGCTGTAAGGGTTGATTCAAGACATGTGAACCACTTGACCTTACCTCATGCCTTATCCTTGACTGATGCTTCTAACAATTACTAATTCTGTAGAACTGGTCCTTTGTATACTTAGGGACAGGGATTTTTGGGGTGCAGTGGC